>NW_027362653.1:1291500-1630500 GCF_042186555.1 Aquarana catesbeiana | reverse complement strand
AGTTTATATAGGCCTGAATGGCCCCTGCCCATTCAAATTAATGATTGGTTCAGGGTGACCCATACAACTAATTGTATCCTGTTTCCAATTTACCTGCCCTCCAGCACCATACGACAAACAAGGCATCATTCTCAACAGAATGCAGGTGGTCACATCCCCAATTCTACTCTGTCATTTCTCCCAACCAAAATAATTGGCTTGGGCAGGAAGGGGGTGTAAGTGTCCTGTATTGAGGTGAATAAGGATATACAGTACATACACACACAACACAAGGCCATGTTCACACTGTAAGACGTTTCTCTGGGCTGCAGTTCCTTCTACCCAGACAGGAAGTCTCTATGGAATGCAGACAGGAAGTGATGGTTGTGCAGAAGGAAGTGATGTCAGGTTTAAATAGGTGAGAGGTGAGTCGGGAGGAAGTAGAGAGAAGACATTGTTGGAAGTGGAGCAGAAGAGGTAATAAGATCTTATTTTCTATTTACACCCAGTAACCCTCCGTCATGTCCGTCCTCTTCCTCCATAGTCACTGTGATGTCTTTTATCTCCAGCAGATGATGATATACACATATATAGTGTGGAAACCTAGATTAACCCCTTCAGGGGCAGAACATTTCCACTCTTATGTAGGATGGCCAACTTTTCTTCAAGCCAAACCTGAACACTTTAGCGGCACAGGGCAGAGTTTTCTTTCTGTAGTAGACACTATAGCAGGGGTACGGAATTACATTTCATGGAGGTCCACTTAGTGAAATTTTCTTCCAGTAGAGGTTTGAATCACATGTTTCTGATATGACTCCAGCTCCGCCCCCTAACTCCGGCTCCCAGCGAACTTCTTGCTAGCAGTGGCTGCGGCTTCTCTCCGGGCGGCACACACAACCCTCCCTGCTCTCCCTGCATCTATAACAAAGGAGGAGGATAAGCAGGGGGCGGGGCATGTTATGCACACTCCAGCCTCATGTCCGCAGCATCTCCCGAAGCCAGCGCCAGTGTTAAGGTACGTTACTTCTCTTCTATGGGCTAGAGGAGCGCTGTGCACTGGACAGAGAGGAGGGGAAAGGTCTGGAAAGAGAGGGGGGGGAGGAAATTTGGGGAGAGAGTTGTGGGGTTACAAACTGGTTTGTATTTATGCACACCTGCACTCTGTACATAAACACTCCTAAACCCGGAATTTGAATGTAACGCACTCCTGAACCCTGCACTCTGAATGTAAAACTCCTGAACCCCGCAGTCTGAATGTAAAGCATCCCTGCACTCTGAGAGTAACGCACTCCTGAACCCCGCGCTCTGAATGTAGCGCACTCCTGAACCTCGCACTCTGAGAGTAACGCACTGCTGAACCCCCCCTCTGAGAGTAACGCACTGCTGAACCCCGCCCTCTGAAAGTAACGCACTGCTGAACCCCACCCTCTGAGAGTAATGCACTGCTGAACCCCGCACTCTGAGAGTAACGCACTGCTGAACCTCGCACTCTGAGAGTAACGCACTCCTGAACCCCGCACTCTGAGAGTAACGCACTCCTGAACCCCGCACTCTGAATGTAACGCACTCCTGAACCCCGCACTCTGAATGTAACGCACTCCTGAACCCCGCACTCTGAATGTAACGCACTCCTGAACCCCGCACTCTGAATGTAACGCACTCCTGAACCCCGCACTCTGAATGTAACGCACTCCTGAATCCCGCAACTCTGAATGTAACGCACTCCTGAATCCCGCAACTCTGAATGTAACGCACTCCTGAATCCCGCAACTCTGAATGTAACGCACTCCTGAATCCCGCAACTCTGAATGTAATGCACTCCTGAACCCCGTACTCTGAATGTAATGCACTCCTGAACCCCGTACTCTGAATGTAATGCACTCCTGAACCCCGCACTCTGAATGTAATGCACTCCTGAACCCCTCACTCTGAATGTAATGCACTCCTGAACCCCTCACTCTGAATGTAATGCACTCCTGAACCCCTCACTCTGAATGTAATGCACTCCTGAACCCCGCACTCTGAATGTAATGCACTCCTGAACCCCGCACTCTGAATGTAATGCACTCCTGAACCCCGCACTCTGAATATAATGCACTCCTGAACCCCGCACTCTGAATGTAATGCACTCCTGAACCCCGCACTCTGAATGTAATGCACTCCTGAACCCCGCACTCTGAATGTAATGCACTCCTGAACCCCGCACTCTGAATGTAATGCACTCCTGAACCCCGCACTCTGAATGTAATGCACTCCTGAACCCCGCACTCTGAATGTAATGCACTCCTGAACCCCGCACTCTGAATGTAATGCACTCCTGAACCCCGTACTCTGAATGTAATGCACTCCTGAACCCCGTACTCTGAATGTAATGCACTCCTGAACCCCGCACTCTGAATGTAACGCACTGCTGAACCCCTCACTCTGAATGTGTAAATGGACACCCTGAGCTGCAGCACGGCTTGGGGTGCCCCCATAGCAAGCTGCATGCTGTGGTGGAGACTCAACAGGGAGGGGCCAGGAGCTTCAGCCAGGGACCTGAGAAGAGGAGGATCGGGGCTGCTCTGTGCAAAACTACTGCACAGAAGAGGTAAATATGACATGTTTGTTGTTTTAATAGAAAAAAAAATGACTTTAGGATAGCACGAATCGCTGTCATTGTACGTAGGTACGTGCATGTGATCTAGTGGCCGGGCAGGGGAGCCCGCCTGTGGGTCTGGCAGACTTGATGTCCGCCGGCGACCCGCGTTCGCGATATACAGAGGCTGAACGGGAATTTGCCTTTGTAAACAAGGCGGATCCCCGTTCTGACGGGACATGTCAGAGATCTTCTGTTCCCAGTGATCAAGAACAGCGATCTCTGTCATGTCCCTGGCAGCCCACCCCCCTACAGTTGGAACACGCTGGGGGAACACAATTAACCCCTTGATCGCCCCTTAGTGTTAACCCCTTCCCTGCCAGTGTCATTTATACATTGATCAGTGCATTTTTTTATGTTGCAGTCCCGCTAAAAATCGCAGATCGCTGCCATTACCAGTAAAAACAATTTTAAAAAAATGAAGTCCCTAAATCTATCCCATAGTTTGTAGACGCAATAACTTTTGCGCAAACTAATCAATATACACCTATTGCGATATTTTTGATAAAATAAATAAATATATATATTTTTTTTTTTTTTTCAAAATGATATATATCGGCCTAAACTGATGAATAAATTTGTCTTTTTATATATATTTTTTGGATATGTATTATAGCAAAAAGTAAAAAAATATTGTTTTTTTTTTTATTTCAAAATTGTCGCTCTCTTTTTTGTTTATCGCGCATAAAATAAAAAACGCAGAGGTGATCAAATGCCACCAAAAGAAAGCTCTATTTGTGGGGAAAAAAGGACAGGTTTTGTTTGGGTACAGTGTCGCACGACCGCGCAATTGTCAGTTAAAGGGACGCTGTGCTGTATCGCAAAATAATGGCCAGGGGGAAAATCTTCTGGTCCCTAAATGGTTAAACCTACGGGATTGGGTAAATTATACCTCAGCCTGAATTATTATAACGAAGTCCTTTCCAAATAATAAGTTACGCTAATCATCTAAAAGTATGTATAAAATCGGTAAGAAATGACAATAAATAAAGTTCATCCAATGTAGTGACATCAGCGTGGCAATAACGAATATTACACCCAAGAAAACGCGATGGGAAAATAAAAAGAAAGAGATGACTTCCACCACTAGATTCACTGCCACTTACCGACTCCCTGTGATCTCCTTTTACGGGAGATCACAAGCGCTTTTGGCTCAATACCCAGCCAGGGCCTTTAATGGACACAGCAACGGTCACAGCCACAGCGTCTTCATAAGCTTCCATCACTCATATAGAGCGCAGTGACACAGGATCCCCGTGAAGGAATAAAAAGCTTCCATCCGTGTTCTAATAATATAAAGCTGTAAAATCTTAGGGTGTTTTAATAATAAAAAGCTGTAATGCACTTACAATTATGTAGATAAAATAGAGCAGAGAACACAAGCTGGCCGGCTCAAAATTGCAGCCTGTCACTCCAGGACCTGCATGAATGCGGTGACGTCAGCACATCACTCCCCTCTACGCGTTTCGTCATGAACGACATTGTCTAGGGGCACCATGTTGCTGTGCCCATTAAAGGCCCTGGTTGGGTATTGAGCCGAAAGCGCTTGTGATCTCCCATAATAGGAGATCATAGGGAGTCGGTAAGCGGCAATGAATCTAGTGGTGGAAGTCATCTCTTTTTTTTTTTTTTCCCATCGCTTTTTCTTGGGTGTAATGTTCGTTATTGCCATGCTGATGTCACTACATTGGATGGACTTTTTTTCTTGTCATTTCTTACTGATTTAATTCATACTTTTAGATGATTAGCGCAACTTATTATTTGGAAAGGTGTTTGTTACTGTGTGTATCTCACAGGAAGTTGCTGCTTTTTTGCACATATATTTTTTTGATAGCGCAGTAATTACTTTTTGCTTTATTATAATGAAGTCCTGAATAGTGAGGTGAGGAGGATTCTGGGAAAATCATTTGATTTTACGATTTGTGTTCAAATCTAGAGTTTTTCTCCTGTGAAATCTGGTGATTATATGACACTTACATTGCCTCCACCTTCCTCCCTGATAGAATTAGAGAAATACAAAGAAGATTCTAGAAGTCACCAGATAGATCATCGAGAAGGGGTGAGGAGAATTCTGGGACATTATCCAGTAACAGACAAGGGATGTGTCTGGATGGTGACTGTATCATTGTGTGTGTCAGGTTCCTATAAGGTGTCAGGATGTCACTGTCTATTTCTCCATGGAGGAGTGGGAGTATTTAGAAGGACACAAGGATCTCTACAAGGACGTCATGATGGACAATCAGCCGCCCCTCACATCACCGGGTAAGAGGAGACTTTATTGTAAAGGAGAGAGCAGTACGGAGGGTCCACCTAGATCCCCCATCATCTGATAAACACATAGAAACAATGTATTCAGTCAGTGTGTGTGTTTCCTACAGATGGATCCAGTAATGGGAACCCACCAGAGAGATGTCCCCATCCTCTGTATTCCCGGGATTCCACACAGGAAGGTCACACCATCCCTCACCATCATCAGGTAGATGAGGAACAATTATTGGCAGTTACGATTTATACACAGCATGTTTATTACAATGAATATTGTATTATATATTCAGAATGGAGACATTGTGGATAATGATATTAGTGTTAAAGAAGAGTATAAAGAGGAGGATGAGAAGTATGGAGTGATGGATGAGTTTTTAGAAGGACACAAGGATATGATGGAGCCATCTAATACCAGGAACCCACCAGAGAGATGTCCCCGTCCTCTGTATTCCCGGGATTCCACACAGGAAGGTTACACCATCCCTCACCATCATCAGGTAGATGAGGAACAATCACTGATAGTATCAATAGAATCTGTACATTATCTGTACTGATGTTGTTTTAATTATATATTCAGAGTGGAAATCTGAGAGATTCTAAAGTTGAAGTTAAAGAAGAGATAAAAGAGGAGGATGATGAGGATGGGGTGATGGAGGAGTCAGAATATCTAAAAGAACACACAGATCTGTCCCAGGACACCATGGTGGAGTCATACAACTACAGAACCCCATCAGAGAGATGTCCCCGTCCTCTGTATTCCCGGGATTCCACACAGGAAAATCACAACTATGCACACCATCATCTGGTAAATTATTACCAATTATTGGTAGTTTTTATTTATACACAGCATATTTGTTACAACGAATGTTGTATTATTTGTTCAGAATGGAGCCATCATCGATAATAATATTGGTGTTAAAGAAGAGTATAAAGAGGAGGATGAGGAGTATGGAGTGATGAAGGAGTTTTCAGAAGGACACAAGGATATAATGGAGCCACATAATACCAGGAACCCACCAGAGAGATGTCCCCGTCCTCTGTATTCCCGGGATTCCACACAGGAAGATCACATTATCCCTCACCATGATCAGGTAGATGAGGAACAATCACTGATAGTATCATTAGGATCTGTACATTATCTGCATTGTTACCATTTCTATCTTATTATTATATCTTTCAGAGCAGAGACCTCAGAGATTATAATATTGTTGTCAAAGAAGAGTATAAAGAGGAGGATGAGGAGTATGGAGTGATGGAGGAATTTTCAGAAGGACACAAGGATATGATAGCGTCACTTAATACCAGGAACCCACCAGAGAAAGGTCCCCGTCCTCTGTATTCCCGGGATTCCACACAGGAAAATCACACCATCCCTGATTATTACAAGGTTGGTGGGACAGAGTTTATAAAACACAGGCTCATGTAGACAATTGTGGATTTTTTATGTGATCTCACAATAGTAAAGCTTATAAGTTCAGAAATGTTTTCTATCATTTTTCTTTTTCTAGTGGGAAGATCCAATAGATATAAAAGTTAAAGCAGAAGAAGAAGAGAGGTATGTGAGGGATGATCAGCAGTCTATGGAGGAGGATGGAATAACGAGGACATTTATAGAGGAGGACACTCCTACAGAGATCAGCTCAGGTGGGTCATTAACACTAAATACATTCCTCCACCCATACTGCTCACTGATTGGTCCAGTGTAGGGCAAGGACTGGGTGATATCAGCCTGTAATACCCTGGTCACTTTCTTTAGCTGTGTTCCCCGTCCCGTGTTCCTATATTTCTCTTTATTCTCTGTGCTGCAGACACAATGTATGTATCTAGACTGGATTTATGGAGATTTTCAGGTTCAGCTGGCAACAATATGTTGATTTTCACCATAGGCATTGCTCGATCTAGGCACCTGGGACATGTACCTTGGATCTTCTTCCCCCAACTCGGGTCCAGCAAGATCTCTGACAGAACAATTCTCCCAGGGTTACTTGCTTTGTTGTTTGCTGGCTGTGCCGGGTGGAGGGATTTGTCTGTATAGTCTCAGACCCAAGTCACTGAGTGCAGTCAGTGAGGCAGGAATGTGGGACCTCTACAACTTGTTTTAAGTAAACCTTAACCACTTTCTGACCCACTCACAGTGAATCTATTGTGAGTAAGAGCAGGCACCTTCACGTATATGTACGTCACAAGCCTGTGTTCGGGGTGTTCACGTTCCCTGCTGATCTGAGCTATTTGCCACAGCACAAGTTAGTCAGCAGGTTCCAACCAATGATTTTGGCTGTGAACCTGCTCATTAGGCTGCAACAAATCACAGCACAGCCCTGTGTCTTGTTTGTAAACGCAGACACAGGTTCTGGCCAGATCTTCTCCCTCTGAACCCTTTACGTTTTTAGAGAGAGAAGAAAGCCGGACCTGTGTTAGTAGAAAAAGCACATTTACACTTGAATACACCTTGTTTGGCTTATTTAACCCTTTGAGTGCCCTGTCACCAGTGTCATTAGTACAGTATACAGCATTTATTCACTGAGCGCTGTATTGGTGTCACCTGGAACGACAGATGGCTTCGGAATTAGTCAGTTAGTGTCTCTTCCAGCCAGGGAAGCCCCAGATTGCCTGTCACAAACTTATAATAACACTATAAGTCGAAGATCACCACCATTGCTAGTATAGTGTCTGAACAGATCTGTTTCTTGGTCAGGATCAGAACTATACCAGTGTCCCCAATAGTACACAATACAATGTAGCAGTGCTATAAAAAATATAAAGTGAAAGTGAATAGTCCAAAACAGTGAATGTGTGTGAACTAAAACACGCAAACAACATGAGTGATAACAATAAACAAACAGTCCATAAATTGCACATAAATGTAGATTCTTGTGATATGACACCTCTTGAAAACAGTGCACCTCCACCACATAAAATGCGTGCTTACCAGAGGGCAAGGTTTTAGGAGCCTGCGGCTAAAAACCCAGCCAAGGGCCTTTGTCCAAAGAGATGTTGATCATCCACAGATAATGATGGGGAAGGAACTTGGACTAAGCATCAGAAAGCCAGGGAGACTCAAGCATCAACCACCAAGGGAAGAGGTCAGGCGTTACCCAGAAATATAAAAAAAATGCTCCCTAGTGTAAAACGTACCAAAAATATTTAATGGGTTTAAAAAGTTGCACTTACAGAAATGAAGATAAAAAACGATCATAAAACACAGTCGGCCAGCTAGTGAACACCCCTCCACTGAGTACACTGCCCCCGAGACTACATCAGATTGTGACGAAACGCGTGCAGGGAGGTTGACGTGCGGACGTGATCGTGCTGTACTCAGTGGATGGGTGTTCGCTAGCTGGCCGGCTGTGTTTTATGATCGTTTTTTATCTTCTTATCTGTAAGTGCAACTTTTTAAACCTATTAAATACTTTTGGTATGTTTTACACTGTGGAGCATTTTTTTTACATTTCTGGGTAACGCCTGGTGATCTGGCAAGCACCAGCGGCGTAGTACATCTTGGTCTTTTAGACACCAGCTCTGCAGTATCTCATGGTGAAGTGGTGAGCACCAGCAGTGCAGTACAAGCTGGTGAGGTGACTAGCACTAGTAATGTAATTCAACTGCAGCCACCAAGAATTCAAGAGCAGTCCCGTAGAGCCAATAGTAGCCTTCCAGAGGTGCTTGCAAATCCTAATTGGCTGCTCCCAGATTTAGCAGCAAGGTCCCCCCCCCCCCCCCCCCATTCACAGCCCAGAGCAGAATTCAGGCGGAAACAGCCAACCTAACAAAGCCCCCCTGATCTTTTTTGAGCTGTTTTTCACAGAGGACCTCTATAATTGGATTGTGGACTAAAGTAATGTTCATGCCCAACAATGCATCGCCGTCAACCCAAACCTTGCCAGGCCATTCAAGTGGAAACCTGTCACATTTTCCGAATGTAAAACTTTTTTGGGCCTAATCCTTAACATGGGCATTACAAATGAGAATGAATTGCGCTCATATTGGTCCACAGACCTGATTCTTAATTTATCCGTGTTCTCTGCTGCCCTGGCCAGGAAACGATATGAGACAATAATGTGTTTTATGCATTTCAGTGACAATACCCTCGGTCGTCCTTGGGGTTACCCTGACTAGGATCAGCTCCACAAAATTCGAACCCTCGTAAATTACCTGTCCCAGAAATTTGCAGCTGTGTATACGCCCCAACAAAACATCTGCATAGACAAGTCCCTTGTACATTTTTCTGGCAGACTTGCCATAAAGCAATATCTCCCCAGCAAGCGTGCCAGATATGGGGTCAAACTGTATAAACTACTATAGTTACCACTTTATGAGGGAAAAGACAGTGAAGTGGAAGCCCCTGGATGCCCAGACTGCATGAGGAGCAGTGGTAAGATAGTGTGGGACTTGTTGTCACCCTTGTTCCATAAAAGGTACCATTTGTACGTGGACAACTTTTATGCAAACATGACATTTTTTAGACATTTGTTCCTTCAAGAAATTGACTGCTGTGGCACCATGTGACCTAATCACAGGCGCTTGCCCCAACGGCTCCTTAACACCCCACTTGCAAAGTGAGAGAAAGCCTGCTTGCACAATGAAGAGCTACTTGCAGTGAAATGGAAGGACAAATAGGATGTCTTCATCCTGTCTTCCATTTACCCATGGCGGTCCAAAATAAAAAAGGCATCTGGCGTCATTGAAAAGCCTCTCTGCATCCACCACTATAACCTAAATTTGGGAGGTGTATTTGTAGATTTCATTTATTGCCACAAGTTCTTACAAAATGAAGAAAGAAAACAAATTTTTTAATTTTGCAAAACCTTGTGACAAACAAATGAGATCTGAAAAATACTTGCCATGTCTCTTATCAAATACCTTGAAGTGTCTACTTTTCAAAAAAGGGTCATTTGGGGGGGGGGGGGGTGTATTATACTATCCTGGCATTTTAGGGCCTCCGAAACTGTGATAGGTAGTCAGGAAATCAGATGCGCAAGTTACACTGTTTGGAAGCCTGAATGTTCTCATTGGATTTTGGGCCTCTGTACGTGGCTAGACTCCCAAAAAGCCTTACACATGTGGGATCCCCATACTCGGGAGAAGTAGGAGAATGTGTTTTTGGGGTGTAATTTCACATATACCCATGGTATGTGTGAGAAATATCTTAGTAAAGGCACAACTTTGAGTGAAAAAAAAAAAACTTGTGGCAAAATATAAAATCTTCCATGGACTCAACATGCCTCTCAGCAAATACTTAGGGGTGTCTACTTTCCAAAAAAAGGGGTCATTTGTGGGGTGTTTATACTGTTCTGACATTTTAGGGCCTCTGTAAATGTCATAGGTAGTCAGGTAATCCAATGTGTATTTAACACCCAAAAAGTCTGACACTTGTGGTTTCCTCATACTCGGAGGTAGTAGCAGAATGTGTTTTGGGGTGTAATTCCAGGTATACCCATGGCATGTGTGAGCAATATCTAATTAAAGTGACAACTTTGTGTAAAGAAAAATGAAAAATTGCACTCTAACATTTGTATTGCGCATTATATAGTCCTGACCCTGCACTATATACTATATCTGGTACTTTGTATACTCCTGGTACTATATAGCCCTATCTGTTGTGTCTTATACAATATGTTGTACATTACATAGTCCTGACTTCTGCTCTCTCCCCTCTACCCACTGTTATATATAAACATAATATGTATTTTCTTTTGTTACACCCGTTTTCCACCAGTGGGACATTTTATATCTGATGATTTGATTGGAGCACAGACTTTTACATGTGGATAATAATGTGATAACATCCTCACATATTGAAAGCTTAAACAGAAAGTGATAATGAGGGAGGAGTCAATAACCCAATGATGGTGGTCTTCAGGATCAGTCCAGTTTTCATCTTGGTTGTTCTCCCTCATCCTCACTCTCTGACCTCTGGTGGAGCTCAGCCCCGCTGTTATTCATGACTAAATCATGGACTAAATAAGGAAGTCCAGGACTTCTTGTGTTGGGAAGATGGCAATGAGTGATGGAGGGGGTGGGGACACTCGTCCTATAATCCCCTCATCACTGTCACTTCTATAAAAGACAGTTCTCGTTTTTTCCTCACTCTCTGACTAAGGTCCATGAATAAAGAAATGAACTGGTTGGAGATCAGAGGACCCATTTACTAGTTAGTTTGAGGGTAGAATTGTAAGATCCTCAGAGACAAAGCTGCCTGATGTGGGCGGAGTCCTGGTTTAGGGGAACCAATCTGCTCATGTCTAGTAATAATCTTTTTATTTCTATTTTAGTAGATGGACGGGAGATGAGGAAAACCTCAGAGGATTGTCTCACTTTGTCTCCAGACTGTAAAGTAGAAGATGAGGACATCACACAGTATAGTCCAGGAGAAAACCCGACTACCTCAAATGTCCATCCGGCACCACACAGTGTAGATGGACCATTGTATTCCTCTTATCCTGAGAAACCTCAGACTGTGAGGGACGGTGCCGTCCTTCCAACAGAAAAGAGCTTTTCCTGTACTGAGTGCGGGAAGTGTTTTCATTTTAAATCCAATCTTAATGTGCATAAAAGAACTCACGCAGATGAGAAGACACATACCTGTCCTGAGTGTGGGAAATATTTCCCAAAGATGTGCCATCTTACCAGACATCAGAGATTGCACACTGTGGAGAATCGGCTTGCCTGTCTTGAGTGCGGGAAATGTTTTTCAGATAAGTCCAATCTTTCCAGGCATCAGAGATTGCACACGGGGGAAAAACCATATTTCTGTTCCGAGTGCGGGAAATGCTTTGTACAAAAATCCAATCTCGAGGAACATCAGAGATCTCACACAGGGGAGAAGCCATTTTCCTGTACTGTGTGCGGGAAATGTTTTTCACAGAGGTCCTATCTTTCTGTACATCAGAGATATCACACAGGGGAAAAGCCGTATTCCTGTTCTGAGTGTGGGAAAGGTTTTTCACGGACATGCGGTCTTTACAGACATCAGAGATCTCACATGAGGAAGAAGCTCCTTTCCTGTCCTGAGTGAGGGAATTGTTCCTCACTGAAGTCCTGTCTTCCTGTACATGAGGGATCCCACACAACCCTCAGGGTGTATTGGCACCTTGGGTGCGGGAAATGTCTTCTATGTAAATGTTGCTGGACATCACAGCTCTCATGTGGGGAAGAAGCACACCCTGATATACACCTCAGATATACTCCATGGCTGATCTTCATCATGTAAGAACCAGTTCATTAGGAGATCAGAGAATACCAAAGACATGGATGAAGTGTTGTACCGTGTTGGCCATTGATAGCAGTAGAAAAATAAAAATGGAGTCATTACCTTTCATTGGCTGAGTACATTTTGTGGTGTAAGCTTTCACAAACACTTAGGTCTATTTTGTGAAAAATAAGTTGAACAAATGTCACTTGTATTCGGCCAATCATGATAAATGTCGTATTTTATTTCATACAGTGATTTCCTGTGATCATTGACTCCATCTAGTGGCCATAATGCTGCATCACGCTATTTTTAATGATGGAGATATTTCAGAAAAAATACTGCATTATGGCCACTAGATGGAGCTGATGATCATAGGAAATCATAGTGTTCATGAACTATTTCCCAGAATTTATTATAGCTGGGCAAAAGCTTGTCACGTGAATTTTCTACTTGTAGACCCTTAATATCAGGCATGGTTCACACAAATATATGAGATCATACTCATGTACTTATGACTACAGTAGACATTGAAGGACATCAGTGATCTAAACCAATCATTGATTTAAAATACTGCCTTTCCATATTGAATAGCACTAAGGATCATTGGAATGAGCACCATGTAATGACCAAATGTGGTATTTTCCATTTTTTTTTTTTTTGTAATTCTTTTATTTGTGTACCTAAAATTACACAGTACAACTTAGACAAGAAAGAACTTAAAGGGGTACAAAGATAACCAAAGTTCAGTATGGTGTATAGACAATAGGATCAACTTAGCAATAATACACAGATAAAAGTAAAATAAACATTGAATCAGTTAGCAGCCAACAGGTCATAGAAATCGAGCTTTAAATCGGTATCAGCAGACAAATCTAATATCCTAACTAGAGGTGATGGATAGCGCCTTCAACACATGTCCATATATAGTGAGAACTAGTAAAGTTCTGGGGTTGCCAAAAGAACCCCAGGGGCCAAAAAAGTATCTTCGGGACTGAATCTCCAAAGAGATCAAATGTACGAATATTATAACCACTTGGGACTGAAGATGATAGGTCACAAAGTTACAGAGGGTAAAGAAATGGTGGGGGTAGAGAAAAAGAGGCATTAAAGAATCATAAAATCATAGAAGCAGGATCGCTCGCCCAGGATCACAATCTAGCGAGTCCCAGTAGTTCAACTGGGTTGCAAAACCTCCCGAAGATAGGCATCAGTGCATACGAAATGTTGCCACGGCCTCCAAGTGTCCCGAAAAGATCTCCTCTCGATTGTACAAGGTGGCCGTAAGATCCTCCATGTCCCTAAGTTCATTAACTTTGGACTACCAAAGAGACCTCGAGGGCGGGAGTCACAGATCTCCAGCTAAAAGGAATACAAGCCTTTGCAGCATTCAGCAGCTGGATCGTGAGAGAGGCCTTATATTTTTTGATGGGCCGTTGTATGAGCTGCAGCAGGCACGCTGTCGGGTTTCCCACTAGATCAACATTGGTCAGATCTTTGATGGTACAGGCTACCCCCTGCCAAAACGGTTTGATTTTTGGACAGTCCCAGAAAATCGTGCCCTGGTCAGCGCCTCACCGTCAACACGTATCTGGTACCTGTGGAAAAATGTGATGTAAAGTTGTGGGCACCCTATACCACCTAGTCAAAATCTTATAACTGGTCTCTTGGACCTTGGTGGCAAAAGTGGACTTCTGAGCAAAATGAAGAATTTTCTCCTTTTGCGAATCAGTAAAATGCATGGTGAGATCTGATTCCCACTTAGAGAGGAAAGCCAGAATGAAATCCTCCTTAGGTTGGATTAAGGCAGCGTAGATAGTGAAAAAGCAATGGTGAATCCGATCCCGTCTGACAAATGCTCTCGAATTCTGTGAGTTGGCGGGAGACACCCAGAGAACGAGCACACTGGCAGAGAAAATGCCTGAGCTGGAAGCTACCCCAAAAATCCAAGGAGGGTGCCGAAATGTTCATAGGGGGAGTGCTTGCCATTGGACCCCCGGAAATACCAAAGGACAACAAACATTGGAACTGCGGGTCGTGGAGACCGAGCTGGAACTCTGGATTACCTAGAATAGGGATCATAGGTGATGGCAGTGGGGAAATTGAGGAGCTCCGAAAAGTATCCCTAGAAGTATCCCTAGAAACCATCAAAGTACCACCAAGGGTAGGTAGGGTGGGTACTGAGGTCTCTAGGTAACTGGGAGGTGATCCAGGGCCAACTCCTCGCCGTGCCGTGGGAGTCCTCTAGCTTCATAGCCACCCCATGACAATGCCAGTCCACCAACCTGGTAAGATGAGCTGCCCTATAATAAGCCCGCACATCAGGGAGGCCAACTACGCCCTGGCGTTTAGAGAGAGATGGAGAAGTTGGAGTTGGAGACGGGGTTTCCGGTGTGACCACACAAATTCCGGAAAGAGGGAATTCACTCGTTTGAAAAACAAGAGAGGTAATCTGATGAGAAGGGCTTGTAGAAGATAAAGGACGCTAGGCAATAATGTCCTCTTGAGAGTGTTGCATTGGCTAAACCAGGTCACCATAATTGAATGCCAGCGGAGAAGGTCTGATCTCATGCTCAGGAGCAATGGTTCAAAATTGGCCGTATAAAGAGTAGCAGGATCTGACGTGATATGCACTCCCAGATAACGTATATAGCCAGTTGCCCAATGAAAGGGAAAAGAGGGATGGAGAGGTCCAATTACAGCCCGCTCCACCCTGATATTGAGAGCAGAAGTCTTGGAAATTAATTTGGAAATACAAAAGGGTATCGTACTCATGGAAGGATTGAAGCAGATTTGGCAGAGATGACAATGGATCCATCAGAAAGAAAATTAGATCGTATGCAAAGGCGGAAACCTTGTGGATGCCAGAGGCCTTCTGGGGGCCCACAATGCTAGGATCCATTCTCACAGTACAAAGAAATGGCTCCAGGGTAAGTATGAAGACAAGGGGAGAGAGCGGGCAGCCTTGGCGAATACCATTCGTGATCGCAAAGAAATCGGATCTTGTTTCATTAACGTTGATGGCATCTGAGGGACAAGAATAAAGGGAGAGGATCCAAATCGACATAGAGCACCCCAGACCGATATGCTCCAGAGTGGCTTGCATAAACTGCCAATTTACCCTATCAAAAGCCTTTTCTGCGTCCGTAGACAGCAGGAGAAGGGGATGGGAGGAGGTCCTGGCAGCATGAATCAAATTAAGAACTTAAATCGTATTATCCCTAGGCTCACGTATAGGTACAAAGCCCGTCTGGTCCCGATGAAGAAGACATAGGATATGAGGTAGCCGATTGCCCAGGATTTTAGCAAACATCTTCAAATCAGAATTCAGATGTGGGATCGGGCAGTAATTCTCGCACCTTAGGAATGAAAGAGATGTAGGCCCGCAGACTGTCCTGAGGCAGGCTCTTCCCTTCCGTAATGGAGTTGAGCGCAGAGGTCAGATGAGGGGACAAGACCTCAAAGAAAGCCTTGTAACAAGCTGGGGTAAGGCCATCTGAACCTCAAGATTTCTTGGGTTTAATATGGGCAAGGGCCACCCCCAGCTCCTCTGCTGTGATTGGCTCTTCCAGTTCCTCCCGCATCTTGGGGCAGAGACGACATTCCCGAAGACGTCAGATAAGACTGTATCATGGAAGCCTTCCCGGAAGGGGAGGCCAATGGAGAAGAGCAACCAAGATTATACAGGCCGTGATAGAAAGTTTTAAAGATGCCACCAGCTTAGAGGTGGTCAATTTCTGTCATGAGGAGTCCTGAATTTGTGGAATATAGGTTTTGGTGTGTGGACCACGTAAAGCCCAAGCCAGTAACGTACCCGGTTTGTTGGAAAATTCATACTTAGTGCGATGAACCCATGCTAATTTTTGCTTTGTCTTATGGTAGTAAAAAGACCGAAGCTCCTCCCGCACTTTAAGAAGGTCTTGATAAGTGGAACGCGCAAGAGTCGCTTTGTGGGAGCATTCCAATCTGCGCAATTCAGCCAGAAGTTCATCCGTTCTGTGGGTGCACTCACGTTTGAGGCGACCACCAATCCTGATTAACGCATTCTGCACAACCGGCTTATGAGCCTCCCAGAGCACTAAAGGGTTATCCACCGAGCCACAATCAATGGAGAAATACTCCATCAAGGTCATCTGCAGTGCAGAGTGAGTATCCGAGGACTGTAATAAAGCCTCGTTTAGACTCCAGGAGGGGGGACTTTGTGAGATTGGGCCCATCTGAAGAATTAAATGGACTGGAGCATGGTCAGAAAAGGAGATAACATCAATACGTGTAGACATGACCCCAGGTAGAGCCTGATGCAAAATTAAGAGGTAATCAAGTAGGTGTGATGTACAGAGGAGAAAAAAGAATAGTCCCGTTCCTGTGTGTGCATCAGTTGACAAGGGTCCACCAACTGCAAAAGCTGCAGATCTGCCTTCAATCGTTTGATGCGAGAATAAGAAAATTGAGAGGAACCCTGCGACACATCTAATAAGGGATCGATAGCAAAATTGAGATTCCCCCCAAAAACCAAGAGACCTTCAGAGAAGTCCAAAAGAACAGGAAGAAGGTCCTGGAGGAACTGGGGATGGTCCACATTCGGGAAACAGACATTGGCAAAAGTGATCTGAACATCTTGAACCTTCCCCTTAAGCAGGAGAAAGCGACCCTGGGCGTCCATCGGCACTTTACCAAGAGTCCACGGTACTGACTTAGCAACCAGTATACTGACCCCTTTGGATTTAGAAACAGGCAAGGGACTGTGATATGTCCATGGAAAGTCTCTATTTGTCAATTTAGGAACACTGTCTCTTCTAAACTGTGTTTCTTGGAGAAAGGCAACTTGGGTTTTACCCTTCCAGAGATCAGCTAAAAGCCAGGAACATTTTTCCGGGACATTCAGACCTCGCACATTGAGGGTAGAGACCCGAAGAGAGCCAATGGCAGACTGAGGAAAGACACACCAACGGGGAGATTAGGGGAAGAAGACCCACAGGGTAGCCCTGGACGAGTGATAACAGAACCCAAGAAAGAGAAAACAAAAGAGAAAGGGAAAATAAGAGAAGTAAGAGAGTGACAAAAGGGGGAAGGGGGAGGAGGAAAGGGGAGAAAAGAAGGGTTAGGGGAAGGGAAGAGGGATTGTGAAGAGTAATGGGCAAGGGGTAGGGCCCTGGTCGACTCCCCTACAAGTGACGGAGAAGGTGGGACAGAGAAGGAGAGAAGCAGGGGGGAGAAAAACACATGGAGAAAGGTGATCCAAGTCAGTCTAACGATGCAGGGGGCGAAGGTCTAGGCGTTGCTCGGCTGGGAGTCTCGCGACTGGAGGCTCTGGATAAAGGGCGCCAGGTCTGCTGTGGTCTTGGCAGGGATGAGTAGGAAGCCTCCAGGTCCAACCAGTTGGGGATCTCAACAGAAGGTTTATCCAAGAAACTGAACAGCGCTGGCAATTGCTCGGAAGAGCGCAGAAAAAACTCAGTTCCCTGTATGCGGACAATAAGATGGAATGGGTGGCCCGATCGATAGGTCGCCTCTACCTCCCCGGATAACTTCCAAAAGAGAACGTAGCATTTAGACATGTGCACTGCCCAACAATTTGTTTGTTTTTGTTTTCGTTTCATTTGTTTTTTTGTTTTTTTTTTCATTTTTCGGGTCATTCATTATGATCGCAATTTGTAAATTCATACATTTGTAAATTCGTACATTCGAAAATTTTTACATTCACATATTCGTACATTCGAAAATTTGTAAATTCGTACATTCATAAATTAGAAAATTTGTATATTCGTAAATTCGTACATTCGTACATTCGTAAATTAGAAAATTTGGAAATTCGAAAATCTGAAATAGTAACTATTAAATTATAGGTATTGTAATTTCCTTTCAAATTTGGCTGTTAATGAACGTAACGAATACGAATTTCTCTGAAGTTATGAATTATCTGAAATAACGAATGCTGCATCTAAACAAATGGAATGGAACACATTAATAATAAATAATAATATACATTTTTATTATTATTATTGTTATTTATTATTATTAATTCATTACGTTCCATTCGTTTGGATATGGCATTCGTTATTTCGAATAATTTGTAACCTCAGATAAATTTGTATTTGTTATGCTGTGTACACACGAGCGGACTTTCCGGCAGACTTGGTCCGGCGGACCGGACTCCGTTGGACAATTCGATCGTGTGTGGGCTCCAGCGGACTTTTTTTCCCCAAAAGTCCGACGGACCTAGAAATAAAACATTCAAATCTTTCCAACGGGCTCGAGTCCGGTCGAAAAAATCCGCTCGTGTATGCTAATCCGACGGACAAAAATCGTCAGGTAAAGTAGAGTATTAGAACCATGCCAGTCATATAGTCACTAGGTATAGAGCAATAGAAATGTGGTATATCAAAAAAACATGCTTATGTATCTGAAATGTATGAAGTGTATATAAAAGACATAATATAACTTATCATAGAAGTGAAAACAAAAAGCCCCAAATTTTAGTGCAAAAGTTCACAATGCCATGCCAAGGTCTAATGAGTACAATTCAGGAAGCTTGGAATTTGAATTAATGCTAGAGATAGTTTTGTCATGGAGGTTACATAGTTACATAGTAGGTGAGGTTGAAAAAAGACATGGACAAGTCCATCAAGTCCAACCTATGATCCATGGTCATAGGTTGGGGGATTATTTTAGGAGGAGGGAGCACATTTGTTTGGGGGGCACTATGTGCTTTACTTACTTTTGGACTCCCCACCCCAATAAAAGTGGGCATGGTCAGTAGGCTGACACTGGATTTTATTTTGGTTACCTTACCTACCGTTCTCTCCTTGACATATCGTAGACTGAAGCCATATTGTTCTTTCAGTGTCATCATTCCGTGTTCTGTCCATTTCCACACTGACATCAACAGCTCCTCCAATATCCCGCTGTATTTGTTGTATCATCATGTTTCCAATGATGGAGATCCAGAGATTGACTGGAGTTTTCTTCTCAGTGTCCCCAGACCACCCCTTCCTCTACTATTGGGGTGCTGGGTCTCTCTGTTACTACTCAGCAGATATCCCAACCTGCAAAAGCTCATTTCAGGGCGGTGGGAAACTCATTTCAGGGATTTCGGCGCCGACCCCCCCCGCGCCCCAATTAAATACAGCCTGATCAGTGCCAATTGAATGCAGCTATTCCAGTGCCAATGAAATGCAGCTATACCGGTGCAGACATCTCAAGTCTCCCGCATTTGACAGCGGGCTCATGGACACCCGCGAGTGCGGCATGACCTCCCGACTGAGCCTTCCTGCACTGTCACCCACTGCCACAGGAGGCGTTTGAACAGGGGCTGCTCCCGAGCTCGGCTCTTATTGGTCCATGGGCGGTGCCTGTGTCAGCGAAAGGAGGAAGGAGGGAGGCGGGCCCATGCGGTGAAATCATTCCCGTGGGTGCGCCGCGATTGGTTGCTAGGCTCAGCTAACTTGCCTAGCAACTGAGGGTATTGATGTTTCTACGCATGCACAGTACAGAGCCGCAGAACAGCTGAGTTTAAGATCAGCTGTTGTCTCGCTTTGCCGAGGCACATTCATGTAGGTGAGGGGCGGATAGTTACATGTTACATAAAGGTTCCGTGCTGCCAGTGTGAATGAGGCCTATGTTTTCCATAGTGAAGATGTAGAAAAGTGTGCTGTTGCCAAGAAGTACAAAGCTGTGACTACACGGGTTGCTGGGCAAATAAGGGCAGAGTTTCCTTGTACTGACTGTAATTATTGTATATTACTCAGTGCCAGGACAAAAGCTGCATACATGGCACACCGCGCTATTATTCCCCTCCTGTGACAATAGTATACACCCAACACGACACACATCCAGCCGCCCTTCGCTCCGGGCCATCATTTAATGTGGTAAAGTCAGAGAGGACAAAAGAAGGCTGAGCCACGCCCCATCTTCTCCGGCCATCCAATCGCCGTTATACTCTTCTGGACACCCGCCTCAATACGCTCAGTTGCTAGGCAAATTAGCCGAGCCTAGCAACCAATCGCGGCGCACGCACAGGAATGATTTCACCGCACGGGCTCGCCTCCATCTTTCCTCCTCTCGCTGACGCAGGCACCGCCCATGGACCAATGAGAGCCAAGCTGGGGAGCTTCGTTCGCAGCTGCTGTTCAAACACCTCCTGTAGCAGTGAGTGACAGTGCAGGCAGGGCTCAGTCGGGAAATTGTGCCGCACTCGCGGGTGTCCGTGAGCCCGCTGTCAAATGCGGGAGACTCCCGCGTGTCGTGGGAGACTTGAGATGTCTGACTCAGGGCCCCAAACTCTTCTATACGCTTGTGAAGATTTCTATCATATTTACTAAGAAGAGAAAGACGCTGAAGAAAATGTCCATGATGTAGGTGAGGGTTACATATAGTATGAGCAGCATCAACCTTCACTCTGTAACCAAGACCTAGTCTGGCAATGCACAGAATGATACCAATTATATCTCCACTGTTTTCTGCAGACAGATATACATTTGCTAATGCCTCATGATCCCCGATACAAGAAAATACATTGTACTTGTTCAGCTCTCCAACCAGTAGTGAATGGATTTGCCAATATACTCTTCCTATGTTGGGGGTATATGGCCTGGTATTGTTCAGGAGGTGGGGGGTGCTTGGTTGTCCTCCCCTTAGCAGACCAGCCATGTTTCAGGCTTGGATATGGCTCTAGTATTTTTGGGAGAACCCATGTTCCTTTTCTTGTGGTTTTGCAGGGGTTTACCCCTTAAAATCCATATTAAACTCAAAGGACCTGGTATGATTTTTAGAGGGGAATCCTTCATCACCCCTTTGTTCACATTCACCCGTCAGCCAAGAAATCCCAGTTTGAATGGGAGTTGAATCACAGTTGAATTGTAAGGGTAGGTATAGGATAGTTGTTAGGATGACAGAGGCCACTGTCTGGTTTCTAGGGATGAAGCAAACTGCCCTAGGTTTGGTTTAAGCAGAACCTGAACCCCACTGAAATCAACAGAATAAAAAATGCCCTTTTTCTGGGCTAATAGACAAGAAGGTGTAAAAAAAAATATTTTTGGGGGGACCTCAGGAGGGCTCTGTGTGTTGTTTTTTTCCTTTTAAGAAACTGGCAATGAAATGTGATTTCCTGCATAATTTTTTCTTTGTAAATTTCACTTTTCCTGTAGCACATCCTACAGCCAGAATGAAAAAAACAACAACATTTTTGTAAAGTCCCCCCTAAAATCCATACCCTTTGAGTCTGGTATAGATTTTAAGGGGGATCCTGTGAGGTCTTTCAGGAAATCCATGCCAGACCCATAATCCAAGCATGCAGCCTGGTTGGCCAGGAAAGGGTGTTGATGAGTGTGCCCCGAACCATTCCAGGCCACATTCCTCAACATAGGGGGTGTCTTTGCAGAGTGGGCGCCCCTTGCAAAGCACCTTGTCTCCATACTAATGAGGACAAAGGCCCTTATGTCCACAACCCTGGTTAGTGGCTGTGAAGATCTTCAGGTAGAGGGCCTTTTGAAATGTGGAAGCCCTTTGTAAGAATAAGGGTACCCCCAAATACCGCCCGCATAAACGAGTATGGGGTACACAGTACCCAATGGTACTCTTAGCCAAATGATAGCTCCCTGTGGGGTGGGAATAATGGTGATATCATTGACAAATATGGCTAGTGGCCTGATATGGGCGGTGATGTGACTGCTATCCCCACCTCTTTGCTTACATAATATGGTTTTCTGGTGACATCAGCAGTTCATGTGCAAGCACCCACTGGTTCATTGGGAACCAGTGACAGCGGGAGCTGTTATAGAGAACTGGTAGAAAAATAACTTCTATGGGGGCTGGAACAGCCAAAGTTCAATTTGAACCAGCGGATCATCCCTACTATCTAACAACTATCCTGACTGAGAAGTTGACACATTGAGCAGCAGTAGCAAAAGACTGAACTTGGCTGAATTTCAATTTAGTGTGGCCATTTGGTAAATATTTGAACAAGCAAAATTCAGTCTGAACCCAGAGTCATTCCAAGTAGTCAGTGTGGTGATCCATTACATTGGTGACCAATGGGGAGAAGGACCCCCTTATTTCAATGGTCAGTGTAGTGGTCCCTTACATTGGTGACCAATAGGAGAAGGCCCCCCTTATTTCAATGGTCAGTGTAGTGGTCCCTTACATTGGTGACCAATGGGTGAAGGACCCCCTTATTTCAATGGTTAGTGTAATGGTCCCTTACATTGGTGACCAATGGGTGCAGGACCCCCTTATTTCAGTGGTCAGTGTAGTGGTCCCTTACATTGGTGACCAATGGGAGAAGGACTCTTTTATATCAGTGGTCAGTGTAGTGGCCCCTTACATTGCTGACCAATAGGAGAAAGACCCCCTTATATCAGTGGTCAGTGTAGTGGCCCCTTACATTGCTGACCAATAGGAGAAAGACCCCCTTATATCAGTGGTCAGTATAGTGGTCCCTTACATTGGAGACCAATGGGAGAAGGACCCCCTTATATCAGTAGTCAGTGTAGTGGTGTCTTACAATGGTGACCAATGGGAGAAGAACCCCTTATATCAGTGGGAGAAGGATATTCTTACATCATCATCAGTGTGAAGACTACCCCTTTACAGATCATTGATACCAGTTGTTACCGAGAGACAGTAATTGTTCATTGCTCAAGGAACCCCTAGAAACCTTTGGAGGAACCCTGGCTGAGAAAGACTGGACTAGGCAGTAATATATTTCTATCCCCCTTGGTGGAAGTGGAGATGACCCATCTATAAGGGCTCATGCACACTGCAGCTCAAAAAAGTGCCTACTACAGGCTTTTGAGCTCTTATTTTTTTCTGCCTAGAAACTCCCCTCCATGTTAGCCAATAAGTCCATACACACTAGGGCTTTTTCAGGCATATGCTCCTACAAGCAGAAACAAAGCCCCGACAAGCTCATGTTTTTGAGAGGAGCTAGTGCCTCAAAGAGCTAAAAAGAGCTTGAAAAAGTTTGTTCCAGCTTTTTGTTTTGCTTATACAGTGGTTAAGAAAATACTATCTAGGAGGGTTTGTGAAAAAAAACGCTTATGCTCAAAAAAGCTTGCAAAATCAAAGGAGCTTGAAGGAGCTCAATAAAAACATGCACAGGAGCACAAAAAAGCACAAGCTTCTTCACGCTGAAATAAAAGCTCAAATGCCTGTAAAAGCAGCTTTTTTTTTTTTTGAGCTGCAGTATGCATGAGCTCTTAAGCCTCGTACACACGCTTAGATTTTTGGACGACCGAACGTCTGTTTTTTGTGGCATGCTAGTCTCATGTGGAAAGTGAAGAGGTTACTCACAATACGAAAATTTTCGTACGACAGAATACAATGTCAGAAGTGACTTAATGTGTTGAATAGTTTTGTATGTGTTCTTTCGTTTCGGAGCATGCGTAGTCTTGCTCTTGCGATTTTTTTTTCATACGGAAATCGTACTAATGAAATGAAAATCGGACGTTGTGTTCACATAGGGTTGCCATCTCATCCCTTGAAACCCGAACACATATGAATTACACGGGTTCTGAGGCTAATTTAGATGCCGATAAGGCACCAAGTGAGTTTAATTACCACCTTAATCAGCCACAGAACTGGTGTAATTAATATGTGTTCGGTTTTAAGGGGTGTAGCTGGCAACCCTAAGTGCACATCCAGCTATTGTCTGAAGAAAAAGTAAAATCGGCTGTCGAAAACACCGTACTAACGATCTGAAAACTGTCAGACAGCTTGTCATACGAATTTTTCCATCCGATTTTTGTATCGTGTGTATGGGCCTTAAGGCTATACAGCACATACACACACAGCACAAGGCCATGTTCACACTACGAGATGTTTCTCTGGACTGCAGTTCCTCTGAGCTCCACAAGGTAGTGATCTCACATCTACCCAGACAGGAAGTCTCTATGGAATACAGACAGGAAGTGATGTCAGGTATAAATAGGAAGTTCCGAGCGAGAGGTGAGTTGGGACGAAGTAGAGAGGAGACATTGCTGGAAGTGGCTGTAGAGGAGGTAATAAGATCTTATTTTCTATTTACACCCAGTAACCCCCCCGTCATGTCCGTCCTCTTCCTCCATAGTCACTGTGATGTCTTTTATCTCCAGCAGATGATGACACACACATATACCCTGTTTCCCCGAAAATAAGACCTAGCGTGATTGTCGGTGATGGCTGCAATATAAGCCCTACCCCCCAAATAAGCCCTACGCTGTTTCCCCGAAAATAAGCCCTACCCTGAAAATAAGACCTACAAGGACTTTAACTAGGGTTTATTTGGGGGGTAGGGCTTATATTGCAGCCATCACCGACAATCATGCTAGGTCTTATTTTCGGGGAAACAGGGTATAGTTTATGTAGCACACCCCACGTAGGAGCTGCTGGTGAATAGGAATCCCCCACCCTGCACAGCCAGGCACGCTGAAGTTCCACAATATCCCAGAGTCGGGAAACAGTCCAGTGCTTGTTTTTATGTTTTATTGAGGGATTAGAACTTGGATAGGGAAATTATGGGAAGCCCACTTGACTTCAGAACTCTTCAGAGACAACTTTCCTATAAACAGGCTCTATACACTCCTGTTCCTCCAGCACTCGCAGAAAAGAAATACAGACCCAGCTTGAACACTGTTTGATGGTCTGACAAAAGCTCTCAGTCAGATTAAGCAAAAGCCCCTTACAGGCAGGGTGCCCTGGGCCTCTTGGTTGTGTAGCAAAGTCCAGTGTCCAGCTTCCATCCCTGTGGCTACTGATCCCAGTACCACCTCTTCAGGCACTGCCCGGCTGCAGCTGCTTCTCTTACCTGGCTACTTCCCATAGTCCTCCCAGACTGCGCACTCACCAGCCTGCCCTGCTAATGTCTGGAGACTCCTGCTGTCCTCACTCTTGCTCCCATGCCTCCAGGAAGGGGTTCCTCTGTGTGTTGTAGGGGATCCTTCCAGCCCAAGGTCACCCCCCGAGACTAGGGGCACCCTCGAGGGCCACCGACAGCCTCCTCAGCACTTCTTCATCTTCGTCCTTAGTTCCCCTACTGGCATGACTCGGGAGTATTTAAGAGGTGCCTGCCCATTTGGCCGGGGATTGGCTGAGGCCTTCATCAATACTCCAAGCAGCCCCAATATACTCCAATATCATAACCTCCCATCAGTGTTAATTTTGGCAGCTAATTTGGATTTAGTTTTAGTCTAATGCCGCGTACACACGGGCGGACTTTTCAACCGGACTGGTCCGACGGACTTTCCGACGGACTTTCAAAGGAATAGACTTGCCTACATACGATCACACCAAAGTCCGACGGATTCGTATGTGATGACGTACGACCGGACTAAAATAAGGAAGTTGATAGCCAGTAGCCAATAGCTGCCCTAGCGACGATTTTTGTCCGTCGGACTAGCATACAGACGAGCGGATTTTTCGACCGGACTCGAGTCCGTCGGAAAGATTTGAAACCTGTTTTATTTCTAGGTCCGTCAGACTTTTGGGGAAAAAAAGTCCGCTGGAGCCCACACGATCGAATTGTCCGACGGAGTCCGGTCCACCGGAAAGTCCGCTCGTGTGTACGCGGCATTAGTCTTAGGACTAAAATGGCATTTTAGATTCAGTCCCATTTTAGTGTTTTAAGTTTTAGTCGTATTTAGTCGACTAAAATCTCCAGTACATTTTAGTCATCTACAATCGAACGGGCATAATTAAATTGTAATGCATTAGTTAACATTTCTCTACAATTTCCAAACTCATTATATACTGCTGGAGTGAAAAATCTAATATGCTATTATTTATGGTATTGAGGTGTGAGTGTGCACTACAGACCAGTGTTAATGTTAAAGTCAAATCTCAATTCAGTTTTAGTCTTAGTCTTTTGACTAAAATGCCATTTTAGTTTTAGTCGAATTTTAGTCGACTAAAATAGTATTCATTTAGTCGACTGAAATGTTTTAGTCGACAAAATTAACACTGCCTCCCATCCATTCTTCTGGAAGCTTCTCCAAGGTTACAGCAAGTTAGGGGAATGTACCAGAGGTGCCACTTGCTGAGTCATCTAGCCTCCCAGAGTTACCCAACCCTGACCCAGATTCAACCCAGCCTGGCACTTAGCCAGGCTAAATTTACCTACACTACAGCTCACAGCTATGTACACTTGAACCCTAAGCTAGAGGGTGCTACATGTGGAAATGTAGATTAACCCCTTCAGGGTCAGAACATTTCCCCACTTACTGGGCCTGAACACCCTCTTCATTTTAGAGATGTGTCACCTTTTCCACCTATGACCTTTTTACCTCATCCGTCTATACCAGGAGTCTGCAATCTTTCAAAACAAATGACCAGCTCACTGTTCTTTAGGCTTGAGGGAGGACAAATGTGGCCATTAGATGTGGCCATTAGGAGTAGAAAATGTCCCAGCATCAGTGGAAGGAATGGTGCCTCATCGTTGGTGTCAATCTATGGTCTATACCAGGGATATGCAATTAGCGGATGAAGTAATCTATGCACTATTATACAATCTAATATATCTTGTATAATTATTGCATACATGTATTAGCTTGCCTATCCCTATAAATTAGCTAGTCTATAAGAGCCTGATAAGCACAATGATATACCAAACACATCTGCTTAGTAAACAATGTTACATTTATTTCCCAAAAAAATAGGAATATGTTAAACAGCAGAATTAGGAAACTAACATAAAGTATTAAAAGGAATTCCAATGTTACAAAGTTTACAATCAGAACACAATACAAGAATATACTTATCACATCCTCTAGCTAGACTCCTCGACTGGTCTCAAGATGTTGAAAGAGCTCTGGGCTACATGGCTTAGGCCCAAGCCAGCATTTAGAGCAAGGTCTCAAGATGGCAGAGCCACCAGGCTCATGCAAAGACCATCATCAGAAGAAAGAGAGGGAGAGAGCCTGTGTGTGTTCTTTTTACTCAAACATACACGCCTACTGTTGCAGAACTACAAGTCCCATGAGACATAGCAAGACTCTGACAACCACAAGCATGACACGCAGAGGCAGAGCATGATGGGACTTGTAGTTTTGCAACAGCTGGAGGTCTGCTAATTGCATATCCGGGGGGGGGGGGGGTTTATTTAGGAGGGATTTGAATATGTATGTCTTTATTTTATAGGATTCAAATAGAAAGAAAGAGGGAAAAGAGGGAAAATGTCATTTGTAGTAAATGTCCTGGATGACCTTGCAGCTCCTCCCTGATTCCTGCATTGTGCGAAATGACACCAGAATGCCTGGACGGAGAAGCGAGGAGGATTCTGGGAATATCATTTGATTTTACGATTTGTGTTCAAATGTAGAGTTTTCCTCCTGTGAAGTCTGGTGATCATATGACCATCACATTGTCTCCACCTCCCTCCCTGATAGAATATAGGATTAAAAAGAAGATTCTAGAAGTCACGAAAGAGATCATCGAGGAGAGGTGAGCGATGCTGGGAATTCTGGGACATTATCCAGTAACAGACAAGGGATGTGTCTGGATGTTGACTGTATCATTGTGTGTGTCAGGTTCCTATAAGGTGTCAGGATGTCACTGTCTATTTCTCCATGGAGGAGTGGGAGTATTTAGAAGGACACAAGGATCTCTACAAGGACGTCATGATGGACAATCAGCCGCCCCTCACATCACCGGGTAAGAGGAGACTTTATTGTAAAGGAGAGAGCAGTACGGAGGGTCCACCTAGATCTCCCATCATCTGATAAACACATAGAAACAATGTATTCAGTCAGTGTGTGTGTTTCCTACAGATGGATCCAGTAATGGGAACCCACCAGAGAGATGTCCCCGTCCTCTGTATTCCCGGGATTCCACACAGGAAGATCACGCCATCCCTCACCATCATCAGGTAGATGAGGAACAATCACTGATAGCATCATTAGGATCTGTACATTATCTGCATTGTTACCATTGATGTCATTTTTATTATAAATTCAGAGTAGAAACCTGAGAGATTCTAAAATTGAGGTTAAAGAAGAGATAAAAGAGGAGGATGATGGGGATGGGGTGATGGAGGAATCAGAGTTTTTAAAAGGACACAAAGATCTGTACCAGGACACCATGGTGGAGTCATCCAACTACAGAAACCCACCAGAGAGATGTCCCCGTCCTCTGTATTCCCGGGATTCCACACAGGAAGATCACGACTATCC
The DNA here is from genome assembly GCF_042186555.1 of Aquarana catesbeiana. Lineage (NCBI taxonomy): Eukaryota > Metazoa > Chordata > Amphibia > Anura > Ranidae > Aquarana > Aquarana catesbeiana. The sequence goes on along the minus strand of NW_027362653.1, from coordinate 1,602,290 downwards.
ACAGCATGCTCAGGTAGATGATTGACAACTATTGGCAGTTTTGATTTATAGATAGCATGTTTGTTACCAAGAATGTATTATATATTCAGAATGGAGATATCATGGATAATAATATTGGTGTTAAAGAAGAGTATAAAGAGGAGGATGAGGAGTATGGAGTGATGGAGGAGTTTTTAGAAGGACACAAGGATATGATGGAACCACCTAATACCAGGAACCCACCAGAGAGATGTCCCCGTCCTCTGTATTCCCGGGATTCCACACAGGAAGATCACAACTATTCACACCATCATCAGGTAGATGATTACCAATTATTAGTAGTTATTATTTATACACGTTTTTTTACAATGAATGTTGTATTATTTATTCAGAATGGAACCATCATGGACAGTAATATTGTTGTTAAAGAAGAGTATAAAGAGGAGGATGAGGAGTATGGAGTGATGGAGGGGTTTTCAGAAGGACACAAGGATATGATGAAGTCTCCTAATACCAGGAACCCACCAGAGAGATGTCCCCGTCCTCTGTATTCCTGGGATTCCACACAGGAAGATCACACCATCCCTCACTGTTACAAGGTTAGTAGGATAGAGCTTATAAAACACAGGCTCATGTAGACAATGTGTGGATTTTTTATGTGATCTCACAATATTAAAGCTTATAGTTCACAGATGATATTTTCTATCATTTTCTTTTTTTAGTGGGAAGATCCAGTCGATATAGAATTTGAAGTTAAAACAGAAGAAGAAGAGAGGTATGTGAGGGATGATCAGCAGTCTATGGAGGAGGATGGAATAACAGGGACATTTATAGAGGAGGACACTCCTACAGAGATCAGCACAGGTGGGTCATTAAAGCTAAATACATTCCTCCACCCATACTGCTCACTGTTTGGTCCAGAGTAGGGCAAGAACTGGGTGATATCAGCCTGTAATACCCTGGTCACATTTCTGAGCTGTGTACCCCGTCCTGTATTCCTGTATTCCTCTCGGATAATCTTCCTTCTCTGTGCTGTAGACACAATTTATGTCTCTAGACTGGATTTATGGAGATTCTGGGGTTCAGCCGGCAGCAAAATGTTGATTTTCACCATAGGCTTTGCTCGGTCTAGGGGCATCTGTCTTGGGTCTTCTGCCCCATGCCCGGGTCTAGTAGACCTCTGACAGAACAATTCTGTGAGGGTTACTTGCTCTGTTATTTGCTGGCTGTGCCGGGTGGAGAGATACTGTTGGGGGGTTATTTACTAAAGGCAAATCCACTGTGCACTATAAGTGCATTTGGAAGTGCAGTCGCTGTAGATCTGAGGGGGACATGCAAGGACAATAAAAAACAGCGTTTTTGCTTGCACATGTAGTGCACAGTGGATTTGCCTTTAGTAAATCAACCCCTTTGTCTGTATAGTCTCAGACCCAAGTAACTAAGCGCAGTCTCAGGAGGCATGAATGCTGGATCTCTGCAACTTGTTTCAGTTTAAACTTTAACCACTCGCTGATTGACTCACAGTGAACCTACTGCGAGTGAGTGACAAGTGCAGGCACCTCCCATGGATATATACGTCACTAGCCTGGTTCCTGGGTTCGGGGTGCGTGCACGTTCCCTGCGGACCTCTGCTGTTATTTGATACAGCACAAGTTTGTCAGCAGGTTCCAGCCAATGATTTTGGCTGTGAACCTGCTGACCGGCTGTAGCCAAATCACAGCACAACCCTATGTCTTGTTTGTAAACACAAACATGGGTTCTGGCCGGATCTTCTCACTCTCTGCCCTTTACGTTCAGAGACAAGACAGAGACAAGAAAGCCAAACCTGTGTTAGTAGAAACGGCACATTTACACTTGCATACACCTTGTTGGGCACATTTAACCCTTTGTTTGCCCTCCAGTTAACCCTTTGATTTCCCTGTCACCAGTGTCATTACATTACATGTCAGGTTACAGCATTTAGTCACTCATCGCTGTATTAGTGTCACTAGCGACGACAGCTTCGGAGTTAGGCAGTTAGTGTCCCTTCCAGCCAGGGTCAGCTAGCCCCATATTGTCTGTCACACTCTCATAATCACACTAAGTCGAAGATCACCACCATTGCTAGTATAGTGTCTGAACAGATCTGTTTCTTGGTCACGATCAGAACTGTACCAGTGTCCCCAATAGTATAGCGTCCCCAAAAATGGATTGTTAGCAGGATCAGTTCCAATAACTGCCAGCACTTGCGTTTAGCCCCCCCCCCACTGCCCAACAAGTGCAGTGTTAGTATAATCCCTCTTTATGGAGGGATCGGGGGTCTAAAAGATCTCATAAACCCCCCTTTGCCCTTCAAAGTATTCAAAATGCTCAAATCTGCATTTTAAAATACTGTAATTTTTTTTTTTAAATCGGCGCCATTGGCAGCCGAGTAAACCGGAAGTGACCTTGTGACGTCGCTTCCGTGTTTTTACAAAGGAGACCCCATCAAAACCGTTTCCAGTTTCGTTTGGGACACCAAACAGCCGGCGGACGTGCCGGATGGTCGCTCCAGTCTCCCGGTGGGAGGGATAAAGGCTGAGCGGCTCATTAGCCGCATCGGTTGTTATCATGAGATAGCCGACCGCTAGCTCTGAAAAAACGGTGCAGGCATCACCCCGGTTTAACCACTTCAACCAAATGACGTACAGGTATGTGATTTTGCGTGAAGTGGTTAAAGAGGAGGGCCCATTAAAAAAAAAAAAAAAAAAAAAAATTAAAAGTCAGCAGCTACAAATACTGCAGCTGCTGACTTTTAATTGGACACTTACCTGTCCCAGGGTCCAGCGATGCGAGGGATCAAAGCCCCGCTCGTCTTCCCCCAGTTTGCCGCTCGCCGTGATTGGCCAATCAGTCACCTGGGACCTGTAATGGGTCCCAAATGATTGACAAGAGGGAGGGAGCAGAGCCGAGTCCTTCCTGTGCCGAGGGGGAAGTGATGTCACCAGCCCAGGCACTGAAAGAGGCAGACTACGAGGGACCCCCTAGCAACAGGCATTTCGAGGTGAGTTAAAAAAAAAAAAATTTCCAAATGTGTTTTTTTTATTTTTTTTTTTTAGGAATTTTCATGTATTTTTTTTTTTTGGGTGGAACACCACTTTAAAGAGTCATTGTAATAATTTGATGAAGATTTTCCATTTTTTGTTTGTTCACTTTGCCACATTCGAATTGAAAACATTTATAAAAATGTAAAGTTTTTCGATTCGGCTGATTCAAAATTTATTGTTTCGAATCTAAAACAATCAGTAAATTCGAAGAAAATTTGAAAAAGACCTAAAACAAATCTCGAATACGAACTGAAAGAATAAATAACAACTAGATTAATGAATTTAAACAAAACAAATGTTTTCGTCATGCACATATCTAATAGGTAGACATGTGCACTGACACTGTTAGTTTTCGTTTCAGTGGTTTTTTGCTTTTTTCGAAAATCTGAAAAAAAGAAAATCAGTAAAATTTGAAATAATAACTAACTATTAAATTATAGGTATTGGAATTTCCTTTCAAATTTGGCTTTGTGAACGTAACAAATACGACTTTATCCGAAGTTACAAATTTTCTGAAATAACGAATGCCGTATCTAAAAGAATGGAACGTAAGGATCTAATAATAATACATAACAATAATAATAATAATAATAAAACCTTTTTATTATTATTATGTATTATTAATTTGTTCCATTCCATTTGTTTAGATGCGGCATTGGTTATTTTGGATAATTCGTAACTTCAGATAAATTTGTATTCGTTACGTTCACAAACAGCCAAATTTGAAAGGAAATTCCAATACCTATAATTTAATAGTTAGTTATTATTTCGAATCTTACTGATTTTCTAACTATTAAATTATAGGTATTGGAATTTCCTTTCAAATTTGTCTGTGAACGTAACGAATACAAATTTATCTGAATTTACGAATTATCCGAAATAACGAATGCTGCATCTAAGCAAATGGAATGGAACAAATTAATAATACATTATAATAATAAAAAGGTTTTATTATTACTATTGTTATTTATTATTATCAGATCGTTAAATTCCATTCTTTTAGATACGGCATTCGTTATTTCAGATAATTTGTAATTCGGATGAATTAATTTGGATAAATTCGTACTCGTTATGTTCTCTAACAGCCAAATTTGAAAGTAAATTCCAATACCTATAATTTATTAGTTATTATTTAGTTAGCTATTTCAGATTTTCGGGTTTTCAAATTTTCGTTCTTTAGAATTTTCAGATTTTCAGTCTTATTTTAGGATTTTCAAATTTCCGAATTTGAAATTCGAAATTCCGGAAATTTGGAAATTTCGGAATTAATGAATTTGTCAAAATTCGTTAAACGAATTCAGAACTATACGAATTGCACATGTCTACCTATAAAGTTCGTGCCCAAAAAATCCCCAAAAAAGATACACTAGTGAAGAGGCCTACAGAATTCTGAGCATGACAGAGGAGAGTGATGGGGAGGCCCAGAATCATGACAGAGGAGAGCGATGGGGAGGCCTAGAATCATGACAGATGAGAGCGATGGGGAGGCCTAGAATCATGACAGATGAGAGCGATGGGGAGGCCTAGAATCATGACAGATGAGAGCGATGGGGAGGCCTAGAATCATGACAGAAGAGAGCGATGGGGAGGCCCAGAATCATGACAGAGGAGAGCGATGGGGAGGCCCAGAATCATGACAGAGGAGAGCAATGGGGAGGCCCAGAATCATGATAGAAAGCGATGGGGAGGCCCAGAATCATGACAGAGAGCGATGGGGAGGCCTAGAATCATGACAGAGAGCAATGGGGAGGCCCAGAATCATGACAGAGGAGAGCGATGGGGAGGCTCAGAATCATGACAGAGGAGAGCGATGGGGAGGCCCAGAATCATGACAGATGAGAGCGATGGGGAGGCCCAGAATCATGACAGATGAGAGCGATGGGGAGGCCCAGAAGCATGACAGATGAGAGCGATGGGGAGGCCTAGAATCATGACAGAGGAGAGCGATGGGGAGGCCTAGAATCATGACAGAGGGGAGCGATGGGGAGGCCCAGAATCATGACAGATGAGAGCGATGGGGAGGCCCAGAATCATGACAGATGAGAGCGATGGGGAGGCCTAGAATCATGACAGAGGAGAGCGATGGGGAGGCCCAGAATCATGACAGAGGAGAGCAATGGGGAGTCCCAGAATCATGATAGAAAGCGATGGGGAGGCCCAGAATCATGACAGAGGAGAGCGATGGGGAGGCCCAGAATCATGACAGATGAGAGCGATTGGGAGGCCCAGAATCATGACAGAGGAGAGCGATGGGGAGGCCCAGAATCATGACAGAGGAGAGCGATGGGGAGGCCCAGAATCATGACAGATGAGAGCGATGGGGAGGCCCAGAATCATGACAGATGAGAGCGATGGGGAGGCCCAGAATCATGACAGATGAGAGCGATGGGGAGGCCCAGAATCATGACAGATGAGAGCGATGGGGAGGCCCAGAATCATGACCGATGAGAGCGATGGGGAGGCCAAGAATCATGACAGATGAGAGCGATGGGGAGGCCTAGAATCATGACAGATGAGAGCGATGGGGAGGCCCAGAATCATGACAGATGAGAGCGATGGGGAGGCCCAGAATCATGACATGAGAGCGATGGGGAGGCCTAGAATCATGACAGAGGAGAGCGATGGGGAGGCCTAGAATCATGACAGAGGAGAGCGATGGGGAGGCCTAGAATCATGACAGATGAGAGCGATGGGGAGGCCCAGAATCATGACAGATGAGAGCGATGGGGAGGCCTAGAATCATGACAGAGGAGAGCGATGGGGAGGCCCAGAATCATGACAGAGGAGAGCGATGGGGAGGCCCAGAATCATGACAGAGGAGAGCAATGGGGAGGCCCAGAATCATGATAGAAAGCGATGGGGAGGCCTAGAATCATGACAGAGAGCGATGGGGAGGCCCAGAATCATGACAGAGGAGAGCGATGGGGAGGCTCAGAATCATGACAGAGGAAAGCGATGGGGAGGACCAGAATCATGACATAGGAGAGCGATGGGGAGGCCCAGAATCATGACAGATGAGAGCGATGGGGAAGACCAGAATCATGACATAGGAGAGCGATGGGGAGGCCCAGAATCATGACAGATGAGAGCGATGGGGAGGACCAGAATCATGACATAGGAGAGCGATGGGGAGGCCCAGAATCATGACAGATGAGAGCGATGGGGAGGCCAAGAATCATGACAGAGGAGAGCGATGGGGAGGCCCAGAATCATGACAGATGAGAGCGATGGGGAGGCCCAGAATCATGACAGATGAGAGCGATGGGGAGGCCCAGAATCATGAAAGATGAGAGCAATGGGGAGGCCCAGAATCATGACAGATGAGAGCGATGGGGAGGCCTAGAATCATGACAGAGGAGAGCGATGGGGAGGCCTAGAATCATGACAGAGGAGAGCGATGGGGAGGCCCAGAATCATGACAGATGAGAGCGATGGGGAGGCCCAGAATCATGACAGATGAGAGCGATGGGGAGGCCTAGAATCATGACAGAGGAGAGCGATGGGGAGGCCCAGAATCATGACAGAGGAGAGCAATGGGGAGGCCCAGAATCATGATAGAAAGCGATGGGGAGGCCCAGAAACATGACAGAGGAGAGCGATGGGGAGGCCTAGCATCATGACAGAGAGCGATGGGGAGGCCCAGAATCATGACAGATGAGAGCGATGGGGAGGCCCAGAATCATGACAGATGAGAGCGATGGGGAGGGCCAGAATCATGACAGAGGAGAGCGATGGGGAGGCCCAGAATCATGACAGATGAGAGCGATGGGGAGGCCCAGAATCATGACAGAGGAGAGCAATGGGGAGGCCCAGAATCATGATAGAAAGCGATGGGGAGGCCCAGAAACATGACAGAGGAGAGCGATGGGGAGGCCCAGAATCATGACAGAGGAGAGCGATGGGGAGGCCCAGAATCATGACAGATGAGAGCGATGGGGAGGCCCAGAATCATGACAGAGGAGAGCAATGGGGAGGCCCAGAATCATGATAGAAAGCGATGGGGAGGCCCAGAAACATGACAGAGGAGAGCGATGGGGAGGCCTAGCATCATGACAGAGAGCGATGGGGAGGCCCAGAATCATGACAGATGAGAGCGATGGGGAGGCCCAGAATCATGACAGATGAGAGCGATGGGGAGGCCCAGAATCATGACAGATGAGAGCGATGGGGAGGGCCAGAATCATGACAGAGGAGAGCGATGGGGAGGCCCAGAATCATGACAGATGAGAGCGATGGGGAGGCCCAGAATCATGACAGAGGAGAGCGATGGGGAGGCCCAGAATCATGACAGAGGAGAGCGATGGGGAGGCCCAGAATCATGACAGATGAGAGCGATGGGGAGGCCCAGAATCATGACAGATGAGAGCGATGGGGAGGCCCAGAATCATGACAGATGAGAGCGATGGGGAGGCCCAGAATCATGACAGATGAGAGCGATGGGGAGGCCCAGAATCATGACAGATGAGAGCGATGGGGAGGCCCAGAATCATGACCGATGAGAGCGATGGGGAGGCCAAGAATCATGACAGATGAGAGCGATGGGGAGGCCTAGAATCATGACAGATGAGAGCGATGGGGAGGCCCAGAATCATGACAGATGAGAGCGATGGGGAGGCCCAGAATCATGACATGAGAGCGATGGGGAGGCCTAGAATCATGACAGAGGAGAGCGATGGGGAGGCCTAGAATCATGACAGAGGAGAGCGATGGGGAGGCCTAGAATCATGACAGATGAGAGCGATGGGGAGGCCCAGAATCATGACAGATGAGAGCGATGGGGAGGCCTAGAATCATGACAGAGGAGAGCGATGGGGAGGCCCAGAATCATGACAGAGGAGAGCGATGGGGAGGCCCAGAATCATGACAGAGGAGAGCAATGGGGAGGCCCAGAATCATGATAGAAAGCGATGGGGAGGCCTAGAATCATGACAGAGAGCGATGGGGAGGCCCAGAATCATGACAGAGGAGAGCGATGGGGAGGCTCAGAATCATGACAGAGGAGAGCGATGGGGAGGACCAGAATCATGACAGATGAGAGCGATGGGGAGGCCCAGAATCATGACAGATGAGAGCGATGGGGAGGCCCAGAAGCATGACAGATGAGAGCGATGGGGAGGCCTAGAATCATGACAGAGGAGAGCGATGGGGAGGCCTAGAATCATGACAGAGGGGAGCGATGGGGAGGCCCAGAATCATGACAGATGAGAGCGATGGGGAGGCCCAGAATCATGACAGATGAGAGCGATGGGGAGGCCTAGAATCATGACAGAGGAGAGCGATGGGGAGGCCCAGAATCATGACAGAGGAGAGCAATGGGGAGTCCCAGAATCATGATAGAAAGCGATGGGGAGGCCCAGAATCATGACAGATGAGAGCGATGGGGAGGCCCAGAATCATGACAGATGAGAGCGATGGGGAGGCCCAGAATCATGACAGAGGAGAGCGATGGGGAGGCCCAGAATCATGACAGAGGAGAGCGATGGGGAGGCCCAGAATCATGACAGATGAGAGCGATTGGGAGGCCCAGAATCATGACAGAGGAGAGCGATGGGGAGGCCCAGAATCATGACAGAGGAGAGCGATGGGGAGGCCCAGAATCATGACAGATGAGAGCGATGGGGAGGCCCAGAATCATGACAGATGAGAGCGATGGGGAGGCCCAGAATCATGACAGATGAGAGCGATGGGGAGGCCCAGAATCATGACAGATGAGAGCGATGGGGAGGCCCAGAATCATGACCGATGAGAGCGATGGGGAGGCCAAGAATCATGACCGATGAGAGCGATGGGGAGGCCTAGAATCATGACAGATGAGAGCGATGGGGAGGCCCAGAATCATGACAGATGAGAGCGATGGGGAGGCCCAGAATCATGACATGAGAGCGATGGGGAGGCCTAGAATCATGACAGAGGAGAGCGATGGGGAGGCCTAGAATCATGACAGAGGAGAGCGATGGGGAGGCCTAGAATCATGACAGATGAGAGCGATGGGGAGGCCCAGAATCATGACAGATGAGAGCGATGGGGAGGCCTAGAATCATGACAGAGGAGAGCGATGGGGAGGCCCAGAATCATGACAGAGGAGAGCGATGGGGAGGCCCAGAATCATGACAGAGGAGAGCAATGGGGAGGCCCAGAATCATGATAGAAAGCGATGGGGAGGCCTAGAATCATGACAGAGAGCGATGGGGAGGCCCAGAATCATGACAGAGGAGAGCGATGGGGAGGCTCAGAATCATGACAGAGGAAAGCGATGGGGAGGACCAGAATCATGACATAGGAGAGCGATGGGGAGGCCCAGAATCATGACAGATGAGAGCGATGGGGAAGACCAGAATCATGACATAGGAGAGCGATGGGGAGGCCCAGAATCATGACAGATGAGAGCGATGGGGAGGACCAGAATCATGACATAGGAGAGCGATGGGGAGGCCCAGAATCATGACAGATGAGAGCGATGGGGAGGCCAAGAATCATGACAGAGGAGAGCGATGGGGAGGCCCAGAATCATGACAGATGAGAGCGATGGGGAGGCCCAGAATCATGAAAGATGAGAGCAATGGGGAGGCCCAGAATCATGACAGATGAGAGCGATGGGGAGGCCTAGAATCATGACAGAGGAGAGCGATGGGGAGGCCTAGAATCATGACAGAGGAGAGCGATGGGGAGGCCCAGAATCATGACAGATGAGAGCGATGGGGAGGCCCAGAATCATGACAGATGAGAGCGATGGGGAGGCCTAGAATCATGACAGAGGAGAGCGATGGGGAGGCCCAGAATCATGACAGAGGAGAGCAATGGGGAGGCCCAGAATCATGATAGAAAGCGATGGGGAGGCCCAGAAACATGACAGAGGAGAGCGATGGGGAGGCCTAGCATCATGACAGAGAGCGATGGGGAGGCCCAGAATCATGACAGATGAGAGCGATGGGGAGGCCCAGAATCATGACAGATGAGAGCGATGGGGAGGCCCAGAATTATGACAGATGAGAGCGATGGGGAGGGCCAGAATCATGACAGAGGAGAGCGATGGGGAGGCCCAGAATCATGACAGATGAGAGCGATGGGGAGGCCCAGAATCATGACAGATGAGAGCGATGGGGAGGCCCAGAATCATGACAGATGAGAGCGATGGGGAGGCCCAGAATCATGACCGATGAGAGCGATGGGGAGGCCAAGAATCATGACAGATGAGAGCGATGGGGAGGCCTAGAATCATGACAGATGAGAGCGATGGGGAGGCCCAGAATCATGACAGATGAGAGCGATGGGGAGGCCCAGAATCATGACATGAGAGCGATGGGGAGGCCTAGAATCATGACAGAGGAGAGCGATGGGGAGGCCTAGAATCATGACAGAGGAGAGCGATGGGGAGGCCTAGAATCATGACAGATGAGAGCGATGGGGAGGCCCAGAATCATGACAGATGAGAGCGATGGGGAGGCCTAGAATCATGACAGAGGAGAGCGATGGGGAGGCCCAGAATCATGACAGAGGAGAGCGATGGGGAGGCCCAGAATCATGACAGAGGAGAGCAATGGGGAGGCCCAGAATCATGATAGAAAGCGATGGGGAGGCCTAGAATCATGACAGAGAGCGATGGGGAGGCCCAGAATCATGACAGAGGAGAGCGATGGGGAGGCTCAGAATCATGACAGAGGAGAGCGATAGGGAGGACCAGAATCATGACAGATGAGAGCGATGGGGAGGACCAGAATCATGACATAGGAGAGCGATGGGGAGGCCCAGAATCATGACAGATGAGAGCGATGGGGAGGACCAGAATCATGACAGATGAGAGCGATGGGGAGGCCAAGAATCATGACAGAGGAGAGCGATGGGGAGGCCCAGAATCATGACAGATGAGAGCGATGGGGAGGCCCAGAATCATGACAGATGAGAGCGATGGGGAGGCCCAGAATCATGACAGATGAGAGCGATGGGGAGGCCCAGAATCATGACAGATGAGAGCGATGGGGAGGCCAAGAATCATGACAGAGGAGAGCGATGGGGAGGCCCAGAATCATGACAGATGAGAGCGATGGGGAGGCCCAGAATCATGACAGATGAGAGCGATGGGGAGGCCCAGAATCATGACAGATGAGAGCGATGGGGAGGCCTAGAATCATGACAGAGGAGAGCGATGGGGAGGCCTAGAATCATGACAGAGGAGAGCGATGGGGAGGCCCAGAATCATGACAGATGAGAGCGATGGGGAGGCCCAGAATCATGACAGATGAGAGCGATGGGGAGGCCCAGAATCATGACAGATGAGAGCGATGGGGAGGCCCAGAATCATGACAGATGAGAGCGATGGGGAGGACCAGAATCATGACATAGGAGAGCGATGGGGAGGCCCAGAATCATGACAGATGAGAGCGATGGGGAGGCCAAGAATCATGACAGAGGAGAGCGATGGGGAGGCCCAGAATCATGACAGATGAGAGCGATGGGGAGGCCCAGAATCATGACAGATGAGAGCGATGGGGAGGCCCAGAATCATGACAGATGAGAGCGATGGGGAGGCCTAGAATCATGACAGAGGAGAGCGATGGGGAGGCCTAGAATCATGACAGAGGAGAGCGATGGGGAGGCCCAGAATCATGACAGATGAGAGCGATGGGGAGGCCCAGAATCATGACAGATGAGAGCGATGGGGAGGCCTAGAATCATGACAGAGGAGAGCGATGGGGAGGCCCAGAATCATGACAGAGGAGAGCAATGGGGAGGCCCAGAATCATGATAGAAAGCGATGGGGAGGCCCAGAAACATGACAGAGGAGAGCGATGGGGAGGCCTAGAATCATGACAGAGAGCGATGGGGAGGCCCAGAATCATGACAGATGAGAGCGATGGGGAGGCCCAGAATCATGACAGATGAGAGCGATGGGGAGGCCCAGAATCATGACAGATGAGAGCGATGGGGAGGGCCAGAATCATGACAGAAGAGAGCGATGGGGAGGCCCAGAATCATGACAGAGAGCGATGGGGAGGCCTCACTGTCAGAATCTGGCTCAGAATATGAACCTGTAGAGGGCAGCAGCACCCTAACAGGAAGCTCGGATGATGGTGAAGAAGTCCCTGCTAAAACCAGACGTACCCATCCCCATGTTGCTGAAGTGCTAGAAACACATGATTATGCTCAGATCCAGCAGGATGCAAGTACTAGCGCTTCACTACTTTTTTGGTGATCTGGCAAGCACCAGCGGCGTAGTACATCCTGGTCTTTTAGATACCAGCTCTGCAGTATCTCATGGTAAAGTGGTGAGCACCAGCAGGGCAGTACAAGCGGGTGAGGTGACTAGCACTAGTAGTGTAATGCAACCGCAATGGCCAAGAATTCAAGCGCAGTCCCGTAGAGCCCATAGTAGCCATCCAGAGGTGCTTGCAAATCCTAATTGGCTGCCCCCCAGATTCAGCAGCATGGTTATCCCCCCCCCCCCCATCTACAGCCCAACCTGGGGTTTAGGTGGCAACAGCCAACCTAAAAACACCCCTTGACGTTTAGTGAGCTGTTTTTCACCAAAGAACTCTACAATTTGATTGTGGACTAGGGTAATGGTTTTTGCCCAACAATGCAACACCACAAACCCAAATTCATACCTTGCCAGGCCATTCGAGTGGAAATCGATCATGTAAAACTTTTTTGGGGCCTTACCCTTAACATGGGCATTACAAATAAGAATGAATTGTTGTCATATTGGTCCACAGACCCGATTCTTCATATACACGTGTTCTCTGCTGCCTTGGCCAGGAAACGATATGAGACTCAAATTAATAAGAGGAACTGGTATGGACCAAAAAATGATGTGAGACTGGAAATTAAAGTCAATGGTGCACGGTGTGGATCTGTGACTGTGAGTCAACAACGGGGTACAGAACTTCCGTAGCTGTAAACCAACATCTCGATATGGGGCATCAGAATGAAAACATCAGGAAGTAAGATAAGATGGGTACTCTTACCAGATGACGTGGACTCCACTGTCGTATGACATGGAGTCAATGGTGCATGGAGCCAAACCTAGGCTGGAAAACGATATCCGGAACGGTGGAACCTCTGTCTCACTTCTCGACTGCTCTGGTGGGGTGAAGAAACATCAGGAAGGGCCGCCAACTGGATATCAGCCAATAGACCTCAAGGATGTGTTCCAAGGAGAAGCCGGGGACAGATTTGATCCAGACCCCGTGATGGAAGTAGGGCTACTGGAAGGCAGTTTCTTGCATCGGGATAATATGCAAATAAAAAATAAAAAGCTTCTGCATAGTGCATGTAAACCAGGGATTTTTATTTCTAAAAATACCATACAAAAAATGGATAAAAGTGATCACAATTGAAATAAAATCTAAGCAGCTTAGATTTTATTTCAATTATGATCACTTTTATCCATTTTTTGTATGGTATTTTTAGAAATAAAAATCCCTGGTTTACCTGCGCTATGCAGAAGCTTTTTATTTTTTATTTGCATATTATCCCGATGCAAGAAACTGCCTTCCAGTAGCCCTACTTCCATCACGGGGTCTGGATCAAATCTGTCCCCGGCTTCTCCTTGGAACACATCCTTGAGGTCTATTGGCTGATATCCAGTTGGCGGCCCTTCCTGATGTTTCTTCACCCCACCAGAGCAGTCGAGAAGTGAGACAGAGGTTCCACCGTTCCGGATATCGTTTTCCAGCCTAGGTTTGGCTCCATGCACCATTGACTCCATGTCATACGACAGTGGAGTCTACGTCATCTGGTAAGAGTACCCATCTTATCTTACTTTCTGATGTTTTCATTCTGATGCCCCATATCGAGATGTTGGTTTACAGCTACGGAAGTTCTGTACCCCTTTGTTGACTCACAGTCACAGATCCACACCGTGCACCATTGACTTTAATTTCCAGTCTCACATCATTTTTTGGTCCATACCAGTTCCTCTTATTAATTTGAGTTTGGAATCATCCATTTACCATATGTGGACACTTTATACTGTGTTTGTTCATTTCACTTCACTTATGGTTTTTGCACATATGCTTTACTGTTCAGTACAGCATCTCTTACTTAATTGTTTCACTACACCCTAACTTCCCAATATTTCTTAGCGCTGCATTTTTTCCCAGTTACCAGTTATTGTTTGTCACAATGTATGCAGCTGCTGGCTCACATATATTTTATGTTTGCTATTAGAGCGCAGTGTTTTCATATTCTCTTGTAACGATATGAGACGATAATGTGTTTTATGCATTTCAATGACAATACCTTCTGTCGTCCTCGGGGTGACGCTGACTATTATTAACTCCACAAATTTCGGCCCCTCGTAAATTACCTGTCCCATAAATTTGCAGATGTGTATACGCCCCAACAAAACATCTGCATAGACAAGTCCCTTGTACATTTTTCTGGCAGACTTGCAATCAAGCAATATCTCCCCAACAAGCGTGCCAGATATGGGGTCAAATTGTATAAGCTCTGTGTGATAGGTAGTCAGGAAATCAAATGCACAAGTTACGCTCTTTGAAAGCCTGAATGTTCTCATTGGATTTTGGGCCTCTGTACATGGCTAGGCTCCCAAAAAGTTTTATACATGTGGGATTCCCATACTCAGGAGAAGTAGGAGAATGTGTTTTTGGGGTGTTACATATATATTGTATCCATGGTATGTGTGAGAAATATCTTAGTAGAGTCACAACTTTGTGTAAAAAAAACTTGTGGCAAAAAATATAATCTTCCTTGAGCTCAACATGCCTCTCAGCAATTACCTAGGGGTGTCTACTTTCCAAAAAGGGGTCATTTGTGGGGTGTTTATACTGTCCTGGCATTTTAGGGCCTCCGAAAATGTCACAGGTAGTCAGGAAATCCAATGTGTAATTAACACCTCTTGAAAGCCTGAAGGTGGTTATTGGATTTTGGGGGCATGTACATGGCTAGGCTAGAAAAAAGTCTCACACATGTGGTATCCCCATTCTAGGAGGTAGTAGTAGAATGTGTTTTGGGGTGTAATTCCAGGTATACACATGGCATATGTGAGCAATATCTAATTAAAGTGACAACTTTGTGTAAAGAAAAATGAAAAATTACACTATAAAATTTGTATTGCACATTATATAGTCCTGACCCCTGCACTATATACTCTATGTTGTACTTTGTATACTCATGATACTATATAGTCTGAACTTTTGTATCTTATGCAATATGTTGTACATTACATAGTCCTGACTTCTGCTCTCTACCCACTGCTATATATAAACATAATATAAATTCTCTTTTGTTAGCTCCACTTTCTCCCAGTTAGACATTTTATATCTGATGATTTGATTGGAGCACAGACTTTTACATGGTGATAATAATAACATCCTTACACATTGGAACCTTAAACAGAAAGTGATAATGAGGGAGGAGTCAACCCAATGGTTATGGTCTTCAGGATCAGTCCAGTCTTCATCTTGGTTGTTCTCCCCCCATCCTCACTCTCTGACCTCTGGTGGGGCTCAGTCCCACTGTTATTCATGACTAAATCATGGACTAAATAAGGAAGTGCAGTACTTCTTGTGTTGGGAAGATGGCAATGAGTGATAGAGGGGGTGGGAACACTCATCCTATAATCCCCTCATCACTGTCACTCATATAAAAGACAGTTCTCGTTTGTTTCCTCACTCTCTGACTAAGGTCCATGAATAAAGAAATGAACTGGTAGGAGATCAGAGGACCCATTTACTGGTTACCTTAAGGGTGGAATTGTAAGATCCTCAGAGACAAAGCTGCCTGATGTGGGTGGAGTCCTGGTTTAGGGGAACCAATCTGCTCATGTCTAGTAATAATCTTTTTATTTCTATTTTAGTAGATGGACGGGAGATGAGGAAAACCTCAGAGGATTGTCTCACTTTGTCTCCAGACTGTAAAGTAGAAGATGAGGACATCACACAGTATAGTCCAGGAGAAAACCCGACTACCTCAAATGTCCATCCGGCACCACACAGTGTAGATGGACCATCGTATTCCTCTTATCCTGAGGAACCTCAGACTGTGAGGGACGGTGCCGTCCTTCCAACAGAGAGGAGGTTTTCCTGTACTGAGTGCGGGAAGAGTTTTCATTTTAAATCCAATCTTCATATGCATAAAAGATCTCACACAGATGAGAAGGCACATACCTGCCCTGAGTGCGGGAAATATTTTTCAAAGAAGTCCCTTCTTTCCATACATCAGAGATCTCACATGGGGGAGAATCTGCATTCCTGTCTTGAGTGCATGAAATGTTTTTCAAAGAAATCCCATCTTTGCAGACATCAGAGATCACACACGGGGGAAAAACCATATTTCTGTTCTGAGTGCGGGAAATGCTTCGTACAAAAATCCAAACTTGCCGTACATCAGAGGTCCCACACGGGGGAGAAGCCATTTTCCTGTTCTGAGTGCAATAAATGTTTTTCACAGAAGTGCAATCTTTCTACACATCAGAGATTGCACACGCATGAGAAGCCGTATTCCTGTTCTGAGTGCGGAAAATGTTTTTCAGGGAAGTCCTATCTTTCCATACATCAGAGGTCTCACACGGGGGAAAAGCCGTATTCCTGTTCTGAGTGCGGGAAATGTTTTTCACGGACATCTAGTCTTTACAGACATCAGCGATTGCACCCGGGAACCCAATTTCCTTTTCTTAGTGAGGGAACTGTTACTCACTGAAGTCCTGCCTTCCTGTACATCAGGGATCCCACACAACCCTCAGGGTGTATTAGTACCTTGACTGCAGGAAATGTCTTCTATATGAATGTTGCTGGACATCACAGCTCTCATGTGGGGAAGAAGCACACCCTGATATACACCTCAGATATACTCCATGGCTGATCTTCATCATGTAAGAAACAGTTCATAAGGAGATCAGAGATCACCAAAGACATGGATGAAGTGTTGTACCGTGTTGGTCATTGATAGCAGTAGAAAAAAAAATGGAGTCATTACCTTTCCTTGCCTGAGTACATTTTGTGGTGTAAGATTTCGTAAACACTTATGCCCCGTACACACGATTGGACTTTCCGAAAACAAAACCGTGGATTTTTGTTCGAAGGTTGTTGGCTCCAACTTGTTTTGCATACACACAGTCACACAAATGTTGGCCAACAATTACGAACGTGGTGACGTACAAGACGTACGACGAGCCGATAAAAAGGAAGTTTAATAGTCATGTGATATCTCCATTATGAACGATTTTATAAGACCGCTCGGTCTTGTAAGTTTTACAAGTTTTACAAGACCGAGCGCTTCCAGCTCGTACTTGATTCCGAGCATGCGTGGAGTTTTGTGCTTCGGACTTGTGTACACATGATCGGAAAGTCCGACAACAAAGTTTTGTTGGCGGAAAATTTGAGAACCTGCTAGCCAACATTTGTTGGTGGAAAATCCGACAAAAAATGTTCGATGGAGCATACACGCAGTCGGACTTTCAGCCAACAAGCTCACATCCAACATTTCCCGTCGGAAAGTCCGATCGTGTGTACGCGGCATAAGATGTCTATTTAAAAAAAAAAAAAATTGAATAAGCGTGACAAGCATTTGTCCAACCATGACAAATCCTGGCTGTATTTTAATTAACATGGTGATTTCCTATAATTCTCAGCTCCTTCCAATGGCAATAATATGGTATTTCGCTATTTTTCTGATTGAGGTATTATGGGAAAAATACCTCCTTATGGCCACTTGATGGATCTAACCATCCAAGGAATGAATACCTTGTTTTGAGGTGTCGTTAGTCAGGCTGCAAGATGTAGCCAGCGACTGGACGTGGGACCCAAAGGAGAGGTCAGAGTCTAGGATTGCACCTGGCACGCTGACATGTGCGGAGAGACCAATAATTATGGTGTTCTGCTGGTCTCAATGGTAAAGTCTTGAGGGGGGGATTGGGGGAGAAGGAAATATTACAAGCTCTGTTTTAGAATGATTGAGTTTGAGGTAGAAGTAGTGTGACATCCATACTGACATGTCACTCAGGAAATTTGTTAATGCATGAGGAGATTGAGGTGGGTGAGCTGGGGAGTGGAGAGATAGATCTGGGTGTCGTCAGTGTAGAGCTGGTATTGGAAGCCATGAGAGGTTATCAACTGGCTCAGGGAAGAGGTGTAGAGAGAGAATAGGAGGGGCTCATGGATGGAGCCTTGGGTTACCCCAACAGAAAACGGAAGAGGGGCAGAGGAGATAGAGTTGTAGGTGACACTGAAGGTGTGTTGAAATAGGTAAGAGGAGAACCAGGAAAGAGCAGAGTCATGGAGGCCAAGGGAGTGGAGTTTATTGAGGAGGAGTGGGTGGCAATGGAAAGGTCTAAGACTATAGCCTCGTACACATGATCGGATTTTCCGACAGGAATTGTGTGATGACAGGCTATTGGCAGAAAATCCGACCGTGTGTACGCTCCATCGGACAATTATTGTCGGATTTTCCGCGGACAAATGTTGGATAGCAGGTTTTAAAATTTTCCGCGGACAAATGTCTGTTGTCGGATTTTCCAAACGTGTGTGCACAAGTCCGTCGGACAAAAGTCCAAAGTACAAACACGCATGCTCGGAAGCAAGGACGAGCCAGAAGCGGTCGGTCTTGTAAACTAGCGTTCGTAATGGAGAATTAACATTCGTGACGCGGAAAATTATGAAATCTCGAAATGTAGCGCACAATTCTCTTCTTCCTTAATGGGATAATAATGAAGCTACTTTGCTGGTGATACTGATGGAGTTATTGCAAACAAATTTTCAAAGGCTTTCTTTTTCTAGTGATATCAAGAATAATATTATTATGTTTTTTTTTTATTTGAGAAAGTTACCACAACATCATTATCCCGTAGTTTTTAAGATCAAAGATACAGCTATGTTGGTGTCCCTTGTCAATTTTACATTGTATTTTTTTAAATGTAACTG
The DNA here is from genome assembly GCF_042186555.1 of Aquarana catesbeiana. Taxonomy (NCBI): domain Eukaryota; kingdom Metazoa; phylum Chordata; class Amphibia; order Anura; family Ranidae; genus Aquarana; species Aquarana catesbeiana. The sequence goes on along the minus strand of NW_027362653.1, from coordinate 1,583,368 downwards.
CCGACTCCCAAACTGTCATTTGAAGTAAAACACATAGCCAAGTATTATTCTACACAATTTTTTTATTGTGCATTAAAAAAAAGAAAACAAATAAAATTAGACATGCTATCTGCCAATAGAACTTAACCAAAAAGTGCATTCTATGCATCCAAAAATATAGAAAATATACCAAATCAAATTATTATTATTCAACCAAAAAATAAAATAAAAGCCTCATGCATGTGTCCTGCTTCTTAATATAGGGGGTCAACAATGCCAAGAGTTGGTGAAAGCAGGGGTCCGTCATCCGGAGATAATTCTGAAAATCATCTGGATTATTCTCCTGGAGCTCCCGCAGCAAAGGCATATGACAGAATTGGTCACGATTAATAAAGCAACCACTTTTTGGTCCAAGAACTCCTCCTCCTCCTGTTCCTGGACTTGGGCCAAAGCAATAACTCCAAGGCCAATAATAAATAACACATTGTCTCCTCTGATTCCACAACGTGGCTGGTTGACGAATGGCCGTTCAGAAACAAACTGAAAAGCAGGAAATGAAAAGTGCGAAATGGAAAGCGTGAATCAACACTCATGAAACTTCTACTAACACGAAATTAGCAGAAGGAGCCCAAAGGTTGGCGTTAAAGAGCTGAAAAACAACATAGTACGTCACTACGTTCGTATTTGTTGGCTGACAATTCCTTGTCGTTTGTATGCAAGACAAGTTTGGGCCAGCGCCCTTCGGACAAAAGTCCACGGTTTTGTTGGCCAACAATCTGATCGTGTGTAAGAGGCTTATGAGTTTGGAGTAATGACCAGAGGGTTGGACAAAAAAACAAAACGTCAGCTCCAGTCAAAGCCTTTTTATAACCAGCAAATGTCCCCGCACATTCGGCCCATGTGTACGGGGCTTAAGTCTGTGTGAATAAGGATTCATTCTGTGTGACACCAGGTGCCCGGGCAGTGGTAGGCTGTGTTTGTAGTTAGACGCCCAAGGTGGCAAGGGTTTATTTTCTGTATTGTTTTATTTTTGCCATTTTGATACCTACACTTTTTGTAAACACAGACATTGTAAATAAACCACAAGTTTCACCAAGATCCTGATGTCTTGCTGTGTTTTTTTTTTATCGTGTGGCGACTCATCCAGGAGGTCGCGTACAACCCGCTACTGAGCTAATTCCTCACAATACCCTTCTCTAGGCTTCTTGTACCTTCTGTAGCACTACCCCCATAGGAGTTGCAGATGTCAGGGTTCACCATTGCTGCGCAGCCAGGCACACAGCATTTCCTTATTGCATCCAGACACAGAACTCAGCCCTTGAGCTTCTTTTTGTTGTTTTTATTAGGGGATAATAACTTGTATGGCGTTAGGGATTATGGGATGCCCAACTTGAACAATGTCAAAACAGAACAGAACCATGGACAACTTCCTTCCTGTTTACAGCTTCCACCTCCTCCTCCTGCACAAACTTTGTTCCTGTGCACAGCTCTACTGGGTCACTCCTTGGGGAACTAACAGTCTCTCATTAGCTCAGCAACAGTCCATTACAGGCTAGGAACTCTCAGTCCCTGTAGAAAATAGCACATGTGGGTTGAGCTGCATCCAGCATCACCTTCTGCTTCCCTGTAGACATGGGTCTCAGCTCTACTTCCTGCAGAAATGCTAGCTCACCTGACTGCCGCTTCACCAGCCCACCTGGATGCTTCTTCTTCCCAGTCTACCCGACTGACACACACTGGAGACTTCCCATGGCAAGGTTGGATGAAGACTTGAAGCTGAGTTCCAGCCTGTAAATTGTTTTTTTTAAAGTCAGCAGCTACAAATACTGTACCTTCTTACTTTTAATATAAGGACACTTACCTGTCCATGGATCCTGTGATGTCGGCACCACAAGCCGATTCATCCATCGGCTTCGGGTCCAGGCTCTGGCATTGCAAGTAGGGGAAACCGGCAGTGAAGCCTTCAGGCTTTCTGAAGTCGACCTGTGTGTGTCCTAGACATGTGCAACCTGTTTCGTAACGAATCGAAATTCGGACGAATTTTGCATCTTTCAGACATTCGGATGCATCCGAATGTCCAAATAAAGAAATAACGAATTGAAACTAATACGAAAGAAATTATAGCGAATATAACGAATGAATTCGACATGATTTGGTAATTCATTAAAGATCTAATGAAACAAAAGGTCAACTCAAAGTAAATCTTACAGTCCAATCGGCTGATTAATCTTGTGCTAGAGGTTGGATTACTGGCAAAGTGCATTCCTAAGAACTGAGTGAGAAGGGTGTTGTATTGTATTTGAGCAGAGGAGAAGAGATATTGTCATTGTGTGTGTTAATAGATTCAATAAACAAACGACTTTCCAAACTACGAATCATTATCATGAATATATATACGTGCATAAATATCGAATTTCAACTAATACGAAAGAAATTATAGCAGATATAACTAATGAATTTGACATGATTCGAGATTCAGTATAACGAATATCGACACTCTACGAATAATAACAAATTATCCGAAAACAAATTAACGTAACATAACAGAACAAAATTATGTATTTTACGAATAACAACGACCAAAACTAAACAAAATTTTCTGTTGTGCACAAGTGTGTACCAGAGGGCATTGGGGGAAGGAGGAAGGGCATATGCAAATGTAGAAATGACGTACTCGCCTCGGTGAAGTAGGATGGAGGCCCAGCTTGAAAACAACAGAAAAGGTACAAGATGACTAAAAAAAAAAAAAAAAAGATTATTTAAGGGCTCCTTACTTCTCTGCCAGGCCTACTCCTGGGGATTGGCTAAGGACCCTCAAATATGCAGAACAGTATCTAGAATGTTCTCCAACTTTCCAGATCCCGGGAGAGGTACCAAAGGGCTGTCTGTATGAGTCACCCAGCCTAACCTCTAATAACCTGGACTCAATTACAGACTCGCAGGCTAAGCATGAGTCAGAGTATAGTTTGCCTACTCTCACTCTAGTAGCACACACTAGACGGTGCTACACTTCTATAAATGCTCCTTTACCAGAGGCATCACCTTAGCAACTCTCTCTTTCATTTGTGTGATATGTTATACCACTGTTTTATGTGGAGTAGATTTACTTTCCCAGGTTTCTTGGTTAAGCAACCAATGAGGTCTCAGCCTGTACACCAATTCAAACAGGAAAAATCTGGTGGATGCTTGAGGTACCTCTCTGATGGAAAACATGAGGGCTGGGAGTAAGCAGCCCCAATCGTTTCCATCTTTTTGCATCAACCTCTTGAGCATAGAAATTAGATTCTGATTGCACTTTTCGACCAGCCCATCTGTCTGCAGGTGATAGACACACACTTGTTTAATCTGGAAAACCTTGCATAGGTCTGCCATCACCTTTGACATGAATGGTGTGCCTTGGACGATCAAGATGTCTTTAGAGAACCCAGTCCTGGGGAACATGTTAAACAGGTCTCGCTTTGGAGGCGGGCTTTCCTTAGTGGGACTGCTTCTGGATACCTCCTTGCATAATTGAGTACCTCCAGGATATATTGGTTTACCCAAGCCAATTTCAACAATGGGCCCACCAGATCCATTGCAATACTGTCAAATGGTACTTCTATAACAGGCAGAGGCACCAAGGGGTTCTTAAAATGTTACACTGGAACAGTGTTAGTTGGCAGGTGGGACATGAACCACAATACCTTTTCACTTCAACACCAACCAGCAGCCAGTATACCTGGTCTATTATCTATGTCTCTGTTTTCTCAGCTCTCAAGTGACCTCCCAAAGTGTTAATGTGTGCCAAATCAATTATTATGCACCTGAAAGGCTGGGGGATCAGGAACTGGTTGACCAGTTCATCCCAGACTTTGGTGACTCGATATATAGCAAATCACTGAATAATCCACAATGTGGGGAAACCTTCTTTTAGCCTCAAGCAGTTATGATACCCCATGAATCACTTTGAGTTACTCTCTGGCATTTTTTAACATGGGGTCCCTTATTTGGGCGGCGCCCAATGCACACCTTGACACTGCCAGGATGCACTGCATTAGAGGTACCCTCTCAATTACCCTTCTAGGAAATAGCTTGTATTGGGAAAGATTTCTTCTTCTACATCCTTTCCAACCATGACCTGCGTAGGAGGAGATTCCCCCTCAAGAGGCCTCCTTGGGCTGTAGACCATCTACCACAGGTGCAACGTCATCAGTATTCTCTAAAGTCATAGTGTCCTGCCCTTCAAGGGGGATCCAAAAAGTCACATTGTTCAGGAAGTTCTAAGCTTACATAGTCTGATAGTTCCACACTATGATATCATGAATCAAGCTGGGTACCACCCCAACCTCCTGGATAACTGTACCACATGCAGTGGTTATTGCTTTTGTCACCAATGGGTACTCTCTAGTGTCCCCATGTGCATACTACATGCAGGGTCATAGTTATGGGGCCCGTGCCACCCCTCAGTCAAATCACTCCTTGGCTCTCCTGAGTGCTGGTGCCCAGGTTTGCTGATAACTTTATTTTCCACGCTGGTAGGATTGCATTGGACTTGGCAGATCCTAGCAGGTCCTCTACCATGGTGTGTTTCTCAACCATTTCTACAAGTTGGTCTACTGTCTTGGGGTCTCCATGGCTCATCCACCACTGTAGGTTGTTTGGCAGGGACCACAGGTACCAGCCCAATATGACCCGCTCCACCATCTGAGAACCAGACAATACCCCAGGCTGCAGATATTTCTTCACCAGGTGAACCAAGTCATGCATGTGGGATCTGGGTGGGCAGTCTGGGCTGTACTTCCAGAGGTGTACCCTTTGAGCCCTTACAGCTGTAGTCACCCCAAGGTGGGTCAGGATCTGTAGTCATTCATAGTTCTTGACATCAACAGATGTTAGGACAAAATATTTTTTGTGTGAGTCCACGGTAAGAAAAAGGTGAGATGGCTAGCCCACAAGTTTTGGGACCACCCTTCCCTCTTTGTTGTTCTCCCAAAAGTGGCCACAAATGGCTTCACATCATTACTAGGAGTTAGTTTTTGCAGGTAGTGGCTGACTCTCACTGTCACTGGGCTGTTAGGCGCAATACATTTCTTCAGATGATCTGTAGCGTATCCAACTGGGTCTGTACAGACTTCTTTTGAACCTCCAGCTGTGCTGCCTGGGCCTGCTGAACCTATATCAAGAGAGCCATGGTTAACGCATGGTGGGGGTTTGCTTCCACAGTGGCCTGTTGTTGAACCTTTTGCTGCACCTATATGGCCTCTTGCTAATGAGCCTCAGCTTCCTCATAGCGGTGGTTAGCATTCGCGGAGGTTTGCTGCTGGGCTGCCATGCTCTAAACCAGTGTTTCTCAATTCTAGTCCTCAAGGTGCACCAACAGGTCATGTATTTAGGATTTCCCTCAGATGAAACGGCTGTGGTAATTACTAAGGCAGTGAAACTGATCAAATCACCTGTGCAGAATAATGGGAAGCCTGAAAACATGACCTGTTGGTGCGCCTTGAGGACTGGAATTGAGAAACACTGCTCTAAACCAAGGCTTTTAAAACCTCTCTCATGCTGCCTTCAGTGGTTTTCAGCACCAGTGTTGCTCTAACCCAGGACATCCAAAGAATATTCGCAGAATAAAGGGAATCTCGGTGTTCCTGCTTCAGTTTTGGGGTTGCCCAGACTTCATTATCATCACATTGCCCAATGGGAGAAGGACCCCTTATATTAGAGGTCAGTATAAGGGTCCCTTATATTGGTGACCAATGGAAGAAGGACCCCCTCAAATCATTGGTCACTGGGAGAAGGACATTCTTACATCGACATCAGTTAAAAGACTCCCCCCTCCCCCTTACAGATCACTGATGCCAGTTGTTACTGAGAGACAAAAACTTGTTATTGCTCAAGGAATCTCTAGAAACCTTTGGAGGAACCCTGGCTGAGAAAGGCTGGACTAGTCAGTAATATATCGCTATCCCCCTTGGTGGGGGTGGAGATGACCCTATCTATAAGGATATACAGTACATACACACACACCACAAGGCCGTGTTCACACTACGAAATGTTTCTTGGGACTGCAGTTCCTCTAAGTTCCACAAGATGGTGATCTCACTTATACCAAGAAAGGAAGTCTCTATGGAAGACAGGAAGTGATGTTAGCTACAGACAGGAAGTTATGTGAGGTACAGACAGGAATTTCCAGGTGAGAGGTGAGCCGGGAGGAAGTAGAGAGGAGACATTGCTGGAAGATGCAGCAGAGGAGGTATTGTTATTTATTATAGGTACTTATATAACACCGTCAATTTATGAAGTGCTTTACATATATATTATACATTCACGTCAGTCTCTGCCCTCAAGGAGCTTACAATCTAAGGTCCCGAACTCACATTTATACATACACATAGCAGGGCCAATTTAGACAGGATCCAATCATAAGATCTTATTTTCACCCAGTAACCCCCCCGTCATGTCCGTCCTCTTCCTCCATAGTCACTGTGACGTCTTTTATCTCCAGCAGATGATGATACACACATATATAGTGTGGAAACCTTGATCTGGTAAAAGGAAAAATGACTGAGACCTTACAGCTTCAGCCCCGGAAGATTTTACCCCCTTCCTGACCAGAGCACTTTTTGCGATTTGGCACTGCGTCGCTTTAACTGACAATTGCGCCGTCGTGCGACGTTGCACCCAAACAAAATTGATGTCCTTCTTTTCCCACAAATAGAGCTTTCTTTTGGTGGTATTTGATCATCTCTGCGACAATTTGGAAAAAAACGCAATATTTTTTACTTTTTGCTATAATAAATATCCCCCAAAAATATATTTAAAAAATTGTTTTCCTCAGTTCAGGCCGATATGTATTCTTCTACATATTTTTGGTAAAAATAAGCGTATATTGATTGGTTTGCGCAAAAGTTATAGCATCTACAAAATAAGGGATAGTTTTATGGCTTTTCTTTTATTAATTTTTTTCTTGATCTGCGATTTTTATCAGGACTGCGACATTATGGCGGACACATTGGACACTTTTGACACATTTTTGGGACCATTGGCATTTATACAGCGATCAGTGCTATAAAAATGCACTGATTACTGTAAAAATGTCACTGGCAGGGAAGGGGTTAACACTAGGGGGTGATCAAGGGGTTAATTGTGTTCCCTAGTGTGTGTTCTAACTGGAGGGGGTGGGGACTGTGTAGGGGAGATGACAGATCACTGTTCATACTCTGTATGAACAGCCGATCTGTCTCTTCTCCCCTCAGAGAACCGGAAACTGTGTATTTACGCACACAGATCCCGGTTCTCCGTGTGTCAGCAGCGATCGTGGGAGCCCAGCGGTGATCGTGACCCCTGGGCACTCGCTCGCCCTTAGTGGCCACAGGGCGAAGCGACGTAACATAACGTCGTTTTGCCCAGCCGTGCCATTCTGCCGCAGAACAACTGCGGCGGCTGGTCGGCAAGTGGTTAATGAGCATTTAACCCTTGCATAACGGGGGAAGCCCCACTCCAAAGGTTAAATGCTCGTTTATGTGTAGGGGATCAGAAAAAGCACTTTAACTTACCTGATCCTCTGCTCTCCTTGCTGTCAACACTCTGTTCTACTTCCCTATACTCCGGAAATAGACTGTCCCCCCGGAGTTGTCCTGTCCAATGAAGGGCTACGGGCTCTGAATTGGTCTTGATGACATCACAGAACCTGCGGCCATTGGGGCATGAGGAAGAAGAATTTGCATGAACTGGTCTTAAAATGCATATTTCCTATGCTCCTTGGCTCCATCTAGTGGTCCCAGTGTGGTATTTTAGTAGAACATAGTATAAATAACGTCTATGTTAGCCCTATTCACACAGAACAAATGTACATGCAGATTCGCTGGGGAAATAGCTATACAAATTTTTTCTTTAAATAGACCCCTAAGTAACTCAATCTGCTTGTTCCCACTAGAAGCAGCCTGGCTATTATTCCCTTAAAACCCCATCCTAATATTGTACAACCAAAACAGTCCAGATAATTTTCTGCTATCTGTCTACAGAGAAACCCACACAGATCACATGACCACATCAATGAGGATGGAGGAGGACCGAAGTCACATGACTGAGAAGATACTAAACCTCACCCTGGAGATCATCTACCTGCTGACCGGAGAGGTGAGGAGGATTCTGGGAGGTCACATGACATCACTCTTATCTCTATTAATAAAACACAGACCTGACTGGAGAGGTGAGGAGGATTCTGGGAGGTCACATGACATCACTCTTATCTCTATTAATAAAACACAGACCTGACCGGAGAGGTGAGGAGGATTCTGGGAGATCACATGACATCACTCTTATCTCTTAATAAAACACAGACCTGACCGGAGAGGTGAGGAGGATTCTGGGAGTGTTATGGAATATTTATAAGCAAATAATTCCGTTGTGCTGAAAAGCACACTTATAGCTTTCTTGTATAATGCCGGGAAAGAGCGCTTGTATATCTCCAAGTAACACAGACAGACGCTGGCATCACATTGAGTTTAGCAAAATCCTCCCTAGCAGCATCTGCTTTCTTTATTTATAGTGTAAAACATGAATAACAAAAGGAAGGTGGTGGCTTCAGAATCAGCCAATCAGACACTTGTATTCCTTCAAAATAACCAATCAGACTGATGTATATATTCAAATATACATAGGCAATAAAGTATAAATCAATGGTGCCAAGTCTCTGATTCCTTATTGCAGCAGCACTGTGTGCCAGATGTCAAGACACATGTAAGTGAGACCAAATGATTGAAGAAGATACATAGGAAAGTTCAAAAGGGTTATAGTCTGTGGATATGAAGAGCTTCTTATCACCAGGAAAATGCACCGCGTGAGGGGGTGTCCCCCAGTGAGATTGCACTCACCACAATTCCAGAAAAAACCAAGCCTTTATGCTGTTATCTTTAGTAACTTTCCATCTTCTCTATCCAACCACCAGATGTCGCTAGCATTCTCGATTAATGATATATCACATAAGGGGACAAAAAAACGTGCCCATATAGCGTAATATTGCTAATAGAAAGTTTATTGACATAAAGCATTCACTCCCCCCTTAAGAGCTGCGTACCAGATAAAATCAATAGTAAAGCATTTGTAAAGTGCACTGTGCCTTGATCTACGTCTCCCGGGAGGTGTTGCCAGAGCGCTCGCTGTATGCAGCTGGTTTCACTCGTTTCCTGGTTCCTTCCGGTGCGTGGAACGCACATGTCACTTCCGGTGGATTACGACACTGGCGCGTTTCGTCACTTCCGGATGTCATCTGAGGGCGTAATCCACCTATCATTCAGCCAGTATATATACTAATGGCAGGTGCAACAGCCAATGGGAGAGGACCATTGGGAAAAACACCTCCCCCATGACGCTGGAGACTTGCAGAGCTGTCAGCAATGGGAAACTTAGTACGCACTGCCGACAGACTGTTTTTAAACCTGCCACTGCCGACTGTACAGAAAAATTGTGACATATATGCCCTATATATGACTATACCTTATTAATATTTATCGCTAAACCAATACAGCATATAGTATTCTATATCTTCAATGTGCATAAGGTAAATCAAGACATATAAAATGATAGGATGCATCCCTCCATGTATCAACCTATCCCGTTTAGACTGCCTGTTTAGCATATACAACAACAGTCTTCAATATGATTGTAAATGTCGGGATAAAAAATTGAGTATTGGACAAAAATAAATAAATACTAATATCCAATATTAAAAACATGTCATAATGCTATCCAATATCGGACAAAAATTAATTAATCCTATACATGGAGGATGCAATACAATGGCATTAAATACACATTCATGGTATGAATAAAGATAAAAAGGTACACTGACTATTTAAATACAAATAAATAAATTGCCTAAAATCGATAAAAATTGATAAAAATCAATAACTTAAAAAAATGATCTGAAATGATTTGTCCAAAAAAATGGAGAGAAATATGTATATGTATGTATAGAACGTGCGCCTATACGTGATAAAACTCTTCTGCAATGATTTTGATTCTAAATATTGATGTAAAATAGATGTCTCACAGGGAATATTGGGTTAAAAACATAAATAAAATGAAATACATTTTATGTGTCACTGATAAAACAATTTATATCGAGCTCTATGTTGAGGCCTCTGGGAGAAAGTGCGTCCACGGAATATATCCATCGAGTTTCGTGTTTGGACAATTCCCGGATGCGATTCAAACCTCTCCAATGAGTTTGGAGATGTTCGACTCCCCAGAATTCCAACCCCTTGGGGTCCCTATTGTGCTTTAACTTAAAATGTAAAGATACATTGTGGTCTTTGTATCCGATTTTAATGTTATTAAAATGCTCCGCAATTCTGATCCGTAACAGTCTCTTTGTCCGGCCTATATAAATCAGGCCACAGGGGCACCTTAAGGCGTAGACAACATAAGAACTTTTACATGTAATAAACTGTTTAATGTCGAAAGACCGGTTGTTCACTGGAGAGATGAAGTTATCGATACCCCTTAAAGGTCTAGCGACCTCTCTGCATGCTTTGCATTTTCTGCATGCAAAGAAACCGTTGCGATCCCAAAAAGTCTGGGGGCGTTGGGGGGGATCTAGCACTTTCTTGACTACTTTATCACCAAAATTGGTGGTTTTTCTGTAGATGAATTGAGGTGCAGCTGGCAGCACACTTGTCAATTTTTTATCCATCAAAAGAATATGCCAGTGTTTTTTAAAAATTTCCTCGACTTCCTTATATTGGGAATGGAATTGGGATATGAAACCCCATTCATTGTTGCGGTTATTACCTTTCTCGGAGGGGATTTCCTGGGGTGTTTCCTGTAGGCAAGCTGCTCTTGGGAGAGCTGCCACTTCATCCACCACTTTTTTTAACATATCAGGTTTATATCCTTTAGCCTCAAATCTTTCCGTGAGGATCTTTGATTGGAGAAAAAATTTGGTTTCTTCTGAACAATTTCTTCTCACCCTCATGATCTGCCCTTTTGGAATATTTTTAAGCCATAAAGGGTGATGTCCGCTGGTGATGGGCAGATAACTGTTCCTATCTGTCTTTTTGAAGAACACTTTAGTCTCCAATTTATCCTCCCGTCGATAGATGGTTACATCCAAAAAGTTGATCGTGTCACTGTGCCAGTTTGAAGTTAGTCTAATGTTATTATTATTACAATTTAAAACCTGTAAAAACTGTTCTAATGACTCAAGTGGTCCGGCCCAAATAAAAAACAAATCATCAATAAAACGTTTGTAAAAAATTAATTCTGAACGTTGGTCTTTAAAAATAGTCTTATCCTCCCACTCCGCCATAAAGAGATTTGCGATGCTCGGCGCAAACTTTGCACCCATCGCCACCCCTCTCTGTTGTGTGTAAAAGGTGTCCCCATACCAAAAATAATTATGACTGAGGCAAAAATCAAGGGCATTCCTCAAAAAAACTTTTTGGTTATGGGGCAGGTCATCCCTTTGACAAAGGGCCCAATTGAGTGCCAACAAGGCATCGTCATGTTGTATGATAGAGTACAAAGACGAGACATCCGCTGTGACAAGAAGGATCTGTGATCTACACGCTAGGTCTACGTTCTGCAGAAAATTCAAAAAGTTTTTCGTATCTTTCAGATACGACCTAGTACTCATAACACTTTTTTGTAAAAAACAATCTAGGTATTGTCCCATTCTTGCAGAAATGGACTCTATACTATTTACTATGGGTCTTGCTGGAGGATTGGAAGGATCTTTATGTATCTTTGGCATAGTATATAAAGTAGGAATGCGACTACTCGAAGGTACCAAAAAACGCTTCTCTTTGTCGCTTAAGACTCCACTTCTTGATCCCATCTCTACCAAAATTTTCAATTGGTCCCTGTAGGCCTGGATTGGATCTTTCTCCAGGGGTTTGTATGTCCCTTGATCAGATAACATCTCTGTAATCTGGCTGTGATACATTTCCTTCGGGAGTATCACCACCCCTCCTCCCTTATCTGCCGGCCTTATAATGATTTCTTTTCTTTTCTCTAACATAGAGATGCCTTCACTGATATGTCTCATGTTCACTTCTTTATTTGGTTTGAGTTGTTCCAAATCTCGTATAATCAATCCCTTGAACACCTCAACTTGATGATTAGGATTGTTTAGAGGGTTGAACAGAGACTTATTTTTCAGGCCACTGTTAATCACTGTATTAGGCTTTCTAGTAACAGTGGTGGTAGAAGGAGGAGCGCACCCCAGAAAATATTTTTTGATGTTCAATTTTCTGATATATTTATGAATATCGATAAAAACATCAAATTTGTTAATGGGTTTTCTTAGACCACATTTAAGACCCAAATTTAAAATATTCATTTCCTTGTGCGTTAGTTTGACTTCAGACAAATAAAAAATGCCTCCTACTCGGACCCTCTTCTTCTTTTTTTGGATTCTAGATCCTGCCCTACATCCTCGGTATTGCCTTTTTCGTCCTTCTCTTGTTGTGGATGCTGCTCCTTCCACTGGGGTGTTTTTTGGTAATTCCGGGGTTTTGGTCCTCTGTACTGAGATGAGGGTAGTGGACCTCTGTACTGAGATGGAGGTTGTGGACCTCTGTACTGAAATGGGGGTTGTGGACCCCTGTACTGACTCGGGGTCTTGGAGTAGGGTGGAGGTCTCCCTCTCCGTGGGGGTAGTCCCCGTTCCCTTTGTTGAAACCCCCTCCCTCTCCCTAAAAAAGGACGTGGCTGCGGTTGATTATTATAATATTCCTGATTGGTCTGGTATTCCTGCAATGGTTGAAATTTATTATATACAGGGATATCGAACAAACCAGGTGGATTGTGTTCCTTTTGATTATTATTAAAGATCCAACCCAGGCCTACAGGGACCAATTGAAAATTTTGGTAGAGATGGGATCAAGAAGTGGAGTCTTAAGCGACAAAGAGAAGCGTTTTTTGGTACCTTCGAGTAGTCGCATTCCTACTTTATATACTATGCCAAAGATACATAAAGATCCTTCCAATCCTCCAGCAAGACCCATAGTAAATAGTATAGAGTCCATTTCTGCAAGAATGGGACAATACCTAGATTGTTTTTTACAAAAAAGTGTTATGAGTACTAGGTCGTATCTGAAAGATACGAAAAACTTTTTGAATTTTCTGCAGAACGTAGACCTAGCGTGTAGATCACAGATCCTTCTTGTCACAGCGGATGTCTCGTCTTTGTACTCTATCATACAACATGACGATGCCTTGTTGGCACTCAATTGGGCCCTTTGTCAAAGGGATGACCTGCCCCATAACCAAAAAGTTTTTTTGAGGAATGCCCTTGATTTTTGCCTCAGTCATAATTATTTTTGGTATGGGGACACCTTTTACACACAACAGAGAGGGGTGGCGATGGGTGCAAAGTTTGCGCCGAGCATCGCAAATCTCTTTATGGCGGAGTGGGAGGATAAGACTATTTTTAAAGACCAACGTTCAGAATTAATTTTTTACAAACGTTTTATTGATGATTTGTTTTTTATTTGGGCCGGACCACTTGAGTCATTAGAACAGTTTTTACAGGTTTTAAATTGTAATAATAATAACATTAGACTAACTTCAAACTGGCACAGTGACACGATCAACTTTTTGGATGTAACCATCTATCGACGGGAGGATAAATTGGAGACTAAAGTGTTCTTCAAAAAGACAGATAGGAACAGTTATCTGCCCATCACCAGCGGACATCACCCTTTATGGCTTAAAAATATTCCAAAAGGGCAGATCATGAGGGTGAGAAGAAATTGTTCAGAAGAAACCAAATTTTTTCTCCAATCAAAGATCCTCACGGAAAGATTTGAGGCTAAAGGATATAAACCTGATATGTTAAAAAAAAGTGGTGGAAGAAGTGGCAGCTCTCCCAAGAGCAGCTTGCCTACAGGAAACACCCCAGGAAATCCCCTCCGAGAAAGGAAATAACCGCAACAATGAATGGGGTTTCATATCCCAATTCCATTCCCAATATAAGGAAGTCGAGGAAATTTTTAAAAAACACTGGCATATTCTTTTGATGGATAAAAAATTGACAAGTGTGCTGCCAGCTGCACCTCAATTCATCTACAGAAAAACCACCAATTTTGGTGATAAAGTAGTCAAGAAAGTGCTAGATCCCCCCCAACGCCCCCAGACTTTTTGGGATCGCAACGGTTTCTTTGCATGCAGAAAATGCAAAGCATGCAGAGAGGTCGCTAGACCTTTAAGGGGTATCGATAACTTCATCTCTCCAGTGAACAACCGGTCTTTCGACATTAAACAGTTTATTACATGTAAAAGTTCTTATGTTGTCTACGCCCTAAGGTGCCCCTGTGGCCTGATTTATATAGGCCGGACAAAGAGACTGTTACGGATCAGAATTGCGGAGCATTTTAATAACATTAAAATCGGATACAAAGACCACAATGTATCTTTACATTTTAAGTTAAAGCACAATAGGGACCCTAAGGGGTTGGAATTCTGGGGAGTCGAACATCTCCAAACTCATTGGAGAGGTTTGAATCGCATCCGGGAATTGTCCAAACACGAAACTCGATGGATATATTCCGTGGACGCACTTTCTCCCAGAGGCCTCAACATAGAGCTCGATATAAATTGTTTTATCAGTGACACATAAAATGTATTTCATTTTATTTATGTTTTTAACCCAATATTCCCTGTGAGACATCTATTTTACATCAATATTTAGAATCAAAATCATTGCAGAAGAGTTTTATCACGTATAGCCGCACGTTCTATACATACATATACATATTTCTCTCCATTTTTTTGGACAAATCATTTCAGATCATTTTTTTAAGTTATTGATTTTTATCAATTTTTATCGATTTTAGGCAATTTGTTTATTTGTATTTAAATAGTCAGTGTACCTTTTTATCTTTATTCATACCATGAATGTGTATTTAATGCCATTGTATTGCATCCTCCATGTATAGGATTAATTAATTTTTGTCCGATATTGGATAGCATTATGACATGTTTTTAATATTGGATATTAGTATTTATTTATTTTTGTCCAATACTCAATTTTTTATCCCGACATTTACAATCATATTGAAGACTGTTATTGTATATGCTAAACAGGCAGTCTAAACGGGATAGGTTGATACATGGAGGGATGCATCCTATCATTTTATATGTCTTGATTTACCTTATGCACAGTGAAGATATAGAATACTACATGCTGTATTGGTTTAGCGATAAATATTAATAAGGTATAGTCATATATAGGGCATATATGTCACAATTTTTCTGTACAGTCGGCAGTGGCAGGTTTAAAAACAGTCTATCGGCAGTGTGTACTAAGTTTCCCATTGCTGACAGCTCTGCAAGTCTCCAGCGTCATGGGGGAGGTTTTTTTCCCAATGGTCCTCTCCCATTGGCTGTTGCACCTGCCATTAGTATATATACCGGCTGAATGATAGGTGGATTACGCCCTCAGATGATGTCCGGAAGTGACGAAACGCACCGGAAGGAACCAGGAAGCGAGTGAAACCAGCTGCATACAGCGAGCGCTCTGGCAACACCTCCCGGGAGACGTAGATCAAGGCACAGTGCACTTTACAAATGCTTTACTGCTTTACTATTGATTTGATCTGGTACGCAGCTCTTAAGGGGGGAGTGAATGCTTTATGTCAATAAACTTTCTATTAGCAATATTACGCTATATGGGCATGTTTTTTTGTCCCCTTATGTGATATATCATTAATCGAGAATGCTAGCGACATCTGGTGGTTGGATAGAGAAGATGGAAAGTTACTAAAGATAACAGCATAAAGGCTTGGTTTTTTCTGGAATTGTGGTGAGTGCAATCTCACTGGGGGACACCCCCTCACGCGGTGCATTTTCCTGGTGATAAGAAGCTCTTCATATCCACAGACTATAACCCTTTTGAACTTTCCTATGTATCTTCTTCAATCATTTGGTCTCACTTACATGTGTCTTGACATCTGGCACACAGTGCTGCTGCAATAAGGAATCAGAGACTTGGCACCATTGATTTATACTTTATTGCCTATGTATGTATGTTTTTCATTTAAGTTGCTGCTTTATCCCACTACATTTGATTTCAGGAGTAGTCCTAGGCGCAGAGCAATGTGAGGTATAGGCGGTATTTTTCCACACATTTTGCATACAGTTTATATATTCAAATAGACTTCCAGTAGTGACGTGTGCAAACAGTCATGTGCAGAGCCATGCGGCCAGCTTCCTTTTGAGACGCAAAGTGTCTCACAATTTGAACACTACCTACAGGGCTCTGAACACGATCAGGTGCACATTTGCAAGCAAGCCATACTCTACCATTACTCAGTGGGCCATAATTTTTTGTATGGTTATTCTATTGTTCCCATGTACACAAATCTGTTTGCTAGGAGCATTAATGCAATCACCATGAAGGTGGCCAGTCTCTTGGTGAGGCATAAACGAACATCCCTAAACGAGCAAACAGATCTGCCATGTCCACGGGAAGGTTTCCACAGCCAGTGGTCTTCCACTGGCGTCTGTATGTGCGAATACGCTCGCATGAGTGTATTGCAGCAAAACTGACACTGGGGGGACATCTGACAACATAGATTAATAAAAATTTCCACAACAGAGAGGTCACATGACATCATTCTTTTCTTTAGTAATCAAACACAGACCTGACCGGAGAGGTGAGGAGGATTCTGGGATTCTAACATGATATTCCTATTGGTTTCTCAATACAGAAATTTCCTATTGTGAAGTCAGATGATCATATGCCCATCACAGTGCCTCCATGTGACTCCCCAAAACCTGAGAGACACAACATGCAGAAGATTCTAGAAATCACCAAGAAGATGATGGAGCTGCTGACAGGAGAGGTGAGCGGTGCTGGGAATTCTGGGACATTATCCAGTAACAGACAAGGGATGTGTCTGGATGGTGACTGTATCATTGTGTGTGTCAGGTTCCTATAAGGTGTCAGGATGTCACTGTCTATTTCTCCATGGAGGAGTGGGAGTATTTAGAAGGACACAAGGATCTCTACAAGGACGTCATGATGGACAATCAGCCGCCCCTCACATCACCGGGTAAGAGGAGACTTTATTGTAAAGGAGAGAGCAGTACGGAGGGTCCACCTAGATCCCCCATCATCTGATAAACACATAGAAACAATGTATTCAGTCAGTGTGTGTGTTTCCTACAGATGGATCCAGTAATGGGAACCCACCAGAAAGATGTCACCGTCCTCTGTATTCCTGGGATTCCACACAGGAAGATCACACCATCCCCCACCATCATCAGGTTGGTAGGAAAGAACATCTAGAACATAGATTTGTAAAGATGTGTGTTTTTTTATAATGAGTTTAAACTTTACAGATATTATTTTCCTGGTTTAGGGTGAAAATCTTATAGATATAAAAGTTGTGGTTAAAGCAGAAGAAGAAGAGAGGTATGTGATGGATGATCAGCAGTCTATGGAGAAGGATGGAATAACGGGGACATTTATAGAGGAGGACACTCCTACAGAGATCAGCACAGGTTGGTCATTAACACTAAATACATTCCTCCACCCATATTGCTCACTGATTGGTCCAGAGTAGGGTAAGGACTGGGTGATATCAGCCTGTAATCCCCTGGTCACTTTCCTGAGCTGTGTTCCCCCGTCCTGTATTCCTGTCATTCTCTCGGATAATCTTCCTTCTCTGTGCTGCAGACACAATTTATGTATCTAGACTGGATTTATGGAAATTCTGGGGTTTAACTGAGAGCAAAGGGTTGATTTTCACAATATGGCATTACTAGACCTGGGAACCTAGGGCATGTTCCTTGGGTCTTTTAGCACTTACCCCAAGTCTAGCAAGATCTCTGCCATAGCAATTCTCTCAGGGTTTCTTGCTCTGATGTTTGCTGACTGTACTGGGTGTAGGAATATGTCAGTATAGTCTCAGACCCAAGTCATTGAGTGGTAGGAGATTCAGAGGACCCATTTACTAGTTTACCTTGAGGGTGCAATCGTAAGATCCTCAGAGACAAAGCTGCCTGATGTGGGCGGAGTCCTGATTTAGGGGAACCAATCTGCTCATGTCTAGTAATAATCTTTTTATTTCTATTTTAGTACATGGATGGAAGATCAGGAAAACCTCAGAGGATTGTCTCATTTTGTCTCCAGACTGTAAAGTAGAAGATGAGGACATCACACAGTATAGTCCAGGAGAAAACCCGGCTACTTCAAACTTCCACCTGGCACCACACAGTGTATATGGACCATCGTATTCCTCTTATCTTGTGGACCCTCGGACTGTGAGGGACGGTGCTGGCCTTCCAAAAGATAAAAGGTTTACCTGTCCTGAGTGCGGGAAACGCTTCCATTTTAAATCTGGACTTAATGTGCATAGCAGATCTCACACAGGTGAGAAGCCACATTCCTGTTCTGAGTGTGGGAAATGTTATTCAAAGTCGTCCCATCTTTACAGACATCAGAGATCTCACACGGGGGAAAAGCCTTATTTCTGTTCTGAGTGTGGAAAATGTTTTTCACAAAAGTTCACTCTTAAAGTACATCAGAGATCTCACACAGGGGAGAAGCCGTATTCCTGTTCTGAGTGTGGGAAATGCTTTTCCCACAAATCCAATCTTTATAGTCATCAGAGATTGCACACAGGTGAGAAGCCGTATTCCTGTCCTGAGTGTGGGAAATGGTTTGTAAAAAAATTAGAACTTATCAAACATCAGAGGTCTCACTCAAGGGGAGAAACCATTTTGCCTTTGTGAGAAAGGGAAATATTTTGTATAAAGATATGAACTCAAAAGAAATCATGTAGTGCTCACACAAGACACCATCAAGTGTAGACCAATATACACAGTGAACGATCATAAGAAATACTGTAATGAATCAGATACTCATATGTATCACTGGCTGCAGAATCTTCAATAAGTTTTGTTTGGTCATTCAGTGTTGACTCTAAAGTGATGACCTATAAAGGCTTTTAAAGTGTTACCTATGAGCAATCAAAGATTTGCATCATTACACCGGTACACACAATTTTTTTTTTTTCCTCAATACTTTTTTGAATATAATTTTACTTTTAACAAAACTGCAGTCAAGAAATCAGGAAATGGTAAAGGTAGAAATCCGATTGGTCAGGAAAATGACTTGTCTGGAACGTGGAGGTGGAGTAGTTATTAATTTGTGTACAATACAATACACAACGTGTTACATTATTATTACAAAGTATTGTAGAAAAGATCACAACATAGAAAAAGTAGAAAATAAATATGGATATTAAGGTGAAAATTAGGAAAATCTTCACAATTACCACCATTTTATTCTCCAGGGCCTCTGCATTCCGAAAATATATATTTTGGGGTTTCTTTTTTTTTCTTTCCCTTATATGGGGGTTTTAACTAATCTTCAGGCTCAAAATCTGCATTTTAATATGTGTGCAAAAAAAAATTAGAAATTTTGGCTGACCTGTAAAACCCATTTCTTGGAGTACATCACAGGAAACAGAGCAGCTTCAATTATCTTTACCATCAGGGTTATGTGCCATCTACAGGTGATTGGACATTGGCAAAAAAAAGACAGGACAGTCTCCTTCTAAGCATAACTCCTCCCCAATAGGAAGGAATTCAGTTTTATAGACAGCCATAAACCACAACACAGAGGGGAGGGATCCCGGTGTCCCAAGATGTATGCCAAGAACTGGATGTTACAGGTAAGCCAAAACTCCTACTTTTTTTTATTGTACATAACAGGACACAGAGCAATTTAGAAGGGGGGGGGGGCAACAGGCCCCGAAAAAACAAACCAGAAAGGAACCTCATGCAGCAGCCTGCAAAACAGTGCAACCAAAACTAGTGTCCTTGGCAGCTCTATCGTTTACCTAGTAAAAATGTGTAAACATGTGAAATGAAGACCAGGTAGCAGCTTTGCAAACCGGAGCTAGTGCTACTTGATGACGGATAGCCCAGGAAGCTCCAACACCCCTGGTGGCTCACTCTGCTTTGGTCTTAGCTGGAAGAAGCATAAAGCCTGGGGGCTCTCCTACAGCCCTTTCAACAGCCATGATGTAGCAGGCGGGGGCTCTACAGAGGGACTGAGGCCAACACCACATGCTCAAGCTGCAGTGGATCTTGGACTTGTTCCTATGCATTGGGGAGTCCTTACCAGCTTTCCAGGACAGAGTGGTGAATAAATTTTGCCATATAACTAAGGCGGAAGGGAAACTTGCTGTCCTGAAGGCTGAATTCAAGAAAAAGAAATCTCTGCATGGTAAGACCTGGAACAAAAAGGGGGAAGACGCCAAGTTGAAGACACTGGAGGATGCAGTAAGGAAGCAGGAGAAGTTGATCACCTCTCTGAAGGAGAGCTATGGTGTATTCAAAGATAAATATCAGGAGGAGAGATTCTGACAGATGAAGGAAAGTGCCCATACTGGTACCAGCCAGAGGGTAGATGCTAGAGAAATGGTGACAGTACAGATGGGGCAAGGAAGCAGTTTCACAATGTGGCCCCAGTACTACCCCTGTCTCAGAATCTGTCATGTCTGAGTCAGTATCTGCCCCCTCCCAGCAACCTGGGTCCTGTCAGGAGGAGGATGAATAAAATGCCAGATTGCTGCAGGCCATTGCGGAAATGAATTCTCCCTTGAGTGGCAGGAAGTTTCTATTTTCTACCGACTCGTCGGATGAAGATGAGGCGGATGTCATCCCTCGGCCTGTAAGAGAGAAAGTCAAGAAAAAAGTAATCGTTTGTTAAGTCTGATCAAGATGGCGGCAGTGCTACAGTGTCTGCAGATGGAGGACATGTTGGAACTGTTTTAGCTCAGGAAAATGCTGGTGAGGGATTGCTTGTTTAAAATCTCTCTCAGTGTGTGAAGGACTTTCCTGTGATTGATGCTACAGAGAAAGGGACTGCATCCGCCAACATATTCTTGCAATCAACAAGGAATGCTGGAGGAGATAGCGGGAATCCAGACAAAGCTCCGGCTGTGAGAATAAGGTGCAGGCATCCCATATGAACACTAAGACTGCAGATTAGGAGTGCTACATGGACACTAAGACTGCAGAGCAGGAGCGCTGCATAGACACTAAGACTACTGGTGTTTTTTCTAAACAGAAGACTTTACCTGATCATGGGAATGCTGGTAAATGTGGTACTTCTGGGAGTATGGTGAGCAGGACTGCTATGCTGGAGTGGAGGAGGGAGGATCAGGTGGTGGGTAATCTGCCAAACCTGATTTCAGAGGATCCTTTGCAGCCAGTAAATGTGCCCAAATTTGGGAATTCTCTGCCATTTGCCCCAGGTAGGAGCTATGCTAGGGCTGTGTTAGGACAAAGTCATACTGCTGCTGGAGGGGAGCCAGTTGTGGGACTTTCATCTAACGCACCCTCTTCCATTAAAAGCAGGAATGTGGTACAGCTCAGGTGGGAAGGAGGAGGAGAGTGGTTGTGCATAGGATCCTAGTCATGGGATTTAAGGCAGAGGATATTTATGCTCTAATCATTCCAGCAGGTTCCTATGAATATGATTGATCATTCATGCGTCCAGAGTCACTAGATCTTTTTTGGGAACAATATGAGCATGTGTATAGGGGCCAGTCAGACTGGAAGGGGCTTGTCTCCAAGGTTATCTCACGACAACCCTTGATAAATAAATGTGACTATCCTGACTAGGAATTAGTCTATACACCCTGAGGATTTATGGGTGTGGTTAAGGAGGTTTGGTGAAACTTTGTATCCCCTAAAGAAGATTGTGGATGAGGAATATGGATGGGTGGGTGGTCAGTGCCGATGAGGTTGAGAGTGTGTGGGAGTGTGGTCCAGCGCTTGCCCTCCTGTCTTTATTGGTAGGGTTAGGCTTGCTATCTTCTACCCTGGTCAACCTAAGCTGTCTCATTAATGCAGAGCCAAAATACTTTTCTACTCTTTCTGTCCAGAGCAAAAGTGCTCTTTGTGTCAGGAACTGGGGCATCTGGCGAGAGACTAAGATCGTTAGGTGTAACTTATGTGATAAGGATGGTCACCCTTATAGCCAGTGCCCTGAGGCTATGCACAATAATCCAGAGTTAGTGGAGGATAGGGAAGAGTCTGAGTTGGCTGAGGTTGTACCAGGGAACCCTACCGTCTCTGTCCCATCACCATCTGTGTCTGTGAGTCCGTCAGAGGTGTTGGTGTCCCCCCAGTCTGTAATTACCCAGTCAGTGCCAGAAACTGTGGTTGTCAAGTCTGCATCTAAACCTGTTTGTTGTAAAGTAGTGGAGGGTGCTGGACCAGTGCGTATGGTTGCACCGATCCCCCTTCCTCGGAGTGGCAGTAGTGCGGCTGGAGCTCAGAAGATGTCAAGGAGTGAGGTGGGTGATGGATTGGATGATGGTGGGGGGAAGGTGGGAAGGGGATGAGAGTGGTTGGTGTAGAGTGTCAAGATTGATCCAGATTCTGCCAACAAGATTGTCAAGTAAGGATATGGAATGGTTGGAAGGTAAATGGGTAGTAAGGGGTGGAGGAGGAAAGGTGTCAGTGCTCCAGAACCAGTGAGGGTGGAGGTGTCAAATACATTTGAGGTGTTTTCTTTATAGGGGGAGGATGAGGGTTCTTCTGGTGAGGAGTCAGTGATTTCTATGAAAGAGGAATCACAAGGAATATTGAAGCGTGTAGGGTCTCTGAGTAGAAAGAGGGGTAAGCAGAATAACAAACATGTACTTCCATCATCCCGTTGGCGGTTCCCACTCCTTTGAAGGTGGCGACCAATAATTTTGCCAGCATAAAATCAGTAAGTGCTCGTATCATGGCCTTATTTTTGCTCAGCAGGTTTGATACTGATGTTTTCTTTTTGCAAGAGACCTGGTTGTCAAGTTTGGCTGGCATTTACCTGGTGAAGGAGTGAAGGCGCAGCCTCTCCTTCTGGTCTATTGCAGCCGAGCCTTACCAGCATGGTAACCTGTAAGTGGATTATTGAGGTAGAAATGGGGAGATGCATGGTCTTAGACGTCTCCATGGGGGGCAGGTCCTGCACCTGATCAACATAAATGGCCCCAGACAAAGTGGGATAGGAAATGCCTTTTTATGAAGATCAAGCCTTTTCTTTTTACAGCCCAGCAAGTTGTCTTCGGTGGTGATTTCAACACCATCACTAGGACTAAGGACATGAAAGGTACCAGAGCCAGGCCGGACTATGACTGACTGCCTTTTTTTTAGGATGAAATAGCTAGAGAGGCAGGTCTGGTTGATGTGCACATTCATTGCTGCCCAGACGACGTGGGATTAACTTTTCAGCAAGGTAGTAGTCAAAGTAGGATAGATAGGTTTTTTTAAAGGGGAATTCAGCCTTCTTAGAACCAGTGTGTCAGGCGGTGAAGTTTTCCGATCACTGTATCCTGTCTGTGATTCTGAATCGCCCCAATACACCACCTAGGGGGAGGGCTACTTGCAAGCTGAATTTGGCACTCCTGGATGAAGGAGAGTTAATTCTTTGAGGATTTTTTTCAGGCACAGGTATCAATCAGACTTTTGCAGCAGTAAGTCAGAGTGGTGGGAAATTGCAGAACGAAGGATTGTTGGGTTTTTCAAGGCCATAGGAAGAAATAACCAATTTGACATGTTTGTAGCCTACCAGCGCCTGCGGAGGAAGCTTGATAGGCTTGTCTCGAATAATGGAGATCCGGGGATGATCTCTGAGGTTAAAACGTTCCTCAGGAAGTGTCAATATGACAGGCATGCCTCTTTGGTTCTGGAAAGGAATTATGGGAAATATCACTCACCCGACCCTTACCAGAATTGCAAACAAGGTAGAAAAGTTAAAGTGTAAGTAAACCCCCTATCGTTTTCAGCCAAGGAGGCGGCCATCTTTCCCTCTGTTTTAATCTACAACTGCCATGATGCTGCACATGTGGTCAGTTATGACACCAGCCATGGGATGGTTTGACAGTTTGAGAGCACAACCAATGGGAGTGTTACATTTCCGGCACTTGCTGGAAATGAAACTGTTTTATGGATGCGTTTACTTCTGCTTTAAGTCAGTTGTAGGCTTAATTGACAGTTTACTAGGTTACTGGCCCCATATTTGGTGGAGGTTTTTAATGGCTGTCTGAGAGAGGGTTCGCTCTCTCCCTCCAAGTGACAATCTGTGGAGATTCTTTTGTCAAAGGGTAAAGGTTCTTATAGAATTAGCAACCTATTAGCCTTCTCAATGTTGATAGGAAGATACTGGCAAAAATAATTTTCTGGCGTTTATCGTCTGTAGCAGGCAATTTACTTTCTCACCACCAGCACTGTTCGGTTCAGGGTAGAAGCACTTTTTCAGCGGTGTTAGCTGTCTGGGAGGCCCTGGAACGGTACAGGGCTGCAGGCTTGAGAAAGTACCTGCTGGCATTGGGTCAGGTTAAAGCGTTTTATCGGGTCAGTCATCAGTACCTGTGACTACTTCTTGGCATGTATGGCCTGGAGGGGGGGCTTTATCGATTGACTGAAGAGAGAGGCTAAAAGCTTCTTGATTATGAATCAATGGCCCTTTGATGTTGGCTAGAGTTTGCATCCGGGGGTCCTTTGAGTCCTCTGCTATACACATTCACAATCGATGCCTTTATCTGGAGGTTAAGGAGCAGACCATAGTGCTTTTGGGCATTCCTGGTAAGCCTCCTTTGATGGTCGTTGCCTATGCTGATGATGTGTCTGTTTTTACCTCTGGGACAGTGGAGGAGGTGGTTTCAGTGATGAGGCAGTATGCTGAGGCATCTGGCTCAAAGATAAATCGGGATAAGAGTGAGATTTTCTGGATGGGAGAGGAAGGCGAAGGCTTTGAGCTACCAGATGCCTTCCCAGACCCCCGACAGGAAATTAAAGTTTTAGGCATCAAATTTTATTTCTGGTGATTACGGCCTTGCAAATTGGGCAAGCAGGCTATAAGATGCAGATGCCAAGGTTGCCAGGTGGAAGGATTGTAAACTCTCTTAAAGGAAAAGGATTGACCTGATTAAAACTTACCTGATCCTGGTATTTCTGTATGTCAGCTTTGTCTATGTTTTGCCAGTGTCTCTCTATGTGAGAATCTACACCTGTTTCTTGCAACTGTTATGGGGAAACAGACTGAACCTCATTAAGAGGTCTGTAACCTACCTTCCCAGGTGGATGCGTGGCCTGGGTATGGTCAACCGATGGTTTTTTATTTTCTCTGATGTTTTTTAAACCAAATTTTGGTAACATGCTGCCAGAGGAACCACATGGGTTGTTTGGTATTTTTTAGTCCTGCATTAGGCCTTTTCTGTAGAACTGGGAGAATGGTGGGCCAGTAAACAGCCTGAGGGTCTGCCATGTTAAGCTCCCGGCTTACATTGCCCTGTGCCTGAAAATACTTTGGCAGTGGCGAGTGATGGCAGAGGAAATTAAGTCTCTTCCTAGGAAAGCCCTGGAGAGGAGGGTTGTTGAATCTGCCTTTAGCGAGCCACTGGCCTTGAGGGATTGCCCAGGCCCTGTTATGAGGGAGGGTCTGTGTTTAATTAAAGTGATTGTAAAGTCTCATTTTTTTTTCCTATAAAACTAATAAACATGTTATATTTACCTGCTCTTTTACAGTTTTTTTGCACAGAGCAGCCCGGATCTTCCTCTTCTCGGGTCCCTCTTCTGTGATCCTGGCTCCTCCCCCCTGTTCAGTGCCCCCACAGCAAGCAGCTTGCTATGGGGGCACCCAGGCTGAGTCACAGCTCCCTTTGTCGATTCAGACATGGAACCCCGCCCCAGGAAGGAGACTCTCGGTCGGCTGAGACACTCATGGACAGAGAAGGACCTCAGGTAACTGTTGGGAGGGCTGCTGCACACAGAAGGTTTTTTATCTTAATGCATCGAATGCATTAAGATAAAAAAAAACCTTCTGCCTTTACAACCCCTTTAACCTGGAAAGAATCCCCTTAAAGTTTCAGTTTCAGGCTTTGACCTGGCATTCGTTTCATGGCAGACTCTATGTGAAGGGCAACTAGAGCATTGCTCTGTGGAGAACCGTTGTTGTCCAAAAGTGGAGTGTGGTGGGGTGGAGGAAACGATGGACTATTCTTGCTTCAGTTCTGCCTCAATGTAGAAGCCTATAAGCAGGTGCTTGAGTTACATGGAGTAGTCATATGGGACTTTTGAGACTCACTGGGATTTTGAGACACTTTTTAGTTAGCTCAGTAATACTTTACTACACATGGAATGCACAGTGTCAGGTTTCCACTCAGAAACAAGTTCTTCCTGTCAAAGTGGTGGTGCACAACATTCTGGGTGAGGTTGGGAAGATTTGGGGTCTTGAGCAGGACAAGTGGTGGCTGGGGGCCTGGACAAAGGCGTGGAGGAATGTCAGGTATTTGTAGCTGTTGTCTGTAAGTCTCTGGGTGTGTGTCTTTTCTTTCTGTCCTTTGAGGTCCCCTAGATTTTGTTACAATCAGATTTTTTTAAAAAGGCTGCATGCATGGGTTAAATGTTTAATCATTTCTTAGCCTGAGGGTGTATTTAGGTTACGATAGGGTTGTGTTTTGCATAATTTAATAGTTTTACTGATGATAAAATTATGTTTCCTTGCATATAGTTCTATTTATGTTTCTTTTAGAAAAAGCCATTTTCTTTTCTATTATTCTATCTATCTGATGAAGTAAGTTTTTTTGTTTTGTTTATGTATATATAATTTGTTTTTTTTTGTATATATGTAAATATGTTTTTAATAACAAGCTGTATGTTTGCAAGATTTTTAATAAACAAAAATACACTCCTGGTAGAGTGAGCTGTCACTGAAAAAGGTGGAATATTTCTTTTCAAACCATAAGCTTGAGAAATAAATTGACTAACCCAGTAGGGAATGGTACACTTAGTAAGTACATTTTTTGGTCCCCCTGAAAGCACAAAGAGAAAATTTGATTGCCGAATCAAAGCAGTCGACCTCAGATACAGTGGAGCAAAAAAGTATTTAGTCAGCCACCAATTGTGCAAGTTCTCCCACTTAAAAAGATGAGAGAGGCCTGTAATTGTCATCATACCTCAACTATGAGAGACAAAATGTGGAAACAAATCCAGCCAATTACATTGTCTGATTTTTGAAAGAATTTTTTGCAAATTATGGTGGAAAATAAGTATTTGGTCACCTACAAACAAGCAAGATTTCTGGCTCTCACAGACTTGTATCTTCTTCTTTAAGAGGCTCCTCTGTCCTCCACTCATTATCTGTATTAATGGCACCTGTTTGAACTTGTTATCAGTATAAAAGGCACCTGTCCACAACCTCAAACAGTCACACTCCAAACTCCACTATGGTGAAGACCAAAGAGCTGTCGAAGGACACCAGAAACAAAATTGTAGACCTGCACCAGGCTGGGAAGACTGAATCTGCAATAGGCAAGCAGCTTGGTGTGAAGAAATCAACTGTGGGAGCAATAATTAGAAAATGGAAGACATACAAGACCGCTGATAATCTCCCTCGATCTGGGGATCCATGCAAGATCTCACCCCGTGGGGTCAAATTGATCACAAGAAAGGTGAGCAAAAATCCCAGAACCACACGGGGGGACCTAGTGAATGACCTGCAGAGAGCTGGGACCAACGTAACAAAGGCTACCATCAGTAACACACTACGCCGCCAGGGACTCAGATCCTGCAGTGCCAGACATGTCCCCCTGCTTAAGCCAGTACATGTCCGGGCCCGTCTGAGGTTTGCTAGAGAGCATTTGGATGATCCAGAAGAGGATTGGGATCATGTCATATGGTCAAATGAAACCAAAGTAGAACTGTTTGGTAGAAACACAACTCGTGTTTGGAGGAGAGAGAATGCCGAGTTGCAACCAAAGAACACCATACCTACTGTGAAGCTTGGGGGTGGCAACATCATGCTTTGGGGCTGTTTCTCTGCAAAGGGAACAGGACGACTGATCCGTGTACATGAAAGAATTAATGGGGTCATGTATTGTGAGATTTTGAGTGCAAACCTCCTCCCATTAGCAAGGGCATTGAAGATGAAACGTGGCTGGGTCTTTCAGCATGACAATGATCCCAAACACACCACCCGGGCAATGAAAGAGTGGCTTCGTAAGAAGCATTTCAAGGTCCTGGAGTGGCCTAGCCAGTCTCCAGATCTCATCCCCATAGAAAACCTTTGGAGGGAGTTGAAAGTCCGTGTTGCCCAGCGACAGCCCCAAAACATCACTGCTCTAGAGGAGAGCTGCATGAAGAATGGGCCAACATACCAGCAACAGTGTGTGACAACCTTGTGAAGACTTACAGAAAACGTTTGAACTCTGTCATTGCCAACAAAGGATGTATAACAAAGTATTGAGATGAACTTTTGATATTGACCAAATACTTATTTCCCACCATAATTTGCAAATAAATTCTTTCAAAAATCAGACAATGTGATTGTCTGGATTTGTTTCCACATTTTGTCTCTCATAGTTGAGGTATACCTATGATGACAATTACAGGCCTCTCTCATCTTTTTAAGTGGGAGAACTTGCACAATTGGTGGCTGACTAAATACTTTTTTGCCCCACTGTAAATCCTGATAACACGAACCACATCCAAAGTATGCAGAGCCTTGTCTCCCAGTGTTTTGAGTCTTAGAACAAAAATAAGTTAAAACATTTCCTGGTTGAGATGGAAGGCTGAAATCACCCTAGGCAAAAATGACCACTGAGGCTGAAGAATCATTTTGTCATGGTGGAGCAGTAGAAATGGATCCTTACAGGAAAGGACAGCCAGTACTGAAACCCTAAGAGTCAAATTAATGACACACAATCTTCCGAGCTGAATTAACGAAGGGAAGGTCTCAAGGAATGAGAAGCAAGCGGCTGATGAAAAAAGACTGCCATCCTGGAAATGCCCCTTGATCATTCTCAAGGTCTAGGCATATCAACCCTTGTTTGGAGAAACGCCAAGATAAAACCCAAAACATACTTGTGAAGATAAAAATTCCTAGCCTTGCACAGGTTTTAGAAGATATCTGTAAGCACAACTCCACCCCTGCAGTTGTCACTAGAAGGCTTTTGGCACTGCAATGGGCACTAAAGTGGAAACACACTGGTCAACACAGAGTTCTACAGCTGTCCCTGTCCCCATCACAAACAAGTCAAAGCAGCACACAACCTCACCAAAAGGGTTACACTCTCTACCAAAAAATGTCCAAGAGAGAGGGCAGAAGGGGAAGGCAACTAGTTATTCAAACAGACCAGCAGAAGAACCCCCTTCCATCATGGTGAGCTTTGCTCAGAGGGCCTTCAGGGACTCAATTCCCCAGCTAGGGTTCACTATCTTGGACCTGTATAGCACCCTACTGATAAACAGGCAATATATCAGAGCACAGGGTTCCATAATTGCAGGGTAGAGTGCTAACCAACAACATTATAGGCTGTCCCAATGTTACAGCCTCCTCTTCATCCATTTCAGGGTGCCATTTTTCTCAGTAATGATAGCTGTAGGAATAGATCTTGATAGAACACATCTCCTGATCCCTGTTGAAAGTGTCGAGAACCTGGTACAATATGTTCAGTGGCCATCATCTTCAGACGTGGGTAAAAAAATTTAAATCCTGCCTACTGGGGATTAATTATGCACTAGAAGGGGATCCACATTTTTAGTTTGCCTGTATATGACACGTTCCTGATCACTGCACTCTATACACAGAGCTGTATATGACATGTTCCTGACCACTGCGCTCTATACACAGGGCTGTATATGACATGCTCCTGACCACTGCGCTCTATACATAGGGCTGTATATGACACGTTCCTGACCACTGCGCTCTATATACAGGTTTGTATATGACATGTTCCTGACCACTGCGCTTTATACACAGGGCTGTATATGACACGTTTCTGACCGCTGCACTCTATACACAGGACTGTATATGACACGTTCCTGACCACTGCACTCTATACACAGGTCTGACCACTGCACTCTATACACAGGGCTGTATATGACACGTTTCTGATCACTGCACTCTATACACAGGGATGTATATGACATGTTCCTGACCACTGCACTCTATACACAAGGATGTATATGACATGTTCCTGACCACTGCGTTCTATACACAGGGCTGTATATGGCATGTTCCTGATCACTGCACTCTATACACAGAGCTGTATATGACATGTTCCTGACCACTGCACTCTATACACAGGTCTGACCACTGCCCTCTATAAACAGGTCTGTTTATGACATGTTCTTAACCACTGCACTCTGCTGTGATATTTTGGGTGACCAAATTACTAGCCAGCCACCCTAGTAGAAACAAAAGGTTTCTTCAGAAACAGGCAAACAAAATGGTTTATGCTGAAAAACTAAACAGTCCATATATTTCTGGTACAAAAACAAAGATTCCGCTCACCGCCAGCATAAACCAAGTTCACTTTTGCCTCAGGGATCCAGTGAAAAGGTCACAGGGGCCCAGCAGCATCTCACCAGGTAAACAGCCCACAGCCCTCCTACAACTGTGTGTTGTTCTATACAACACCTCATGGAGACCTGCTGGCTGTTTCTTGCCCTTTTCAGCCCTTTCTCACAGGTGGGTTAACCCTTTCCAGTCTAAAGTAAGTGTAGTTAAGGTTGGAGGCTCTTTCCCACCCAAGATCTTTTTTTGTCCTTGAATTCCAGGACCCAATCAGTTTTCTTTTATTTAAAGATTACCCCAGAACCCCCCATGATTCATGGGTGAAAACCCTTGAGTACCCCAACTACTTAATTTGTCATCCCAATTAAAAGGGACCACAACCCAAACAATATCTCCCATCCAGAACCCACCGGCGTCCTGTACACTGAGCTGTATATAACATCCCGCTGACCACTGCACTCTGTAACCTGGGCTGTATATGATATACTCCTGACCACTGCACTCTGTAGCCTGGGCTGTATATGATATACTCCAGACCATTGCACTCTGTAACCTGGGCTGTATATGATATACTCCTGACCACTGCACTCTGTACACTGAGCTGTATATGACATACATCTGACCACTACACTCTGATCTGTATACAGCACGCCCCGGAATACTACAATATTTAAACTAGGTTATATATGACATGCTCCTGACCACTACACCCTGTACACAAGCCTGTATAAGATATACGTTTGACAATTGCATTATATACGTTGGGCTGCAAATGACATACTCCTGACTAGCGACCATGACTATCTCTACACTGAGCTGTATATGTCATATTCCTAACTACTGCACTCTGTATGCTAGGCAATATATAACAAATTCCTGACCAGTGCACTCTGTATGCTGAACTGAACATGACATGTCCCTGACCACTGTACTTTGTATGCTGGGCCATTAATGACATCCTCTTGACCATTGCACCTTGTACCCGGGGTGTACTGTATATGATATACTTCTGACCACTGCACCCTGTACCCTGGGGTGTATATAATGGACTCCTGACATTATTCATGGGTAACTCTAAACTGATGACCTGTAAAAGGCTTATAAAGCATAATCTATGGACCATTTTTGGATATCAAAGTGTGCTGTCATTGCACCACCACCCACTTTTTTTTTTTTCAATATATTTTTATTATAATTTTACTTTTCACAAGACTGCAGGAAAAATAAATCAGGAAATAGGTAGAAAAAAAAGGTGGAATTCCAATTGGTCAGGAAAATGACTTGTCTGGAATGTGGAGGCGGAGTCGTTATTAATTTGTGTACAATACAATACACAACGTGTTACATTATTATAACAAAGTATTGTAGAAAAGATCACATCATAGAAAATGGGGAAAAATTAGCAAATAAACCCAGATATTAAGGTGACATTGGTGTACCTTAATAATTACCACCATTTTATTCTCCAGGGCCTCTGCTTTCAGGAAATCTTCAGGCCCAAAATCTGCATTTTACCATGTGTTAAAAAAAAAAAATTCAAAAACAACGGGCAGTGAAAGGCTTATGGTGAGCTAGATGGAATCATGCTGTTGTGGTCACACTAAACATTAGAGCTCCCCCTAACTGCAGCCTGGTAATCAAATTCCTAGGAGGTCTATTCATTTATCTGCTACCTACTTCCCATCTTTAAATAAACGTCTCCTGACATTTGGGGGTCTATTCATAAAAGATTTGCCTGGTGAAAGTGCATGTACCTTCGTTCTGTGTGAATGGGGGGTGAAACTGAATTGTTTCTTACATGATGAAGATCAGCCATGGAGTATATCTGAGGTGTATATCAGGGTGTGCTTCTTCCCCACATGAGAGCTGTGATGTCCAGCAACATTCATATAGAAGACATTTCCCGCACTCAAGGCACTAATACACCTCCAGGGTTGTGTGGGATCCCTGATGTACAGGAAGACAGGAGTTCAGTGAGGAACAATTCCCTCACTCAGGACAGGAATACGGCTTCTCCCTCTGTGTGAGTTCTCTGATGTATGGAAAGAATGACCTTCTTTGAAAAACATTTCCCACACTCAGAACATGAATATGGCTTTTCTCCTGTGTGAGATCTCTGCTGTTTATGAAGATTGGATTTATCTGAAAAACATTTTCCGCACTCAGAACAGGAATACAGCTTTTCACCTGTGTGAGATCTGAGATGTCTCTAAAGTTGTGACTTATCTGAAAAAAAAAAATACTGCACTAAGGCAAGAAATATGGCTTCTTAACCGTGTGCAATCTCTGATGAATATAAAGATTGGACTTAACTGAAAAACATTTTCCGCACTCAGGACAGGAAAACGGCTTCTCACCTGTGTGAGACATTTTGATGTCTGACAAGTTGTAGCTTTTGTACAAAGCATTTCCTGCACTCAGAAACAGGAATACGGCTTCTCCCCCATGTGCAATCTCTGATGTCTGTTAAGACTGCTCTTATTTGAAAAAGATTTCCCGCACTCAAGACAGAAATGAGACTTGTCAGCTGTGTGCAAAGTCTGATGCCTGTAAAGGTTGGACTTCTGTGAAAAACATTTCCCGCACTCAGGACAGGAATATGACTTCTCCCCCGTGTGAGATCTCTGATGTCTGTAAAGATTGGAGTTATATGCAAAACATTTCCCACACTCAGGACAGGAATACGGCTTTTCCTCCATGTGAGACCTCTGATGTGTGACAAGTTCTGATTTTTGTACAAAACATTTCCCGCACGCAGGGCAGGAATGGGGCTTCTCTCCCGTGTGCAATCTCTGATGTCTGGAAAGGTGTGACTTTTTTGAAAAACATTTCCCGCACTCAGGGCAGGAATGTGGCTTCTCACCTTTGTGAGATCTTTTATGCACATTAAGGTCAGTTTTAGAATGGAAACACTTCCTGCACTCAGTACAGGAAAAACTCTTATCTGTTGGAAGGACGGCACCGTCCATCACAGTCTGAGGTTCCTCAGGATAAGAGGAATACGATGGTCCATCTACACTGTGTGGTGCCGGATGGACATTTGAGGTAGCCGGGTTTTCTCCTGGACTATACTGTGTGATGTCCTCATCTTCTACTTTACAGTCTGGAGACAAAGTGAGACAATCCTCTGAGGTTTTCCTCATCTCCCGTCCATCTACTAAAATAGTAATAAAAAGATTATTACTAGACATGAGCAGATTGGTTCCCCTAAACCAGGACTCCGCCCACATCGGGCAGCTTTGTCTCTGAGGAACTTACAATTCCCCCCTTAAGGTAACTAGTAAATGGGTCCTCTGATCTCCTACCAGTTCATTTCTTTATTCATAGACCTTAGTCAGAGAGTGAGGAAACAACGAGAACTGTCTTTTATAGGAGTGACAGTGATGAGGGGATTATAGGACGAGTGTCCCCACCCCCTCTGTCACTCATTGCCAACTTCCCAACACAAGAAATCCTGGACTTCCTTATTTAGTCCATGATTTAGTCATGAATAACAGCGGGGCTGAGCCCCACCAGAGGTCAGAGAGTGAGGATGGGGGGGAGAACAACCAAGATGAAGACTGGACTGATCCTGAAGACCACCATCATTGGGTTATTGACTCCTCCCTCATTATCACTTTCTGTCTAAGGTTCCTAAGTTTGAGGAGGTAATCACATTATTAGCAACATGTAAAAGTCTGTGCTCCAATCAAATTATCAGATATAAAATGTCCAGCTGGTAGAAAATGGGTGTAACAAAAGAGAATACATATTATGTTTATATATAGCAGAGTGCCAAAGTCAGGCCTACGTCATGTCAGAGGTGTATTTAGGTTTTGTGCTGCCCTAGGCCTGACTAAACTTGTGCACCCCCTAATTTAAATACGACCCACCCTTTCCTGTCAATGCCAAGCCCCTTCCTGTTTAAGACCCGCCCTGTCATCTGTAAACCACACCCTTTCCTCTTTAGGCCCCACCTTTTCTTTTTAGAGCTCCACCTCTTTCTCTCTGTACATTAATCACCTCCCACTGCACATAAACGGCCGGGTGGTCATTTCCTTGTCCTGAGTGGACGTTCAGGAACGTTCCTCAGAGCGAGTGCTTGCAGCACGGCCACAAGAATCCAGCTGAGCA
The DNA here is from genome assembly GCF_042186555.1 of Aquarana catesbeiana. NCBI lineage: Eukaryota > Metazoa > Chordata > Amphibia > Anura > Ranidae > Aquarana > Aquarana catesbeiana. The sequence goes on along the minus strand of NW_027362653.1, from coordinate 1,548,987 downwards.
GAGATCGGGATATGGGCGCTGTGATCGGTCCTCCCGATCACGTGACGGCTGTGTCCAATCACAGCCGTCACAATGTAAATAGAGACGTGTGTCTCTGTGACAGTTCTCCCCGCCAAGCTCAGTGCGGGGGGGGGGGACTGCAGATCTGTGACAGATCTCTGTGCGAGAATGATTTTACACAGAGAGCTGTTACAGATCACCCCACAAACAGTACACCAAGCACCCCTGTCCCCATACACATGTCTTTGTCCCCATAAAACATCTGTCTGTCCTCCATCACTGCCAACACCAAATAAACACTGATTTGGGTTATTTTTACCAAAGAAATGTAGTAGCATCATTTTTGGTCAAAATTTATCAAAAGAAAATACTTATTTGCAAAAATTTATAACAGAAACTAAGAAAAATGCTTTTAAAAAAAAAAAAGTTCAGTCTTTTTTTATTTGTAGCGTAAAAAATTAAAATCCCAGTGGTGATTAAATACCACCAAAGAAAAGCTCTATTTGTGTGAAAAAAAATAACATAAAAATGTAATTTGAGTACAGTGTTGCATGACCGCGCAATTGTCATTCAAAATGTGACAGCGCTGAAAGCTAAAAATTGGTCTGGGAAGGAGGGGGGTGAAAGTGCTCAGTATTGAAGTGGTTAAAATTGGGTACCAAGTGCAGCCTCATCAGTGCCCATTAAAGCAGCCTCATCGGTGCCCATCAAAGCAGCCTCGTCAGTGCCCATCAAAGCAGCCTCGTCAGTGCCCATCAAAGCAGCCTCGTCAGTGCCCATCAATGCAGCCTCATCAGTGCCCATCAATGCAGCCTCATCAGTGCTCATCAGTGCAGCCTCGTCAGTGCCCATCAAAGCAGCCTCATCAGTGCCCATCAAAGCAGCCTTGACAGTGCCCATCAAAGCAGCCTCATCAGTGCTCATCAGTGCAGCCTCGTCAGTGCCCATCAAAGCCAGTGTGAACTGAGACTAAGTCTAGGTTCACATTGGAGCAATTTGTCATGCGATTTGAGAGATCAAATCGCATGAAAAGTCGCAGGCTATTGGAAGCAATGGCACTGTTCCAATCGGTGCGACACTGATTTTGCAGCGTCGCACTGATTTGCAAAAGTAGTTTCTGTACTACTTTTGCCAATTTCAGGTGGGACTTCAATAGACCTCTGTGAATGAAGCCGCACAAATGTTTATCAAGTAGCACCTGAAATCGTGCTGACCTTGCTACTTTGAAATCGCGCTACTTCAAGTGAAATAGGGTGATTTCAAAGTAGCATCAATGTGAACCGGGGCTTAGAGATACAAGGAGCTATGAAAAGTTAACCACATATACAAGCAGACACTAAGGTGTTAAATGCTATTGATTCCAGAAGCACCAGACTGCAGATATTGAGCTGTAAAGAGTTAACCATATATGTAAGCAGCAGTGTACATGTGTCCATTGAAGCGGAGTAGTAAAGCACAGCAAGGACACAAAGGGTTAATTATCACAGAGTCTGTATTTCAGATCACAGGGAGATGATAAGAGAAACAAAGTCAGAGCACAGATAAGTCCTGTGTGAGGTTTAAGGAGAGACAGTGAAGAGGATCGGGATTTTATTCTCACCCTCCGCGATATACAGACTGTAGCTGCCCACTGAAGACACAATCCGATCCGGGAATCACAACACCGGAGGAGACGCTGACAAGTTACATAGTTACATAGTAGGTGAGGTTGAATAAAGACCAACCTATGTGTGTGATTATGTGTCAGTATTACATTATATATCCCTGTATGTTGCGGTCATTCAGGTGCTTATCTAATAGTTTCTTGAAGCTATCAATGCTCCCCGCTGAGATCACCGCCTGTGGAAGGGAATTCCACATCCTTGCCGCTCTTACAGTAAAGAACCCTCTACGTAGTTTAAGGTTAAACCTCTTTTCTTCTAATTGTAATGAGTGGCCACGAGTCTTATTAAACTCTCTTCTGCGAAAAAGTTTTATCCCTATTGTGGGGTCACCAGTACAGTATTTGTAAATTGAAATCATATCCCCTCTCAAGCATCTCTTCTCCAGAGAGAATAAGTTCAGCGCTCGCAACCTTTCCTCATAACTAAGATCCTCCAGACCCTTTATTAGCTTTATTAGCCAGAGCCTTGTAGAGTGGGAGAATTATCGTTTTATCTCTTGCGTTGATCCCCTTTTAATGCATGCCAATATTCTGTTTGCTTTGTTAGCAGCAGCTTGGCATTGCATGCCATTGCTGAGCCTTTCATCTACTAGGACCCCCAGGTCCTTTTCCATCCTAGATTCCCCCAGAGGTTCTCCCCCCAGTGTATAGATTGCATTCATATTTTTGCCACCCAAATGCATTATTTTAAATTTTTCTACATTGAACCTCATTTGCCATGTAGTCGCCCACCCCATTCATTTGTTCAGGTCTTTTTGCAAGGTTTCTACGTCCTGCGGAGAAGTTATTGCCCTGCTTAGCTTAGTATCGTCTGCAAATACAGGAATTGAACTGTTTATCCCATCCTCCAGGTCGTTTATAAACAAATTAAATAGGATTGGTCCCAGCACAGAACCCTGGGGAACCCCACTACCCACCCCTGACCATTCTGAGTACTCCCCATTTATCACCACCCTCTGAACTCGCCCTTGTAGCCAGTTTTCAATCCATGTACTCACCCTATGGTGCATGCCAATGGACCTTATTTTGTACAGTAAACGTTTATGGGGAACTGTGTCAAATGCTTTTGCAAAATCCAGATACACCACGTCTACGGGCCTTCCTTTATCTAGATGGCAACTCACCTCCTCATAGAAGGTTAATAGATTGGTTTGGCAAGAACGATTCTTCATGAATCCATGCTGATTACTGCTAATGATATCATTCTTATTACTAAAATCTTGTATATAGTCCCTTATCATCCCCTCCAAGAGTTTACATACTATTGATGTTAGGCTAACTAGTCTGTAATTCCCAGGGATGTATTTTGGGCCCTTTTTAAATATTGGTGCTACATTGGCTTTTCTCCAATCAGCTGGTACCATTCCAGTCAATAGACTGTCTGTAAAAATTAGGAACAACGGTCTGGCAATCACTTGACTGAGTTCCCTAAGTACCCTCGGATGCAAGCCATCTGGTCCCGGTGATTTATTAATGTTAAGTTTCTCAAGTCTAATTTTAATTCTGTCCTCTGTTAACCATGGAGGTGCTTCCTGTGTTGTGTCATGAGAATAAACACTGCAGTTTTGGTTACTGAAGCCCCCCGATTCACTCGTGAAGACTGAGGAGAAGAATAAATTCAATACCTTTGCCATCTTCCCATCCTTTGTAACCAGATGTTCTTCCTCATTCTTTATGGGGCCAATATGGTCTGTCCTCCCTTTTTTACTGTTTACATACTTAAAGAATTTCTTGGAATTTTTTTTTGCTCTCCTCCGCTATGTGTCTTTCATGTTCTATCTTAGCTGTCCTAATTGCACCCTTACATTTCTTATTGCATTCTTTATAAAGTCTGAATGCTGAAGATGATCCCTCAACCTTGTATTTTTTGAAGGCCTTCTCCTTTGCTTTTATATGCATTTTTACATTGGAGTTAAGCCATCCAGGATTTTTGTTCGCTCTTTTAAATTTATTACCCAATGGGATACATTGGCTAATGCCCTTATTTAATATGCTCTTAAAGCAAACCCATCTCTCCTCCGTATTCTTTGTTCCTAATATTTTATCCCAATTTATGCCTTTTAGCAAGGTTTGTAGTTTAGGGAAGTTGGCTCTTTTGAAATTCAGTGTCTTTGTGTTCCCTATTTGTGTGATTTATACTGAAACTAATTGACCTGTGATCGCTGTTACCTAAATTGCCCCGTATTTCCACACCCGTGATCAGGTCTGTATTGTTGGTAATCAGTAGATCCAGTAATGTTTTATTTCTAGTTGGTGCATCTACCATCTGACCCATAAAATTGTCCTGCAAGACATTAAGGAACTGGCGAGCCTTAAATGAATGCGCAGTTCCCTCCGCCCAGTCTATGTCTGGATAATTAAAATCCCCCATTATAACACTTCCCATCCTTGCTGCTAATCCAATTTGTGATAGGAGATCCGTCTCCACTTCCTCCCTCAGGTTAGGGGGCCTATAGCATACTCCCAGTATTATTTTCCCCTTAGCTTCATCCCTTTGGAGCTCTACCCATTAGGATTCCACCTCCTCTCTAGCTCCCTCAGTGATGTCATCTCTCACATTCGCTTGTACATTATTCTTGATATATAGGCATACCCCTCCCCCTTTTTTACCCTCTCTATCCTTGCGGTATAGGGTATACCCTTGAATGTTTGCCAGCCAATCATGAGAGCTGTTGAACCAGGTCTCTGAAATTCCCACAAAATCCAAATCCTCCTTGTACAACAGTATCTCTAGTTCACCCATCTTGTCCGCCATGCTCCTGGCATTGGTGAACATGCCACATAGTTTAGACCGGTCGCATATTGTCCTCGTATTGGGTGTTTCAAGATTGCAACTAGGACTTGCTACTATACTCACCTTGTGTTTTTGTGCTTTGGTTAACCTACCACTAATGCCCCCAACACTACCCTCTGGAATATCTTCCGCGCTGGCTATCACTGTCTCTGGACCCTCCCCCCCATCGCCTAGTTTAAAAACCCCTCTAACTTTTTGGCCATCTTCATTCCCAGCAGATCTGCACCCTCCTCATTTAGGTGCAATCCGTCCCTTCTATAGTACCGGTTACCGACTGAGAAGTCAGCCAAGTCCTCCAGGAACCCAAACCCCTCCTTACTACACCAGCTCTTCAGCCACTTGTTTACTTCCCTAATCTCCCTCTGCCTTTCTGGTGTGGCTCGATGTACCGGTAGTATTCCTGAGAATACTACCTTGGAGGTCCTTTTCCTCAATTTAGCTCCTAAGTCCCTAAAATCGTTCTTTAGGACACTCCATCTGCCTCTGACTTTGTCATTGGTGCCAACGTGCACCATGACAGCCGGGTCTTCCCCAGCCCCTCCCAGTAATCTGTCCACAAGATCCGTGATGTGCCGAACCCGAGCGCCCGGTAGACAACATACTGTTGGGCGCTTCAGGTCTTGGTTACAGATTGCCCTCTCTGTCCTTCTAAGAATTGAGTCCCCTACCACCAGAATCTGTCTTTCCTTTCCCTTTGCTGCTCCCCCACTCTCACTGGAGGAGTTCTTCCCCCGGCAGCTAGGAGAGTCCCTCATCTCCAGCAGTATTAATACTGCTGTGTGGTATTATTGCCACTAGATGGAGCTAATGACCATAGGAATTCACTGTATGATATAAAGTAGTGAAATATATTAAATAAAATATGACCAATATGCGTCATTGCAGTGCAAATGCAGGTCACATTCGTTCAACTAATTATTTTAATAAATAGACCTCTAAGTGTTTGTGAAATCTTACACCACAAAATGTACTCAGCCAATGAGAGGTGATGACTCCATTTTTATTTTTCTCCTGCTATCAATGGCCAACACAGTACAACACTTCATCCATGTCTCTGGTGATCTCTGATCTCCTTATGAACTGTTTCTTACATGATGAAGATCAGCCATGGAGTATATCTGAGGTGTATATCAGAGTGTGCTTCTTCCCCACATGAGAGCTGTGATGTCCAGCAACATTCATATAGAAGACATTTCCCGCACTCAAGGCACTAATACACCTCGAGGGTTGTGTGGGATCCCTGATGTACAGGAAGACAGGACTTCAGTGAGGAACAATTCCCTCACTCAGCACAGGAAAATGACTTCTACCCATTGTGCAATCTCTGATGTCTGTAAAGATCGGACTTTTGTGAAAAACATTTCCCGCACTCAGGACAGAAACATGACTTCTCCCCCGTGTGAGCCTTTTGATGTCTGACTAGGATTGATTTTTGTACAAAACATTTCCCACACTCAGAACATGAATACGGCTTCTCACCCGTGTGAGATCTCTGATGTATGGAAAGATTGGACTTCCTTGAAAAACATTTCCCGCACTCAGGGCAGGAGTACGGCTTCTCTTGTGTGTGCAGTCTCTGATGTGAATAAAGATTGGCTTTCTGTGAAAATACTTTCCCACACTCAGTGCAGGAAAAAGGCTTCTCCCCCGTGTGAGACCTCTGATGTAGGGCAAGTTTGGGTATTAGTGCAAAGCGTTTCCCACACTCAGAACAGGAATACAAATTCTCCCCCGTGTGTGATCTCTGATGTACAGAAAAATAGGACTTGTTTGAAAAACGTTTCCCACACTCCAAGCAAGAATACATCTTCTCCCCCGTGTGAGATCTGTGATGTATGGAAAGATGTGACTTCTTTGAAAAACATTTCCCACACTCAGGACAGGAATGCAGCTTTTGCCCCGTGTGAGATCTCTGATGTGTGGAAAGATGGGACTTCTTCGAAAAACATTTCCCGCACTCAGGGCAGAATTCTGGCTTCTCATCCGTATGAGATTTTTTATGCACAATAAGATTAGATTTAAAGTGGAAACTCTTCCCGCACTCAGTACAGGGAAACCTCTTATCTGTTGGAAGGACGGCACCGTCCCTCACAGTCTGAGGTTCCTCAGGATAAGAGGAATACGATGGTCCATCTACACTGTGTGGTGCCGGATGGACATTTGAGGTAGCCGGGTTTTCTCCTGGACTATACTGTGTGATGTCCTCATCTTCTACTTTACAGTCTGGAGACAAAGTGAGACAATCCGCTGAGGTTTTCCTCATCTCCCGTCCATCTACTAAAATAGAAATACAAAGATTATTACTAGACAAGAGCAGATTGGTCCCCCTAAACCAGGACTCCACCCACATCAGGCAGCTTTGTCTCTGAGGATCTTACAATTCCACCCACAAGGTAACTAGTAAATGGGTCCTCTGATCTCCTACCAGTTCATTTCTTTATTCATGGACCTTAGTCAGAGAGTGAGGAAACAACGAGAACTGTCTTTTATAGGAGTGACAGTGATGAGGGGATTATAGGACGAGTGTCCTCACCCCCCTCTATCACTCATTGCCATCTTCCCAACACAAGAAGTCCTGCACTTTCTTATTTAGTCCATGATTTAGTCATGAATAACAGCGGGGCTGAGCCCCACCAGAGGTCAGAGAGTGAGGATGGGGGGAGAACAACCAAGATGAAGACTGGACTGATCCTGAAGACCACCATCATTGGGTTATTGATTCCTCCCTCATTATCACTTTCTGTCTAAGGTTCCTAAGTTTGAGGAGGTAATCACATTTTTATCAACATGTAAAAGTCTGTGCTCCAATCAAATTATCAGATATAAAATGTCCAGCTGGTAAAAAATGGGTAACAAAAGAGAATACATATTATGTTTATATATAGCAGAGTGCCAAAGTCAGGCCTACATCATGTCAGAGGTGTATTTAGGTTTTGTGCTGCCCTAGGCCTGACTAAACTTGTGCACCCCCTAATTTAAATACGACCCACCCTTTCCTGTCAATGCCAAGCCCCTTCCTGTTTAAGACCCGCCCTGTCATCTGTAAACCACACCCTTTCCTCTTTAGGCCCCACCTTTTCTTTTTAGAGCTCCACCTCTTTCTCTCTGTACATTAATCACCTCCCACTGCACATAAACGGCCGGGTGGTCATTTCCTTGTCCTGAGTGGACGTTCAGGAACGTTCCTCAGAGCGAGTGCTTGCAGCACGGCCACAAGAATCCAGCTGAGCAGAGATTGGGATATGGGCGCTGTGATCGGTCCTCCCGATCACGCGACGGCTGTGTCCAATCACAGCCGTCACAATGTAAATAGAGACGCGTGTCTCTGTGACAGTTCTCCCCGCCAAGCTCAGTGCAGGGGGGGGGGGGGGGACTGCAGATCTGTGACAGATCTCTGTGCGAGAATGATTTTACACAGAGAGCTGTTACAGATCACCCCACAAACAGTACACCAAGCACCCCTGTCCCCATACACATGTCTTTGTCCCCATAAAACATCTGTCTGTCCCCCATCACTGCCAACACCAAATAAACACTGATTTGGGTTATTTTTACCAAAGAAATGTAGTAGCATCATTTTTGGTCAAAATTTATCAAAAGAAAATACTTATTTGCAAAATTTTATAACAGAAACTAAGAAAAATGCTTTTTTTTAAAAAAGAGTTCAGTCTTATTTTATTTGTAGCGTAAAAAATAAAAATCCCAGTGGTGATTAAATACCACCAAAGAAAAGCTCTATTTGTGTGAAAAAAAACCCATAAAAATGTAATTTGAGTACAGTGTTGCATGACCGCGCAATTGTCATTCAAAATGTGACAGCGCTGAAAGCTAAAAATTGGTCTGGGAAGGAGGGGGGTGAAAGTGCCCTGTATTGAAGTGGTTAAAATTGGGTACCAAGTGCAGCCTCATCTGTGCCCATCAAAGCAGCCTCATTGGTGCCCATCAAAGCAGCCTCGTCAGTGCCCATCAAAGCAGCCTCGTCAGTGCCCATCAAAGCAGCCTCGTCAGTGCCCATCAGTGCAGCCTCGTCAGTGCCCATCAAAGCAGCCTCGTCAGTGCCCATCAAAGCAGCCTCGTCAGTGCCCATCAATGCAGCCTCATCAGTGCTCATCAGTGCAGCCTCGTCAGTGCCCATCAAAGCAGCCTCGTCAGTGCCCATCAAAGCAGCCTCGTCAGTGCCCATCAAAGCAGCCTCGTCAGTGCCCATCAAAGCCAGTGTGAACTGAGACTAAGTCTAGGTTCACATTGGAGCAATTTGTCATGCAATTTAAGTCGCAGGCTATTGGAGGCAATGGCACTGTTCCAATCGGTGCGACACTGATTTTGCAGCGTCGCACTGATTTGCAAAAGTAGTTTCTGTACTACTTTTGCCGATTTCAGGTGCGACTTCAATAAACCTCTGTGAATGAAGCTGCACAAATGTTTATCAAGTAGCACCTGAAATCGTGCTGACCTTGCTACTTTGAAATCGCGCTACTTCAAGTGAAATAGGGTGATTTCAAAGTAGCATCAATGTGAACCAGGGCTTAGAGATACAAGGAGCTATGAAAAGTTAACCACATATACAAGCAGACACTAAGGTGTTAAATGTCATTGATTCCAGAATCACCAGACTGCAGATATTGAGCTGTAAAGAGTTAACCATATATGTAAGCAGCAGTGTACATGTGTCCATTGAAGCAGAGTAGTAAAGCACAGCAAGGACACAAAGGGTTAATTATCACAGAGTCTGTATTTCAGATCACAGGGAGATGATAAGAGAAACAAAGTCAGAGCACAGATAAGTCCTGTGTGAGGTTTAAGGAGAGACAGTGAAGAGGATCGGGATTTTATTCTCACCCTCCGGGATATACAGACTGTAGCTGCCCACTGAAGACACAATCCGATCCGTGAATCACAACACCGGAGGAGACGCTGACAAGTTACATAGTTACATAGTAGGTTACATAGTTACATAGTAGGTGAGGTTGAATAAAGACACAAGTCCATCAAGTCCAACCTATGTGTGTGATTATGTGTCAGTATTACATTTTATATATCCCTGTATGTTGCGGTCATTCAGGTGATTATCTAATAGTTTCTTGAAGCTATCAATGCTCCCCGCTGAGACCACCGCCTGTGGAAGGGAATTCCACATCCTTGCCGCTCTTACAGTAAAGAACCCTCTACGTAGTTTAAGGTTAAACCTCTTTTCTTCTAATTGTAATGAGTGGCCACGAGTCTTATTAAACTCTCTTCTGTGAAAAAGTTTTATCCCTATTGTGGGGTCACCAGTACAGTATTTGTAAATTGAAATCATATCCCCTCTCAAGCGTCTCTTCTCCAGAGAGAATAAGTTCAGCGCTCGCAACCTTTCCTCATAACTAAGATCCTCCAGACCCTTTATTAGCTTTGTTGCCCTTCTTTGTACTCGCTCCATTTCCAGTACATCCTTCCTGAGGACTGGTGCCCAGAACTGGACAGCATACTCCAGGTGCGGCCGGACCAGAGCCTTGTAGAGCGGGAGAATTATCGTTTTCTCTCTTGCGTTGATCCCCCTTTTAATGCATGCCAATATTCTGTTTGCTTTATTAGCAGCAGCTTGGCATTGCATGCCATTGCTGAGCCTATCATCTACTAGGACCCCCAGGTCCTTTTCCATCCTAGATTCCCCCAGAGGTTCTCCCCCCAGTGTATAGATTGCATTCATATTTTTGCCACCCAAATGCATTATTTTAAATTTTTCTACATTGAACCTCATTTGCCATGTAGTCGCCCACCCCATTAATTTGTTCAGGTCTTTTTGCAAGGTTTCCACATCCTGCGGAGAAGTTATTGCCCTGCTTAGCTTAGTATTGTCTGCAAATACAGAGATTGAACTGTTTATCCCATCCTCCAGGTCGTTTATAAACAAATTAAATAGGATTGGTCCCAGCACAGAACCCTGGGGAACCCCACTACCCACCTCTGACCATTCTGAGTACTCCCCATTTATCACCACCCTCTGAACTCGCCCTTGTAGCCAGTTTTCAATCCATGTACTCACCCTATGGTCCATGCCAACGGACCTTATTTTGTACAGTAAACGTTTATGGGGAACTGTGTCAAATGCTTTTGCAAAATCCAGATACACCACGTCTACGGGCCTTCCTTTATCTAGATGGCAACTCACCTCCTCATAGAAGGTTAATAGATTGGTTTGGCAAGAACGAATCTTCATGAATCCATGCTGATTACTGCTAATGATATCGTTCTTATTACTAAAATCTTGTATATAGTCCCTTATCATCCCCTCCAAGAGTTTACATACTATTGATGTTAGGCTAACTGGTCTGTAATTCCCAGGGATATATTTTGGGCCCTTTTTAAATATTGGTGCTACATTGGCTTTTCTCCAATCAGCTGGTACCATTCCAGTCAATAGACTGTCTGTAAAAATTAGGAACAACGGTCTGGCAATCACTTGACTGAGTTCCCTAAGTACCCTCGGATGCAAGCCATCTGGTCCCGGTGATTTATTAATGTTAAGTTTCTCAAGTCTAATTTTAACTCCGTCCTCTGTTAACCATGGAGGTGCTTCCTGTGTTGTGTCATGAGGATAAACACTGCAGTTTTGGTTACTGAAGCCCCCCGATTCACTCGTGAAGACTGAGGAGAAGAATAAATTCAATACCTTTGCCATCTCCCCATCCTTTGTAACCAGATGTCCTTCCTCATTCTTTATGGGGCCAATATGGTCTGTCCTCCCTTTTTTACTGTTTACATACTTAAAGAATTTCTTGGGATTTTTTTCGCTCTCCTCCGCTATGTGTCTTTCATGTTCTATCTTAGCCGTCCTAATTGCACCCTTACATTTCTTATTGCATTTTTTATAAAGTCTGAATGCTGAAGATGATCATTTAACCTTGTATTTTTTGAAGGCCTTCTCCTTTGCTTTTATATGCATTTTTACATTGGAGTTAAGCCATCCAGGATTTTTGTTCGCTCTTTTAAATTTATTACCCAATGGGATACATTGGCTAATGCCCTTATTTAATATGCTCTTAAAGCAAACCCATCTCTCCTCCGTATTCTTTGTTCCTAATATTTTATCCCAGTTTATGCCTTTTAGCAAGGTTTGTAGTTTAGGGAAGTTGGCTCTTTTGAAATTCAGTGTCTTTGTGTTCCCTTCATGTTTCCTATTTGTGTGATTTATACTGAAACTAATTGACCTGTGATCGCTGTTACCTAAATTGCCCCGTATTTCCACATCTGTGATCAGGTCTATATTGTTGGTAATCAGTAGATCCAGTAATGTTTTATTTCTAGTTGGTGCGTCTACCATCTGACCCATAAAATTGTCCTGCAAGACATTAAGGAACTGGCGAGCCTTAAATGAATGCGCGGTTCCCTCCGCCCAGTCTATGTCTGGATAATTAATATCCCCCATTATGATAACACTTCCCATCCCTGCTGCTAATCCAATTTGTGATAGGAGATCCGTCTCCACTTCCTCCCTCAGGTTAGGGGGCCTATAGCATACTCCCAGTATTATTTTCCCCTTAGCTTCATCCCTTTGGAGCTCTACCCATAAAGATTCCACCTCCTCCCTAGCCCCCTCAGTGATGTCATCTCTCACATTCACTTGTACATTATTCTTGATATATAGGCATACCCCTCCCCCTTTTTTACCCTCTCTATCCTTGCGGTATAGGGTATACCCTTGAATGTTTGCCAGCCAATCATGAGAGCTGTTGAACCAGGTCTCTGAAATTCCCACAAAATCCAAATCCTCCTTGTACAACAGTATCTCTAGTTCACCCATCTTGTCCGCCATGCTCCTGGCATTGGTGAACATGCCACATAGTTTAGACCGGTCGCATATTGTCCTCGTATTCGGTGTTTTAAGATTGCAACTAGGACTTGCTACTATACTCACCTTGTGTTTTTGTGCTTTGGTTAACCTACCACTAATGCCCCAAAAGTTCTCTCTCCTGTCTATGCAGAGGGGAAGGGGAGGGGGAGGGGGCACTGTGAGCACACGCTGTGTGTGCTCCATGTGAGAGACGCTCAGCCGGCAAAGCAATGGACTGACTCGGGAGGCAGAGGGGGGGCTTTTTTCGTGGTGGGGGGGTGCGGCCGCCGCCCCCCCCACAAAGTGCCGCCCTAGGCCTGGGCCTTGTTGGCCTAGGCCAAAATACAGCACTGCGTCATGTACAATATATTGTATAGGGTACAACAGTTAGAATTATATAGTATCATAATTATGTAATGTACAACATAGAGTATATAGTGTAATAGTCAGGACTCATAATATTGGTATTCAGTAATCATGGAAGCGTAAATGTTTACTTGAGACAAGTTGCAGAGGTCCCACACCGCTGCCTCCCATCTCCTGAGACTGCACTCAGTGACTTGGGTCTGAGACTATACAGACATATCCGTCCACCCGGCACAGATAGCGGACAACAGAGTAAGTAACCCTGGGGGAATTGTTCAGTCTGAGAGCTTGCTAGACCCAGGAATAGGGTAGAAGATCCCAAATCCATTCTCCATTTTCCTAGGTGGAGCAACCCCCATGGAGAAAATCAATATTTTTCTGCCAGATAAAATCCAGGCTCTCTATAAATCCAGTCTAGATACATAAATTGTGTCTGCAGCACAGAGAAGAAAGATTATCCGAGAGAAATACAGGACAGGGAACACAGCTCAGGAAAGTGACCAGGGAATTGCAGGCTGATATCACCATGATTTAGTCATGAATAACAGCGGGGTTCAGATCCACCAGAGGTCAGAGAGTGAGGATGGGGGGAGAACAAACAAGATAAAGACTGGACTGATCCTGAAGACCATCATTAAGGTATTAATTCCTCCCTCATTATCACTTTCTTTTTCTTTTTTTTTTTCAACATTTGAGGATTGTTAGAATCTGGATGGCCTCCACTTTATTCAGTTGTGGTTTGATCATGCCTCAGCCTACAACATAGTCCAAAAAAAGTGGGTCTCCTCCAATCCAGTCTTGCTTTTTTTTCTGGGTTCACTGTGAACCCTGCCTTTCGGAGCGCATTCAACACTAAGTGGACTTTTTGTAAATGACCTTCCCAGTCGTGACTAAATATATGACAATGTTGTGAAGGTAAGTTCCTGAAAACTCATTATGGGGTCTAATGACTTGGTCCATGTTTCTCTGAAAAGTGTCTGGGGCCCCATGCAACCCAAATGGTATTCTGACGTACTGCCATAACACTTCTGGTGTGGCAAATGAAGTTTTCTCCCTAGCCTCTTGGGAGAGTGGAATCTACCTGTAACCCTTTGTCAAATCAAGAGTAGTAATGTATCGGAACGATCCTAATTTTTCTAATAATTCATCCACCCTGGGCATTGGATACGCATCTGGTTTGGAGACCCCATTTAACCTATGAAAATCATCACAGAAGCACCAGGTTCCATGTGGCTTGGGCACAAGCACTATAGGATTTGACCAACTACTTGAGGATTCCTCAATGATGCCAAGATCCAACATACTCTTAAGCTCTGCTGGCACAATCTCATAGCCAGCTTCGGGTATGCGGTGGGCCTTAATATTTACCCAAAAGCCAGGGTCTGTGATATCATGTTCAATTACATTAGTTAGGCATGCCAGGTTTGAATTCTCAAAACTGTCAAAACCTCTTTCTTTCCAGGGTCTGATCAGATTAACATGATAGGTCTTGTAGGGTTTTCTTTTTGTGGGCTGGTAGACCTTTCCTACCTTTTCAATTTTCTCAAAGGGTCCCTGCCATTTTGCCAGAAACGTACTCTCCACTGTAGGCACTAATACAAGTACCTGATCCCCAAGTCTAAACTCTCTAACCTTGACAGCCAACCCTCAACTCAACTCTGGGACTTCTGTGCAGCCTGCAAATGTTATCTAACTATGGGTATAACTTTTATCATTCGATCCTGCATTTGTGCAATGTGTTCCACCACACTCCGAGGGGAAGCCTCTTGTTCACACATCCCTTTCATTACATTCAGCAATCCGTGGGGGTGTCTCACATAAATCAACTCAAAGTGTGAGGACCCCATGGAGGCCTGGGGTACCTCCCATATGGCAAACAATAAGGGAGGCAGCAAACAGTTCTATTTACAATAAACTTTTTCTACCATCTTTTTAACCACTTGCCGCCTGCCATATAGCAAAATGACGGCGGCAAAGTGGTTTCAATACCCTGACCGGACGTCATATGATATCGCCAGGATATCAAGCCGCCCGGGGGCGCGCATCGCAGCGATTGTTGTTGCGGTGTGTCAATCTGACACACCGCAACACCGATCTAGGTAAAGAGTCTCTGACAGAGACTCTTTACCACGTGATCAGCCGTGTCCAATCACGGCTGATCACAGTGTAAACAGGAAGAGCTGTTGATCGGCTTTTCCTCACTCGCGTCTGTAAGACGCAAGTAGAGGAGAGCCGATCGGCTGCTCCTCTGACAGGGGGCGGGGTCTGTGCTGATTATCACTGAATTACTGAATCACTGATTAGCGCTGAAAGCTGAAAATTGGTCTGGGCAGGAAGGTGTATAAGTGCCCTGTATTGAAGTGGTTAAGTATCCCCTTTAAGGTTTTGTTAAATCGCTCTGCTAACCCATCAGTTTGTGGATGATACACTGCAGTCTGCAAGTGTTTAAAAGGAGAAGTCTAACCAAAGCTCGTTTCGCTGGATTTCTCCTATGGATCACAGGAGTGCAAGTCGTTTTGCACTCCTGCTACCCGTTTTCAGCAGAGAGCGGGCTGAAGTCCGCTCTCTGCTGATGTCACAGGAATCAGTCCAGGCACCGCATCATCCCAACAATGGAAGTCTGGTTCCGCCAGGTGTCTGGACTGACACCCGTCTCAGGCTCTCAGCGAGGCATTGAGAGCCTGAGATGGCAGCTTCCGTGCCCTACGCGGCCCAGCGCTCCAATGAGCGAAGAGGGAGAACAGCAGAGAGCTGTGACTGACAGTCAGCAGCTCTCTGCTCAGGGAGCCTTGAAAAGCGAGTGAAAAACCGCTCAGTTCTCAGTGTAATGGGGCCAGGGGACAGATGCAGCATCAGACCGATGCTGCATCCACCTAGGTATGTATAAATGGGGAAAAAAAACAAAAAACCTTTACTTCAATTTTAATTTTAAACAGTTTACAAAGCTCTTTCAACACCTTTAACATATATGAGGTCCCTTGATCTGTCAAGATTTCGGATGGGAGACCTGTTATCAAAAACATGTGAAACAACTACATTGCGATGACCTTGGATGAGCAATTTCTTAAAGGGCCCACCTCTGGATACCTGGTGGCATTGTCAAGAACTAACTAAAATGTATTGGTATCCCCTAGCTGACTTGACTAGGGGGCCCCCTAGGTCCACGGCTATCTGATCAAAGTGCACTTTGATAATCAGAAGCGTACAAGCGGACTGCAAAAATGCGGCATTGAGGTGGTTCTTTGACAGGTTGGGCAGTACTCATAGTAGTCCTTAATTTCCCGAAATACACAAGGCTAATAAAATTGCTGCAAAACCCATTATTGAGTTTTAGCCACCCCGAGATGACCCCCAAGTACATGAGCCCAATATGATACTTTGGGCCTGAAAGGTCAGGGTATCACCAGTTGTTTAATCACCTTGGTTTTCTTTGGTTACTCTATACAGTAAATCATAATAAACAGCAAAATGGTGCAAATCGCATATACGCCCCAGGTTGCTGTGGCTCACCATTTAGCACTGTGACCTGTTCTCTGTTGGGGATCAAAGTGGGGTACTTTTGTAAGCACTAAGAAGATCTTCCCAAGAGCCCCCAAGATCTGACAAGTCTGGCTCAGAGGAAGAACTCTCCATTTCTAATCCCGGAAACACCTCCAGGGGACCTGGGTCAGTTTCTGCAGGTTACCTTATTATGGTTGTTTCACAAACTGAAGTGTAGTATTAAATTACTTCTTCTGAGGGTTCCTCCTTTTTAGGGGAGGTCCCTGGACCCTTCAGATTTTGTTCATTCAAGTCCCAAACTATGGAGCAGTCTTGCTCAATTAGCAATTCCAGGATCACCCCAACTTTTAATGTAGCAATTCCCGCTGATGTGGACAGGGTTACACAGGCCACTTGATAGTCTTTAACATCACCATGCACACAGATGGCCCCAATCTGTTCCCCTGGTATCAACTTCCCTGCAACATGTCCGATAGGAGCAGCGTGACCACACTCCCTTAGTCAAGGAGCGCTACAACCTCTTATCTATTGACCTGCACCACACACTCATGCCGATTCAGGATGTTTGCAGCACATATTGCATAAGCATACATAGAGCAGTGTTGTCCCATTTGGCATTCTATTAGCTCCTCTGGCTTCAGACACTGGGCCGCCATATGACCCTCAAGGGGTTCTCTTTACCCCTGCAAACTCTCAGGAGGGTTTGGTGCTGGGGTGCTCCTGGCGGGAATGTTGTGCTTCCAAGCTTACACCATGTGGTCAACAGGTGGCATCCTGGCGGCAACCTTGGTCTGGCCCAGCTCTCTTGTTGCAGAAAGGCCCTCACAGAAACTTTCTGCAAAGCGGTTTCATTTAACAGCAGCGGCCATCTCATTGAGAGACCGGGGATCTGACTGAGCCATCCATCGGTTGAGCTCCCTAGGAAGACCATGTAGAAAACGGTCCAGGGCAATCCGCTCCACAATCTGGGTAGGTGTCTTTTCCCCAGGTTTAAGACAATCCTGGAACAGGTGCTTTAGATGATACAGCTGTGCACGGGCAGGTTAAGACCAGTCAAAGTCCCAGGCATGGCTAGAATTTCTGCCTTTAGCAGTGTATATAGTCTCATGCTAACTCTGGGGCCAAGTCACAGTACTCCTGTTGGGAATCTGCAGCCAGGAAAGGGACCAGCACACCCGCCCAGTCTTTCTCAGGCAGTCCTTCAATTGTTGCAACCCACTCAAAAGGCTTCAAATAAGCTCCAATGTTATCTGTGGCCGTCATTTTTGGAAGAACCCGCTGCACAGCCCTCTGCAGTTCACCCTTGACAATGGAGCCACCTTTTACCATTTCAGCGTGCTGGATCACTACCTCCTGTAAACCCGCTATCTGTTCAACCAGTAAGTGGTTTGTCTGTTGTTGAGCAACAACTGTCTGTGCCAAAACCTGCCCATGGCAGGTCTGTGCCTGTGCATTAGCCACTGCTAATTGTTTAATAAGTTCCTCCATTGCTTTTTTGGATGTTTTTTTAGCCTATGTGGCTTTAACCCAGGGCATGGGTCTGGCCTGGCCCACTAAAACTGCCCGCATCCTCCACCAATAGTCAGGATCAGGTTAAACTGGTTCTTGGCAGACAGTTCAGTAAACTTAAAATCCACTTTCTTTGTCAGCAAACAGAACACAACAGGCTTTGTCATAAGATTCAGCTCAAGCAAAACAGTTTTTTTTTAATGTACATGGTGGAGGTTAGTAATACTAATTAGTGTCATGTGGATTTTTCTAAATAAAGTTGTATTTTATTTTTAATACCATTTTTTTCCTTTTTGAAGAATTCTTTGGGAACTGTTCTGTATTCCCGCACTTCTTTTTTCTGGTATGCTTAATTCAGAGGAATACACCCCTATGGTTGATTACTGGGGTGACGGTACACTGTGCTGTAGCAGGGGTTCAATTATCTGAATAGATATCCCCGTGCTGAGCCTATGTGGATGTAGTCATATTGTCAATTTTTAATTGTGTTTTAGGGCATGGGTGTGGCCTGGCCCACTCAAACTGCCCGCATCCTCCACCAGTTGTCAGGATCAGGGTAAACTGGTTCTTGGCAGACAGTTCAGAAAACTTAAAATGCACTTTATTCGTCATCAAACGGAACACAACAGGCTTTGTCATAAGATTCAGCTCAGGCAAGACAGGTAAAGCTTCCCATCAGTACATTATAGAGTCCCAAATGTGCAGTTACCAGTGCTCCCAGCTACAGCACACAAGCTGACAAAGTCCCCGTTAGAGGCAGGGTCACCAGGCAGGTAAAACTCGGACCATAGAGACTTACAAACTGCATCCAGATCTCCTCTCTGCAGGCAGCAAAACTGCCATCAACCACCCTCTCAGAACAGCAGCTTAACATAAAAAGTCTGTGCTCCAATCAAATCATTAGACATAAAATGTCCAGCTGGTGGAACATGAATGTAACAAAAGAAAATACATATTGAGGGAGATTTACTATAACTGGTGCACACAGAATCGGGTGCAGCTGTGCATAGTAACCAATCAACAGGTTTTATTGGCAAAGCTTAAATTAACAAGCTGAGAGTAAAGCCTCGTACACATGATTGGATTTTCGGCAGGGGATTGTGTGATGACGGACTGTTTGCCTAAAATCCGACTGTTAGTACGCTCCTTCAGACAATTGTTGTCCAACTTTCAGCCAACAAATGTTGGATGGCAGGCTAGTAAATTTTTGGCAGACAACGGTCTGTTGTCAGATTTTCCTATCGTGTGTACACAAGTCCGTCACACAAAAGTCCAAAGTACAAACATGCATGCTCGTAATCAATGCTCATCAAACACGACATCAGCAGAAGGTGCCCAAAAGGTGGCACTCAAGAGCTGAAATTCCACATAGTACGTCACTACGTTCGTGTTTGTTGGCTGACAATTGCGTGCCGTTAGTATGCAAGACAAAATCCAGGCACACGCCCTTCGGACAAAAGTCTGACGCTCTGTTGGCCAACAATCCGATCGTCTGCTTTAGAAGCAGATTGGTTACAATGCACAGCTGTACCAGATTTGGTGTGCACCAGTTTTAGTAAATCTTCCCCATTATGTTTATATATAGCAGTGCAAACGGGGGGGGGGGGGGAATTTAGGAATTGGGACTTAAATGAGGCGTACATATGGTAATATGGGCCTCCATCCCTGAATCAATGAAATTTAAAGGGGAATTGGGACTTTATACGAGGCAGGTGGCGAATATAAAGGATAATGCATATGTGGTAGGCCAATGGGTTTATTGCCACACAGAGGGTATAAGATCGAACTCAGTATGAAATACATTGAAACCACCAATTATGTGAATTGGAGTAAAGTACAATTCATAAATACATACAATAAATTGTAAAATTAGATATTCTAAACAGTTCATGCAATTATAACCTTAAAAACATAATAGCAGCACATTCCAATGAAGAGGTACAGTGGGGGGAAAAAAGTATTTAGTCAGCCACCAATTGTGCAAGTTCTCACACTTAAAAAGATGAGAGAGGCCTGTAATTGTAATCATAGGTATACCTCAACTATGAGAGACAAAATGTGGAAACAAATTCAGACAATCACATGGTCTGATTTTTGAAAGAATTTATTTGCAAATTATGGTTACATAGTTACATAGTAGGTGAGGTTGAAAAAAGACACAAGTCCATCAAGTCCAACCTATGTGTGTGATTATGTGTCAGTATTACATTACATATCCCTGTATGTTGCGGTCATTCAGGTGCTTATCTAATAGTTTCTTGAAGCTATCAATGCTCCCCGCTGAGACCACCGCCTGTGGAAGGGAATTCCACATCCTTGCCGCTCTTATAGTAAAGAACCCTCTACGTAGTTTAAGGTTAAACCTCTTTTCTTCTAATTGTAATGAGTGGCCACAAGTCTTATTAAACTCTCTTCTACGAAAAAGTTTTATCCCTATTGTGGGGTCACCAGTAGTATTTGTAAATTGAAATCATATCCCCTCTCAAGCGTCTCTACTCCAGAGAGAATAAGTTCAGTGCTCGCAACCTTTCCTCATAACTAAGATCCTCCAGACCCTTTATTAGCTTTGTTGCCCTTCCTTTGTACTCGCTCCATTTCCAGTACATCCCTCCTGAGGACTGGTGCCCAGAACTGGACAGCATACTCCAGGTGCGGCTGGACCAGAGTCTTGTAGAGCGGGAGAATTATCATTTTATCTCTGGAGTTGATCCCCCTTTTAATGCATGCCAATATTCTGTTTGCTTTATTAGCAGCAGCTTGGCATTGCATGCCATTGCTGAGCCTATCATCTACTAGGACCCCCAGGTCCTTTTCCATCCTAGATTCCCCCAGAGGTTCTCCCCCCAGTGTATAGATTGCATTCATATTTTTGCCACCCAAATGCATTATTTTACATTTTTCTACATTGAACCTCATTTGCCATGTAGTCGCCCACCCCATTAATTTGTTCAGGTCTTTTTGCAAGATTTCCACATCCTGCGGAGAAGTTATTGCCCTGCTTAGCTTAGTATCGTCTGCAAATACAGAGATTGAACTGTTTATCCCATCCTCCAGGTCGTTTATGAACAAATTAAATAGGATTGGTCCCAGCACAGAACCCTGGGGAACCCCACTACCCACCCCTGACCATTCTGAGTACTCCCCATTTATCACCACCCTCTGAACACGCCCTTGTAGCCAGTTTTCAATCCATGTACTCACCCTATGGTCCATGCCAACGCACCTTATTTTGTACAGTAAACGTTTATGGGGAACTGTGTCAAATGCTTTTGCTAAATCCAGCTACACCACGTCTACGGGCCTTCCTTTATCTAGATGGCAACTCAACTCCTCATAGAAGGTTAATAGATTGGTTTGGCAAGAACGATTCTTCATGAATCCATGCTGATTACTGCTAATGATATCGTTCTTATTACTAAAATCTTGTATATAGTCCCTTATCATCCCCTCCAAGAGTTTACATACTATTGATGTTAGGCTAACTGGTCTGTAATTCCCAGGGATGTTTTTTGGGCCCTTTTTAAATATTGGTGCTACATTGGCTTTTCTCCAATCAGCTGGCACCATTCCAGTCAATAGACTGTCTGCAAAAATTAGGAACAATGGTCTGGCAATCACCTGACTGAGTTCCCTAAGTACCCTCGGATGCAAGCTATCTGGTCCCGGTGATTTATTAATGTTAAGTTTCTCAAGTCTAATTTTAATTCCGTCCTCTGTTAACCATGTAGGTGCTTCCTGTGTTGTGTCATGAGGATAAACACTGCAGTTTTGGTTACTGAAGCCCCCCGATTCACTCGTGAAGACTGAGGAGAAGAATAAATTCAATACCTTTGCCATCTCCCCATCCTTTGTAACCAGATGTCCTTCCTCATTCTTTATGGGGCCAATATGGTCTGTCCTCCCTTTTTTACTGTTTACATACTTAAAGAATTTCTTGGGATTTTTTTTTGCTCTCCTCCGCTATGTGTCTTTCATGTTCTATCTTAGCCGTCCTAATTGCACCCTTACATTTCTTATTGCATTCTTTATAAAGTCTGAATGCTGAAGATGATCCCTCAACCTTGTATTTTTTGAAGGCCTTCTCCTTTGCTTTTATATGCATTTTTACATTGGAGTTAAGCCATCCAGGATTTTTGTTCGCTCTTTTAAATTTATTACCCAATGGGATACATTGGCTAATGCCCTTATTTAATATGCTCTTAAAGCAAACCCATCTCTCCTCCGTATTCTTTGTTCCTAATATTTTATCCCAATTTATGCCTTTTAGCAAGGTTTGTAGTTTAGGGAAGTTGGCTCTTTTGAAATTCAGTGTCTTTGTGTTCCCTTCATGTTTCCTATTTGTGTGATTTATACTGAAACTAATTGACCTGTGATCGCTGTTACCTAAATTTCCCCGTATTTCCACATCTGTGATCAGGTCTGTATTGTTGGTAATCAGTAGATCCAGTAATGTTTTATTTCTAGTTGGTGCGTCTACCATCTGACCCATAAAATTGTCCTGCAAGACATTAAGGAACTGGCGAGCCTTAAATGAATGCGCGGTTCCCTCCGCCCAGTCTATGTCTGGATAATTAAAATCCCCCATTATGATAACACTTCCCATCCTTGCTGCTAATCCAATTTGTGATAGGAGACCCGACTCCACTTCCTCCCTCAGGTTAGGGGGCCTATAGCATACTCCCAGTATTATTTTCCCCTTAGCTTCATCCCTTTGGAGCTCTACCCATAAAGATTCCACCTCCTCCCTAGCTCCCTCAGTGATGTCATCTCTCACATTCACTTGTACATTATTCTTGATATATAGGCATACCCCTCCCCCTTCTTTACCCTCTCTATCCTTGCGGTATAGGGTATACCCTTGAATGTTTGCCAGCCAATCATGAGAGCTGTTGAACCAGGTCTCTGAAATTCCCACAAAATCCAAATCCTCCTTGTACAACAGTATCTCTAGTTCATCCATCTTGTCCGCCATGCTCCTGGCATTAGTGAACATGCCACATAGTTTAGACCGGTCGCATTGGGTGTTTCAAGATTGCAACTAGGACTTGCTACTATACTCACCTTGTGTTTTTGTGCTTTGGTTAACCTATCACTAATGCCCCCAATACTACCCTCTGGAATATCTTCCGCGCTGGCTATCACTGTCTCTGGACCCTCCCCCCCATCGCCTAGTTTAAAAACCCCTCTAACTTTTTTGGCCATCTTCATTCCCAGCAGATCTGCACCCTCCTCATTTAGGTGCAGTCCGTCCCTTCTATAGTACCGGTTACCGACTGAGAAGTCGGCCCAGTCCTACAGGAACCCAAACCCCTCCTTACTACACCAGCTCTTCAGCCACTTGTTTACTTCCCTAATCTCCCTCTGCCTTTCTGGTGTGGCTCGATGTACCGGTAGTATTCCTGAGAACACTACCTTGGAGGTCCTTTTCCTCAATTTAGCACCTAAATACCTAAAATCGTTCTTTAGGACACTCCATCTGCCTCTGACTTTGTCATTGGTGCCAACGTGCACCATGACAGCCGGGTCTTCCCCAGCCCCTCCCAGTAATCTGTCCACAAGATCCGTGATGTGCCGAACCCGAGCGCCCGGTAGACAACATACTGTTCGGCGCTTCAGGTCTTGGTTACAGATTGCCCTCTCTGTCCTTCTAAGAATTGAGTCCCCTACCACCAGAATCTGTCTTTCCTTTCCCTTTGCTGCCCCCCCACTCTCACTGGAGGAGTTCTTCCCCTGGCAGCTAGGAGAGTCCCTCATCTCCAGCAGTGCTGGTCCCTGACTGGTTTCACCAATGTCACTCAATGGAGCGTACTTATTGGGATGCTCCAGTCCTGGATCGGCCTCTCTGGCACTTCCCCCTCTACCCCTCCTGACTGTCACCCATCTACTCTTTGCTAGTGCCTGCACCTCTTTGTCTCCACCCGCCTCTGTGCTGGCCCCTGCCGCCACCTGCCGTGTACGTTCCTGGCTCACCTTTAGTATGGAGGGACTTCTCAGTGCTGACAGTTGCTTCCCCAGATTCAGAACCTGGGCTTCCAGGGAAACAATGTGCTTACATTTTGCACAGCAGTATTCGCCCTCGATCGGATGATCAAGGAACGCATACATGCGGCAAGATGTACAAAGAGTCGCCTCTCCACACCCGCCGGGCATCGTACCTATTAAATATAGTGAGGATTTGGGGATTTTACCCTGTCCAAATTACCTAAAAGCTAGCTTCCTGGCACTAATACTCAAGACAATACACAGGTACACAACAAGACAATACACAGGTACAAAAATAAGTATTTGGTCACCTACAAACAAGCAAGATTTCTGGCTCTCACAGACCTGTATTTTCTTCTTTAAGAGGCTCCTCTGTCCTCCACTCATTACCTGTATTAATGGCACCTGTTTGAACTTATTATCACTATAAAAGACACCTGTCCACAACCTCAAACAGTCACACTCCAAACTCCACTATGGTGAAGACCAAAGAGCTGTCGAAGGACACCAGAAACAAAATTGTAGACCTGCACCAGGCTGGGAAGACTGAATGTGCAATAGGCAAGCAGCTTGGTGTGAAGAAATCAACCATGGGAGCAATAATTAGAAAATGGAAGACATACAAGACCACTGATGATCTCCCTTGATCTGGGGCTCCACGCAAGATCTCACCCCGTGGGGTCAAAATGATCACAAGAACGGTGAGCAAAAATCCCAGAACCACACGGGGGGACCAAGTGAATGACCTGCAGAGAGCTGGGACCAACGTAACAGAGGCTACCATCAGTAACACACTACGCCGCCAGGGACTCAGATCCTGCAATGCCAGACGTGTCCCCCTGCTTAAGCCAGTACATGTCTGGGCCCGTCTGAGGTTTGCTAGAGAGCATTTGGATGATCCAGAAGAGGATTGGGAGAATGTCATATGGTCAGATGAAACCAAAGTAGAACTGTTTGGTAGAAACACAACTCGTCATGTTTGGAGGAGAGAGAGAATGAGGAGTTGCAACCAAAGAACACCATACCTACTGTGAAGCATGGGGGTGGCAACATCATGCTTTGGGATGGTTTCTCTGCAAAGGGAACAGGACGACTGATCCGTGTACATGAAATAATGAATCGGGCCTTGTATCGTGAGATTTTGAGTGCAAACCTCCTCCCATCAGCAAGGGCATTGGAGATGAAACGTGGCTGGGTCTTTCAGCATGACAATGATCCCAAACGCACCGCCCGGGCAACGAAGGAGTCCTTCGTAAGAAGCATTTCAAGGTCCTGGAGTGGCCTAGCCAGTCTCCAGATCTCAACCCCATAGAAAACCTTTGGAGGGAGTTGAAAGTCCGTGTTGCCCAGCGACAGCCCCAAAACATCATTGCTCTAGAGGAGATCTGCATGGAGGAATAGGCCAACATACCAGCAACAGTGTGTGACAACCTTGTGAAGACTTACAGAAAACATTTGACCTCTGTCATTGCCAACAAAGGATATATAACAAAGTATTGAGATGAACTTTTCACATTGACAAAATACTTATTTTCCACCATAATTTGCAAATAAATTCTTTCAAAAATCAGACAGACAATGTGATTGTCTGGATTTGTTTCCACATTTTGTCTCTCATAGTTGAGGTATACCTATGATGACAATTACAGGCCTCTCTCATCTTTTTAAGTGGGAGAACTTGCACAATTGGTGGCTGACTAAATACTTTTTTGCCCCACTGTATGTACTCAGTGTCGGAAAATAACAATTGTAACAAGGATAGTGATTGTATGCAATGATGATAGACTAAAACAGTTTGTATTCTGTCAGCGCCTTTCGTGTAAACACACTTCATCAGGAACAGATGCATCCGTTGGTCTGTTATAAACGGATACTGGTAAGTTCTGGTAAGAACCCCAGCATCAAGGGAAGGAGAATGGAAAGGTCATGATCGAGTTACTTACATGTGTAAAGAACATAGCACATATCATGAGGGACTCCATTTTAGTTCTAGGGAACCATTTTATGTTTCACAGGAAAATTGAGAAAACTCAAATATGAGTTTTCTCTGAAACCCACATTATCTTTAAGTTGTTATCTATAGAAAACCTTCTCAAGGTTGCCTATACATTTTAGCTAGAATATGGAGTTTGGCCTAGCTCATGTTTGTTCTTGATAAGATTAGTGTGTCCTTCACCTGTTAAAGAATATTCTTTAAGTAAAAATGATGCAAGATTTTGTCTTATTTATTTATTTATTTATTTATTTATTTCAGGTACTTATATAGCGCCATCAGTTTACGCAGCGCTTTACATATACATTATACATTCACATCAGTCCCTACACCCTCAAGGAGCTTACAATCTAAGGTCCCTAACTCACATTCATACATACTAGGGCCAATTTAGACAGGATCCAATTAACCTACCAACATGTCTTTGGAGTGTGGGAGGAAACCGGAGTACCCGGAGGAAACCCACGCAGACACAGGGAGAACATGCAAACTCCAGGCAGGTAGTGTCGTGGTTGGGATTCGAACCAGCGACCCTTCTTACTGCTAGGTGAGAGTGCTACCCACTACACCACTGTGCCGCCCAATGGTCTTATAACACCAGCTAATAGTTAAAATATTAACTGAACCTATTTTAATTTCAATGACATGTATAAGGTTAGTAAAACTCCTCCCATCCCTCAAAAGATATAAATGCTGTATTTCTGAGACTCAAATTAGATGTCATAAAGTGGCTAAGCAAACCTGTCTCCTGTGTCACTTTATTGATATCTCCAGGCCTGGGGGTCAACGGAGGTCTTCCTGCATTACCTGAACCTATCTGGGTGGTCTTAGAAGCCGAAATTGCCTACAATCTGGGGGCTCGCCGGGAAAAAAAGCCAAATAAAATCATATCTGAAGGTAAGTCTTCATTTTGTCTTTATTGACGAAATATTTCTTGCCTCAGCTCTGATTAAAGCTTTTTAGACCCGTAAATTAGTAGGGGATAAGAACCACGCCAGAGGTTAATATTAGAGGGTTTTTGGGAAACCCACAAAGATAAGCAGTACTGCATACACATATATAGAGACATTCCTTTTGGGAAGGGATATGAAGTGGTTAATGAGGAAATAGACTCCGGTGACCCCAAAATCCTTTGCTTTTTCTTATCTATCGCATTAGAAGTTATAAGATAATCTGTTGTGTGTGTGTGGGTCAGAAGACTGGGTGGTAAGAACAGTCGGCTCCCACTGTCAATATGGGTCAGAAACAAGGTAAAGAAGATCCTCCCCCTCTTCCCAATCCAGGAGAAACGTGTAAGGATTTTGTAGCCAGAATTTGTGGTACTAATTATGAATTCATAGTCCCATGGGTTTCAAATTTAGCGGGATGGACCGAAGCCATACACAGTGTAGATCCTTTTCCCCGGGATGGCGCTAATGATGAATTTCACATAGATATGATAAAAGGATTGTGTTTAGGAGATAAGAGAGCTTTCCCTTGGTACCCCGGGGATCCTCAATGGGATATGGATTATATGGAAAAGGGAGGAGAGAACTGGTTAAAATACGCCCCATATTGGTTTCAGAGGGATAATAAGAAACAGAAAAAGCCCACCAAATGTTTAAGTAAGGAAGATTATGACCAGAAACATAGAGAAGAAGCCGATAAAAAGAGATTTGTCCCTGACCCAATAGCCCCACCCCTGCCAATAGTCAGTCATCCTCCACCTGCATATGTACATGTCTATCCGAGTTTAAGAAAAGAAGATATTGATCTTCTGGCTGGACATTATGCAACCAGACAACGGCAGGTCCCCCTCGCTCCACAACCACAACAGCAGATGCCTCCCGCTCCACAACAAGATAGACAGCACCCACAGAGGGCCCGAGTCGAGGTAGGTGAACCAGAAGATGAACAGGGAGCTATAGGAGGGGTAGTTTCACCACCTGGCCAAGAGCAGGAGGAAGAAGACGTTAAAGGGGATAGAATACTTAGTCCCCCTAAAACAAAGAGTGGAACTGTATATAGTAACACTAACCTTCAAGCACCTTTCATGACCATTGGAAATGAATTATTAAAAAAGGTAATAGACATTGAGGACATTGACAGGATAGTAAAACATTGCCCCAAACCCACCGCCTCTGCAGGTGGCACTTTAACTTACTTAAAAAAGGCATGTAAGGGTAGAAATTACACACAGGAAGACATGCGTCTTATCATTGATGGTATCATAGGACACACCAGTTCCTGGAGCTGGGCAAATGTTCCAAGTATAAACACTATTGACACTGGAAACGCGGGAGCATATGGGCTAAACACAGTACCAGGTAGGGACGCCATGTGGACAGAATTAGAGACTGAAATGATGAGAGTATTTAAAAATAAAAGTTCCCTCCCTACTGCCATAGCATGCAAACAAAAGTCAGGAGAAACTGTAGTTGAATTCTGGAAAAGGTTTCATGAAAATTGGACAACAGAAGCTGGATTAGCTACAACTACTGATGTGGGAGCTTTGTTTATTCAAACTTTTATGAATAATCTAAAACCCCAGTTCGCCTTGGTGGTGAAACAGATGATATCTGAATGGACCACACAGACGATTGACCAATTTCAGGAAACTTTAATACAGAAAGAAGCAGCAGGGTGTTTTGATGTAATAAAAGAGAAAGCAGTGAGTAGCCTTTATCAGGGTGGAGTGCGAACTCAGCCTCCCCAAGATAATGGTGGACAATGGAGCAGTGGAAACAGAGGCAGAGGAAGAGGAAGAACAAAAGGGAGAGGGCATGGTTTTTCCAGACCACCCCAGCAGTCCCGCACATGTTGTTTTAACTGTGGACAAGAGGGTCACTGGAGAAATCAATGTCCTTATGAATGGAATAACCCAAATACTCAAGATCAAGATCAAATGCGTACACAGGGACCCCAATCTAGCCAACCGAATCAAGTTGCCCCAAAGCAACAGGGTCCCCGATTCCCTATACAGTGGAATCAACAGCAACTAAAATGAAGCTGCCCGGAAGGTAGTATCCCAGCATTTCCTTTGATCTCACACTCTTACAATGAACAACCAATTGTGACCCTATATGTCAAAAATAGGCCTGTTCCGTTTTTAACCGATTCAGGGGCAACTCGGAGCACCCTCAGTGAGGACTACTACAGAGGTGAGACTAAAATTGCTGAACCTTCTATGGGAATTAATGGGATACTTACCAAAACATACAAAACACCACCTTTACCAGTAAGTGATGTTGAAAGGGGAGGTGCAACAGTCTTGCATCATTGTTTCAGGATTATACCAAATTGTCCTGTGAATCTCTTGGGTAGAGATTTGATGGGAAAATTGGGTATAACACTGAAAATGACTACTGAAGGAGGGGTCTTCGTACACTCCAAGGTAATACCAATATATTACACTGAGGATAGTGATCTCCCTCCACCAGATGATCCGGTATGGTCAAAAAGCTCCTTGGATGTAGGTCTTATTTCTTGTACCCCATACAAGGCAGCTTTAAAATCATGGGCACAGCCGGTTTATCACAAACAATACCCCATTTCAAAAGAAAAAGAGGAAGGAGTGGCCCCAATGGTGGAAAGGTTCCTGCAGCTAGGAATTCTTACAAAGCAGCAAGAGAAGCAGCATCCACACAGCCTGCAAACATACAAATGCCATTACTCTCACCAGAAATTCCTCTTTTGGATCAAACATTGCGTGATCTCCAAGCATATGCCACAGACCAAGACATCCAGCAATGGAACTCAATAGGTGTGCAGACAAACCCAGAAACTGACCTTGTCTGCCAAGAGGGGAGACCATGTATCCCTGTAGCCAGTGCACCCATTTTTATTTCACAATACCATGGGATAGGTCACAGAGGGTGGAAAGTCACATGTGAACTTTTGGATAAGGATTTTTACATTCCAGGTCTTCCCTCTCTCGTTAAGGCATATGTTTCCAGATGCATCACATGCATTCGGAATAACCCTAGCAACCCTCACAAAGCAAAACACGAACATCTGATATATCCATCTACACCATTCACTCATCTGCAGATAGATTTTACACACATGCCCAAACTAGGTAAAAGACAGGAATATTTGCTAATAATAGTGGACATGTTTTCAAAATGGATAGAATTGTTTGTAACTACAAAGGAAGATGCACAAACAGTAGTGAGGATTCTGATACAAGAAATTATCCCAAGGTGGGGTTGCCCACTGCAGATCAACTCTGACAATGGTCCTGCATTTGTGGCCAAAGTTTGTCAAGACCTGGTAAAAACACTGAAAATAGAATGGAAGTTTCATATTCCTTACCACCCCCAGAGTTCAGGTATAGTGGAAAGGATGAACAGAACCATTAAAGATAAGATCAGGAAGGCCACTGGAGGTACGTATGCAAATTGGAAGAAGGTCCTACCAGCTGTACTAGCCGAGGTAAGAATGACACCCTCTAAAAAGACAGGATACTCTCCTTTTGAAGTCTTAATGGGTAGGCCATTCCCCACCCCATGGGCCAGACAGCCACTTATGTTAGAAAGAGGGGACCTAGATCTTATTCAGGAAGAATATGTAAAAAAACTTATTGAAACTTTGGATAAAGTTGAAAGGAATGTTGCTCGCACCTCTCCTTCTTCTTCACAGGAACCTACACACCCTTTCCAGGTGGGTGACACCGTGGTGGTCCAGAGATTGAACCGCACCAAGAAACAAGAGTTTCCCTTCGGACCCCCAACCACAGTGTTCGCAGTCACCCGCACAGCTATTTTGGTAGAAGGACAACAGGCCTGGATTCATGCAAGTCGCGTAAAGAAGGTCAACCAGGACCCTAAGAAGCAAGGCAAAGATAAAGCACAGAGAGGTGAAGCAGGTGATATAAATCCTCGAACACTGAGTGAAGCAGGTGGTCAAGACTCTGAACAAGATGACGTCGCTTATTTCATCACGGACTTCTGGGAAGGCCTTGTGCCTCCTATGCTGGGCTGCCCTGATTGTGTTCCTGCCAACTTGGCTGATAACTAACTGTATTTATTATTCTGAAGATTTGGGACTCATAAAGGGTATTTGTGGGGCCTCTAACACTCTACAACAGAATAATACACATGACAGACACAAGAGAAATGAAAACTCAGAAAGTTTTACAGATAAAATGTTATTATTGAAGTTTAAATATAGCTACGCCCAGAAATCTGGATTTGAAAAATGTTGGATATGTAGTAAACTCCATCCTAGCACTGCTAGAATCCCCTTAATGGCAGTACCTCTAAACTTCACCCCACTCCTTAATGGCACACCTCCTGTCGTCCTCACAGAAGTCATAAGAACACTTTCAAATAATACCCTTACTTTCCAAATTACTGGTAGAAGTCATTCCCCAGACTGGTGTTTTAGGCTGGGAAACTCCACAAATGGAGCTGAAGTTTGCCAACAAGCTAATATTAATTTTTCAATGACTTCAATTGAAAGCCCTTTCTTTCATACTTCAGAACCTGCCCTAAACACCACTCTAATAAACTTTCTTAACTCCAGTTCCACTTCCACAGTAGGACAATTATTGTCGAGTTTAACTTTTTCCAGTTTTTCTGATGAAATGATGACAATATTCAACAAACGATCCTTAGCTCTAGGAAACAGTATTTATATTTGTTGTGGAAAAATCTGTCACCCTTGGATCCCCACCGAACCCCAAGGATGGTGTTATCTTGCATCCCTAGTCCCCATCATGGGCGTAGTAGGAGATAGCAAGGGAGGACACCTCCTTGAAGCTAGCATGCATCCTAGGTACCCCCTCAAACACCGCAATAAAAGGGAGTTATTTCTTACAAAGGATAAGGCATGGGCTTGGTTCCCCTCATGGACTGGGTGGGGAATAGACTTAATGAAAAGGTTGAATAATTACACTGGAATCATTGATGAAATAATGGAAAAGAATTCTGATGATATTACTAAATTAAATATAGAAACTAGGGCAATTAGAAAACAATTAGAACTACACGAGTTAGCCATAGAAAGCATGAGTGCTGCTTTAACTGGGTTATGTGAAAACACAGAAGATTATGAGTGTTGTACCTGGTTTCATAACACAAGTATGGAGGTACCAGATTATTATGATATAATTGCACAACACCGGAAAGAAGTAAGCAAATTACAAGATGAAGCTAGAAACATTGCTAAGACATGGGATCCTTTTGCAAACCTAAGTTCTGGGATAGGAATTTTGGCATGGATAAAAAGTGCTGCCATAACTATAATTATGATTGCTCTTTTTGTTTTGTTCCTATATGCCTGTTATAAGCTTATAATGTGCATAATTGTTAAGGCATCCCGAACCCCTGATCCTGCTGCTGCGAATAGAATTTATCTGAGTATGTATTATGATAGAAGAAAATTTACATAACTGTGAAAGATAGTGAGCCATATAAATAATGTCTCAAAGAGGGGATTGTAAAGAACATAGCACATATCATGAGGGACTCCATTTTAGTTCTAGGGAACCATTTTATGTTTCACAGGAAAATTGAGAAAACTCAAATATGAGTTTTCTCTGAAACCCACATTATCTTTAAGTTGTTATCTATAGAAAACCTTCTCAAGGTTGCCTATACATTTTAGCTAGAATATGGAGTTTGGCCTAGCTCATGTTTGTTCTTGATAAGATTAGTGTGTCCTTCACCTGTTAAAGAATATTCTTTAAGTAAAAATGATGCAAGATTTTGTCTTATAACACCAGCTAATAGTTAAAATATTAACTGAACCTATTTTAATTTCAATGACATGTATAAGGTTAGTAAAACTCCTCCCATCCCTCAAAAGATATAAATGCTGTATTTCTGAGACTCAAATTAGATGTCATAAAGTGGCTAAGCAAACCTGTCTCCTGTGTCACTTTATTGATATCTCCAGGCCTGGGGGTCAACGGAGGTCTTCCTGCATTACCTGAACCTATCTGGGTGGTCTTAGAAGCCGAAATTGCCTACAACATGGAACTGGAAAGCAGGAGTAGGTAATGCTGCAATTAGGGGGAGCATTACTATTTGAAGCATTACATACTCCTGCTTTCCAGTTCCATGTAAGTAACCCGATCATGACTGTCACGGAACGCCCCACACTCCGCTTGAGTGCTTCCGTCATATACCGCTTCCTAAGTTCTGGAACACAAGTCCAATGGATCTGGCCACAGGAACCCCAAGAACTAGACAACACCAGTCTTGGAGTACATCAGAACTCCCTTTATTTTGAGATCTCACAGACTTTTATACAGCAGGGATGACTCAAAGCTAACCTAATTAACATGACCTAATTTACTACAAAATGTACCCAGACCAGATGACAGTCTTGTGGGCACCGAGCTTCACACATTAATACAATTAACAATGCAAACAACAATCTCCCCCCTCCTCAGCCTAGACCATTCGTCTATTAGCCAGGGCTGGTGGCTAATGTGATCAGCTCTCTCAATTAACATAAACACATGTTGATAACACCAGCATCTCCTCACAGGATGTGTCCCAGCAGAATGAATCAGTCTTATCAGCAGGGGGCTGCTGGAGGAATCCCCCCTCCCTCTTCAGGGACACAAATATACAGTAAGGAGTCCCCATACAATATATACATGACTGAGTCCGATTAATACAGTTCAGACTGGATTTCTCATTCACCTCAAATGCTAGGGCCCATAATCGGTGGGCAACAGGCTTGCACACAGTCCTCTCCAACAGCCTCCGCTCTGGCCATGCCCGTGACATTTCTCCCCTTTCGGCAGGAGACTAACACAGGAGGAGACCCCAGACGGGTTGACTCCGAAGTTAGTCCACAGCTCCAGTCCTCTACTGCCTGTACCCACACAGTACCCCAAATAAATCATCCCAAACAGTGCATTACTCACCCAGCCATCCTCTGCCTCTCTCAGAGAACATATCTGCCGCTGGGGAGAGGCCCGGACTGGCCCTTCTCCCTGGAATCCTTTCTGCCGCTGGAGAGAAGACAGGGGGACTGGGCTCACTCCATCCTGCTGTTGGGGATCTGGGCCGACTGCCCAGCATCCCTGGGGTATACAGGTGGGGACTGAAGCCCCATCAACCGACACCAGATCAAGCTGCAGTTGTGAGGTGATGACTGCAACCTCCTCACCTTGGGCCTCCACAATTGCTGCAGGTGTGGGGCAGAGGTCTTGGACCCTCTGTCCGGTTGCCAGCACTTCTGCTGGGGGTTTGCCAGGTGGTTCCTCCTCTACAGAAACGTCTATTAAATCCCCAGTCTCTGGAATTGGTAAAAGTGTGGGACAGAGGTCTTGGACCCTCTGTTCAGTTACCAGATCTTCAGCTGGAGAAGTTTGTTTTAACTCCATAGATGCTGCTGGCAGAAAATCACATGTCCCTGTCAGTGTTGTGGGAGAAAGGCCGACTACCTCTTCTCTCAGGAAGGCCGAAGCCACTGTTGGTGCTGGGCAGAACACATTGAACTTTGGCAATGATAGCAGCTCTTCTGCTGGAGGCTCATCAGGTTGTTCTTCCTCAGCAGAAAAGTCTATCAAATCCCATGTCTCTGCAACTGATGTCTGGGAATAGAGGTTCACCATCTCCTGTCCATGGAACCCAGAAGATGTTATCATTTCTGGACAGAGGTTAGCAGAGCTCTGCCCTGTTGTCAGCACTTCAGGTTTGGGGACGGCAATCTCCGGGTTTTCCACTGCCGATTCTCTGGCATGCTGCTGAACTTGTTCTAGCAGTTTCCTGTATGCCCTTTCCAGATGCTGTTCCTTCCTTAGCAAATGGTCCAGATCAGGTTTGAGCTCTGAGACCCCTGCAAGACCGAGCATAGACTCTCTATAGTCCCTCATGTCCTCAAGGTCAGGTTCCCCCTCATCGCCAAACATAAAAAGATCTGTAAGGTTCTCCCACAGCAATCCAGGGCTGCCAAAGTCATATCCCTCCGGAGAGCATTCTGTTGTCTCCCCTAAATATCCCTCCTCTGCGTGCCATTGCAGAGCCCGATAACGATTGTCCAGCTCTATCTCCTGCTGGACCAACCTGTCCAACTCAGTCACCCATTGCTCCTGGGGCTGCTCTCCCAGGAATGCCATCCGCAATGCCCGTTGGTCACTGGCCCGTTGCTCTTGGGTTGGAAAGCACTTGCCCTGTTTTATACCAGCGAGACGGAGGGCTGCAATCCAGAGCTCCACCCGAATCAGCTGCCTGAGCTCCAGGTATTCATCCTCAGACACAGTCCTGGTGTACGTTGAAAGGATGATCCGCAGCAGCCCCGGGAATTCTGATGCCAGGTCCATATCTCCGCTGGGGTGACTGAAGTCTGCTATGCTGATCTTGGATCCAGTTGGACGTTTGGATGTCCCAGACTTCAGACTTCAGGAAGCTTTCCCGCTGCTTGCCACCAATGTCACGGAACGCCCCACACTCCGCTTGAGTGCTTCCGTCATATACCGCTTCCTAAGTTCTGGAACACAAGTCCAATGGATCTGGCCACAGGAACCCCAAGAACTAGACAACACCAGTCTTGGAGTACATCAGAACTCCCTTTATTTTGAGATCTCACAGACCTTTATACAGCAGGGATGACTCAAAGCTAACCTAATTAACATGACCTAATTTACTACAAAATGTACCCAGACCAGATGACAGTCTTGTGGGCACCGAGCTTCACACATTAATACAATTAACAATACAAACAACAATCTCCCCCCTCCTCAGCCTAGACCATTCGTCTATTAGCCAGGGCTGGTGGCTAATGTGATCAGCTCTCTCAATTAACATAAACACATGTTGATAACACCAGCATCTCCTCACAGGATGTGTCCCAGCAGAATGAATCAGTCTTATCAGCAGGGGGCTGCTGGAGGAATCCCCTCTTCAGGGACACAAATATACAGTAAGGAGTCCCCATACAATATATACATGACTGAGTCCGATTAATACAGTTCAGACTGGATTTCTCATTCACCTCAAATGCTAGGGCCCATAATCGGTGGGCAACAGGCTTGCACACAGTCCTCTCCAACAGCCTCCGCTCTGGCCATGCCCGTGACAATGACCATTCCATTCCCCTTCCCTTGATGCTGGGGTTCTTACCAGAACTTACCAGTATCTGTTTATCTATTTCTCTTACAGACCAACGGATGCATCTGTTCCTGATGAAGTGTGTTTACACGAAACGCGTTGACAGAATCCAAACTGTTTTAGTCCATCATTGCATATAATCACTATCCTTGTTACAATTATTTTCCGTCACAGAGTACATACTCCTTCATAGGCAACTGGAATGTGCTGCTATTTTGTTTTTAAGGTTATAATTGCATGAAATGTTTAGAATATCTAATTTTACAATTTATTGTATGTATTTATGAACTGTACTCCAATTCACATAATTGGTGGTTTCAATGTATTTCATACTGAGTTCAATCTTGTACCCTCTGTGAGACAATAAACCCATTGGCCTACCACGTATGTATTATCCTTTCTATTCGCCACCTGCCTCATACAAAGTCCCAATTCCCCTATATATGGGTAGATGGTAGAATGCAGTCATGACTATATAACACTATATAGTATCAGAATTATGTAATGTCAGGGCTTTTTTTTTAGCTGGAACTTGGTGGAACTCAGTTCCACTACCTTTGGCTCAGGCCCTCTGCTCCCTGCTCACCACTATCATTTGTAAACACAGAAATCCGGCTTCTGTGTTTACATGTGACAGCTTGTCTCCCAACGGCTCCCACAGATCTGATCTCCTAAGAGGCTCTCAATGAGTGCAGGATCGGGACAAGGGAGTTGCAAGTGCCCAGGGTGCAGTGCGGATGCCGGCACCCACACTGGATGATCTTCCTGCAGGTGAGAGAGGTGGAGCCACCTACAGTGTGCAAGGAGGTACTGGAGCCGAATGGGTGCTTCAGCTTAATACAGCAACAAAAATAAGATGTGGAATATGGTGGAGCTTTTAAGGAGGGGGTGGTGGAGGCAGTGGGTCACATGCAGAGGTCAGAGCTGAAGAGGGGTGAGATGTGAATGGGGAATGCAGAGGTAAGCAGCTGTGGAAGAAGGCTAAACTCTACACTATGTACGTAGCACACTCCTGAACTCTGCACTATGTATGTAGCACACTCCTGAACTCTGCACTATGTGGGGGGGGGGGGTTTAAGGGGTCGTGGTTGAGTTCCTGCACCTATTTTCTGAGAAAAAAAAACCCTGTGTAATGTACAACATAGATTATATAGTGTGAGGGTCAGGACTCTTTATACACTTTATCTGAAAGGGGCTTACAATCTCGTGAGGATTAAGGAGGGCGACGAGTGGAAAACTGCGTTTAAATACCAGAACAGGCCATTATGAGTATCTCGTAATGCCTTTTGGCCTTTGTAACGCCCCGGCAGTTTTCCAGGAATTTATTAACGATGTCCTCTGAGATTTGTTGCAGTTATGTGTGGTGGTTTATCTTGATGCTATCCTCATATTTTCCAAGTCCCTGGAGAGCCACCACACAGATGTCGTGTGCTTCAGAAATTAAGGGAGAACAATCTTTATTGTAAACTGGAGAAGTGTGAGTTCCATCGTGAACAGGTTAAATTCCTGGGCTGTGTCATTTCCACTGCTGTTTTTTCGATGGACCCAGAGAAACTTTCGGCAGACCTACAGTGGCCTCGACCCATTGGATTACATCCCCTGCAGCGTTTCCTGGCTTTTGCCAACTATTATCGGAAGTTTATTCGTAACTCCTCATCTCTGGTCAAGCCCCTGACCGATATGACCAGAAAGAACGGTAACCCACAGAGTTGGTCTCCGGAGTCCATTAAGGCCTTTGAAAGTCTCATGGCTGCCTTTGTTTATGCTCCAAAGTTGGCACATCCTGATCCTACGTTACCTTTTATCCTTGAGGTTGATGCTTCTGAGACTGGTGTTGGCGCCCTTCTGTCTCAACATCCTACCTCTGAGAGTGCTATGCATCCTTGTGGCTACTTTTCCAAGAAATTGTCACCAGCAGAGTGCAATTATGAGATTGGTGACAGTCTAATTAACACTAAGGCAACAAAAATGGACTTTGTAGGCACCAATTGTAAAACATACATAACATTTATTTATTAAACATTTAATTCATAAATCAATTTTAAAAACATTGCAGTAAAAAGTGCAGCTAGCTAAACCTCTCTGATGTGAGTTTATACAATAAATGCATGATATTAGCGGAGATGGAATCCTGCAGTGAATTGGAATATAGAAGAACAAAGTAAGCTCTACATGTTTCGCAATTGGATTGCTTCTTCAGGAGCTATAAAGTATTCTACAAAAGAGACATAAAATTACAAGCAATCAATAACAGTAGACAAACAAAAGTTTATTTAAAAGGTAGAATGTCTCCAGTGGTTTGCAGGGAGTGTCAGGAGGTGATCAAGGTTAGCTCCCAAAATTAGCGTGCATGCGGAGACACAGGGTATACGTGGGGGCGTGCCTGGTATAGAACGTACAAAAATGTAAAAGTTGGTACTGGTGGTAAGGGGGACGAATTCCTCCACCAATTAAAATACAAAAATGATGATGGTGATGATACTGGGCAGCAGTCAACAACGTTGCCTATAATGTAGATGTAAGGATATATGTAAAAATAGCCATAATAACAAAATAATGGAGGTCATATAGAAGGAGTTCTTATTTTAAGTGACCAAAAAAGGAAAAGAAAGATTGGTGTTCAAAGAGACACATAAAAAATACCTCACCTTGTAATCTTAGTAAGAGATGGAGAAAGTCCAATATGACAAGCAGAGGGCAGACTGCAGTAGCAACGAGATTAATAGTAAAAGAAACCAGGGTATATCGGAGACTGCTGGTCAGACAGCCATGCAGAGATTGATAACATCCAGGCTATCTACAAAGGGCAGAAAGCATAGAGCTGGGATAAATATTGTAAATCTCCCACAGATAAAAAGTATGCAGCAATAGCACCAGAGTTCAAACAAATGGATAATAAATACCTTTGCTTGATAAATGGTGAGAGTCCAAAGAACGGACCTCCGCCATGGAGGGTAATAGTGGTATAGGGCTGAAAGTCAGCCCTATATACACACGCCCCAGTCAGGTGTGCGGAATCACCACAACACCTGACTTGGCTGGGGAGAGCTGCGCGCGCACCCCCGCTGTGGCCCCGCCTGCGCAGTGTGATGGAACAACTGCGCCAGGCGTCACCAGGCGTCGCCACGCGAGGGGGACGCAGTCCTCAAGTAGCAGGGCTGTGGGCTCCCCCCAGTGGCCACTCCTAGGAATGACAGTAAAAGAATGAAATGGACCTAGACACCAAATGTGAAGGGGAAGAAAGGGGGGGGGGAGAGAAAGGAGAAACAGAAAAGGAAGGAAAGAGAGGAAAAGAAAACAGAAAAAAGGGAATGGAATAGTAGCGGAACAAAAAGAAAAAAGGACAGACACAGTAGGAGGACATAATGGAGAAAGGAAGAGAAAGGGGAGGGGGGAGAAAAAGTCCTGGATACAAAAGCCGCATAAAGCAGTCCACTAAGGGACTGCAATGTGGCTACCCGGCCGCACTTATAGTTCTGGAGCAACAGCACGCTAAGGAGCCACAAAAATGGTGTCCAGACAGTCTCCACTGCAGGCTCCGGAGAGCCAGAATCAGGGATAGTTGAAATATATGAAATCTAGGAAAAAAGATAAACAAAATACATGATTATATGTATACGTCAAACTGTAATATAATATTGATCCTATATTTCGATGATTATGCAAAGGACGGTGAGGAGTTGATGGCATGGTTGGTGACAGATAGCTGTTGGCAATCATTTTAGCCCTGAAAGAATGGAGACATCTCCTCGAAGGTACCACTGTGCCGGTTCTCATTCTTACTGACCATAAGAATCTCACATTCTTGTCTGAGGCTAAACGCCTCTCTCCCAGAAGGGCGCGGTGGGATATTACATTGTCTCATTCTTACCCGGTACTAAGAATGTAAGGGCTGACGCCTTGTCACAACAATTTTCCTCCACTCCAAGTTGGAGTCGGTTCCGGTTCCTATGATTCCGACTGATCGTATTCTGGCTACGGTTCGCACCAGTCTTACTTCTCCTTTGGGTGACAAAATTCTTGCTGCTCAGGTCCATGCTCCTCCTGAGAAACCTTGTGACCGCTGCTTTGTCCCAGAGTGTCTCTGTACTGCCGTGCTCCAGACTTACCATTCTCCCAAGGCAGCTGGCCACCCTGGGAAGAATCAACTCGTTTGGGCCATTTCCCAACAATTCCGTTGGCCTAGTCTACGTGCTGATGTAACTGCCTTCGTAGCTGCCTGTTCCATGTGTGTTCAGAGTAAGACTCCATGACACCTTCCAATGGGCTTCCTACAACCCATACCCAATGGAGAGAGGCCCTGGACCCACCTGTCTATGGATTTCATTGTGGAGTTGCCCAACTCCCAAGGCAACACGGTTATCCTTATGGTGGTTGACCAGTTTTCAAAGATGTGTAATTGTATTACACTTAAAAAGTTGCCCACTTCTAAGGAACTGGCTTCCATTTTTGCTCGGGAGATCTTTCGCTTACATGGGCTACCCAAGGTGATTGTCTCGGACAGGGGTAGTCAGTTTGTGTCCCAGGTCTGAATCTCCTTTTGTGCACAGCTGGGAATTCAGCTTGCTTTCTCCTCTGCGTATCACCTGCAGTCTAAAGGGGCTGCAGAACGAGCCAATCAGTCCTTGGAGCAATTCCTACATTGCTATATTTCTGACCA
Source organism: Aquarana catesbeiana (assembly GCF_042186555.1). Lineage (NCBI taxonomy): Eukaryota > Metazoa > Chordata > Amphibia > Anura > Ranidae > Aquarana > Aquarana catesbeiana. Next base: position 1,508,657 of record NW_027362653.1, on the reverse strand, counting down.
TCACAACCACTGGTCAGACCTGTTACCATGGGCAGAGTTTGCTCACAACAGTGCCTTGAATTCTGCTTCCCGATTGTCTCCGTTTATGGCGAATTATGGTTTCCAACCTTCCATGTTGCCTGACTCGTTTGTTCCGCAGAGTATTCTTGCGCTAGAGGAGCACCTCCGTGGTCTTCGTTCCACTTGGGCACAAGTCCAGGAGGCTTTGCGTCATGCTAATGATAGGTACAGACTCCATGCTGACCGCAGGCGCCTTTCTGCGCCTTCCTTCCAGGTTGGGGACAGGGTCTGGCTGTCATCTCGCAACCTCCGACTTCATGTTCCCTCACTGAAGTCCGCACCTCGGTTAATTGGGCCTTTCCGTATCCTTCACAGGATTAACCCAGTGGCTTACGCGTTGGTCCTTCCTCCTAGTATGCGCATTTCAAATGTGTTTCATGTCTCCTTATTGAAACCATTGGTCTGCAACCGCTTTACCACCCGTTGCCACGTCCTCACCCTATACAGGTTGAGAATCATGAGGAGTATGAGGTACAATCCATTGTTGACTCCCGTAGGTTCTGTGGGCACATACAGTACATGGTGCATTGGAAGGGGTACGGTCCGGAGGATTGCTCCTGGGTCTCATCCTCGGACATACATGCCCCTGCCCTCCTCCGTGATTTCCATAGACGTTTTGCTCTCAAGCCCGGTTGTCCTCCGAGGGGGAGGGGTCGTTGAGGAGGGGGTACTGTCAGGGCTGGCTCAGCCCTTCCTTCTCTGAGCTGGCTACTCAGCTGTCGGCTAATTGCCAGCTCTCCACAGTTAACCAGCTATTGTGGATCTGCTCGTCAGTCCCGCCTACTTAAAGTTGTCCAGCTCACTTCATTCCTGCCTTCGCCTTGGTCATATCACTAGAAACAATCTCCTGCGTTCCTGTTTAAAGACTGGCTTTGCTGACATCCCTTCTGGCTTCTTATCCTGCTTGCTGTTCCTCTACTTGAATCCCTGACTTCTGGCCTGGCTGATTACCCGGTCTGGTTACTGAACTCTGGCTTGGCTGACTACCCGATCCGGTTACTGAACTCTGGCTATGCTTGGACTACGCTTACTCTATTTACCTTTTTATTTTTATTAAAAAACAAGGGTGATTTTACTGTACTTCTGTCTTGGTCTGGTTCATGGTTTCTGAGACATATCCCTCCACCCGGCACATCCAACAAACATCAGAGCAGGTAACCAAGGGAGAATTGTTCTGTCAGAGATCTTACTAGACCCAGGCATGGGGCAAAGGACCCAAAGCACATGCCCGAGGTGCCTAGCTCGAGCAACTCCTATGGTGAAAATCAATATTTTGCTGCCAGCTGAACCCCAGAATCTCCATAAAACCAGTCTATATACATAAATTGTGTCTGTAGCACAGAGAAGAAGGATTATATCTGAGATAAATAAAGGAATACAGGACAGGGGAACACAGCTCAGGAAAGTGATCAGGGTATTACAGGCTGATATCACCCTGTCCTTGCTCTGGACCAATCAGTGAGCAGTATGGGTGGAGGAATGTATTTAGTGTTAATGACCCACCTGTGCTGATCTCTGTAGGAGTGTCCGCCTCTATAAATGTCCCTGTTATTCCATCCTCCTCCATAGACTGCTGATCATCCCTCACATACGTCTCTTCTTCTTCTGTTTTAACCTCAAATTCTATATCAATTGGATCTCCACTCTAAACCAAGTGAAAGAGAGAAAATATCATCTGTAAAGTATAAGCTGTAATATTGTGACATCACATACACGAAGAAAACACTTTGTCTCCACAAGTCTATGTTGTAGATGCTCCAATCCACCAACCTTGTAACATTGAGGGATGGTGTGATCTTCCTGTGTGGAATCCCGGGAATACAGAGGACGGGGACATCTCTCTGGAGGGTTCCTGGTATGAGGTGGCTCCATCATATTCTTGTGTCCTTCTGAAAACTCGTCCACCTCACCATACTTCTCATCATCCTCTTTATACTCTTTTTTAACATTAAAATTATCATCCCCGAAGATTCCACTCTGAATATATAATAAAACATTCATTGTAACAAACATACTGAATATAAATCAGAACTGCCAATAATTGTCAATTATCTACCTGATGATGGTGAGGGATGGTGTGATCTTCCTGTGTGGAATCCCGGAAATACAGAGGACGGGGACATCTCTCTGGTGGGTTTCTGTAGCTGGATGTCTCCACCATGGTGTCCTGGTACAGATCTTTGTGTCCTTTTAGAAGCTCTGAATCCTCCATAACCCCATTCTCATCATCCTCCTTTTTTATCTCTTCCTTAACATCAACTTTAGAATCTCTCAGGTTTCCACTCTAAATATATAAAAATGACATCAATTGTAACAATGCAGATAATGTACAGATCCTAATGATATTATCAGTGATTGTTCCTCATCTACCTGATGATGATGAGGGATGGTGTGACCTTCCTGTGTGGAATCCCGGGAATACAGAGGACTCTCTGGTGGGTTCTCATTACTGGATCCATCTGTAGGAAACACACACACTGACTGAATACATTGTTTCTATGTGTTTATCAGATGATGGGGGATCTAGGTGGACCCTCCGTACTGCTCTCTCCTTTACAATAAAGTCTCCTCTTACCCGGTGATGTGAGGGGCGGCTGATTGTCCATCATGACGTCCTTGTAGAGATCCTTGTGTCCTTCTAAATACTCCCACTCCTCCCTGGAGAAATAGACAGTGACATCCTGACACCTTATAGGAACCTGACACACAATGATATATGAACAAGAGGTTAAAAGCTTGTTGCAGGCATTCTGACATAAAAAAAAAAGAGGAAAGTGCACCAAAAATAAGCCACATCCATAAATCATTGAAACAAAATAAGGTAGTACTGAGTATTACCAGGGAGGCGGACTTTTTAGGCTAAGGAACGGTGGGGAAGATGTAGCAGTATAAAAAATATAAATTTATCGAAAAATACAATATCTAAAAAACAATGACAATTGTAACATATAGCATCTATGATTATTGTGCAGTGAGCCCTTGTATGTCTGTATGACATACAAGGGCTCACTGCACAATAATCATAGATGCTATATGTTACAATTGTCATTGTTTTTTAGATATTGTATTTTTCGATAAATTTATATTTTTTATACTGCTACATCTTCTCCACTGTTCCTTAGCCTAAAAAGTCCGCCTGCCTGGTAATACTCAGTACTACCTTATTTTGCATTCTGACATCATTACATGCGGGGCTGGTGAAGGATTTTTGACACCCTAGGCGAAACCTTGTTTTGCTGCCTCACTTAGCTCCGCCCCTGACTCCGCCCCCTTTGCCCTGCCCATGTATACGCTGGAGGTAGCGGGGGTCATGGCCAGCCCCGACCAAAAAAAAAAAAATTGAAACAAATTCAATAATTCTAGCACCAGAACTCCTGCGTAACACTAAACTGATGACCTGTAGGGACATTGCGCCTGATGCTAGAATTATTGCTCTCACTCCGGTGTGCGCAGTAATACATAACATGTGTAGGACAATAATAGGTGCCAAAGCACATGCATTTTTGTATATGTGTGTGTACAGTATACAGGTGGGGGGCAGGAAGCGTACGGTATACAGGTGGGGGCAGAAAGTGTACGGTATACAGGTGGGGGCAGGAAGCGTACGATATACAGGTGGGGGCAGGAAGCGTACGGTATACAGGAGGGGGGCAGGAAGCGTACGGTATACAGGTGGGGGGCAGGAAGCGTACGGTATACAGGTGGGGGGCAGGAAGCGTACGATATACAGGTGGGGGCAGGAAGCGTACGGTATACAGGAGGGGGGCAGGAAGCGTACGGTATACAGTTGGGGGCAGGAAGCGTACGGTATACAGGTGGGGGGCAGGAAGCGTACGATATACAGGTGGGGGGCAGGAAGCGTACGATATACAGGTGGGGGGCAGGAAGCGTACGGTATACAGGTGGGGGGCAGGAAGCGTACGGTATACAGGTGGGGGGCAGGAAGCGTACGGTATACAGGTGGGGGGCAGGAAGCGTACGGTATACAGGTGGGGGGCAGGAAGCGTACGGTATACAGGTGGGGGGCAGGAAGTGTACGGTATACAGGTGGGGGGCAGGAAGTGTACAGTATACAGGTGGGGGGCAGGAAGCGTACAGTATACAGGTGGGGGGCAGGAAGCGTACAGTATACAGGTGGGGGGCAGGAAGCGTACAGTATACAGGTGGGGGGCAGAGGGTGTACAGTATACAGGTAGGGAGTGGCGCGGGGGATGTACAATACAGGCAGAGTATGATCAGCATGATGAGCATGGAGCCCCATCCTGGCTCCTCACATCACCTGACCCCGACTCCACTCTTCACCACCTCCATTACCACCCATACTCTCTGCCCTCTTCCTGACACTGGACAGTCTAACCCCGCCTCCTCTGTGATGTCATACAACTCAGCCCTTCATAGTTCCTCATTCGTCTTCTCCCCTAATCCAGACGGAACAAGACTCCACCCCCGCAGATCTCCTTCTGAGGAGTTACTGAGCCATCCGCGAATGAGGGAGAGGGGGTGACTATGACTTAAGGAGGAGGACAGGAGGATGTCAAGAGAGGCAGGGCGTGCCATCGGTCTCCGGCGATTATTTTCAACACCCCTAGCGGCCGTGGCTGCGCCCTAGGCGGCTGCCTGATTTGCCTAGTGGTAGCGCCGTCCCTGATTACAAGCAGGACCAACAGTCCTGCTTTGCACATGAGAATTCAAGAGTTCGCCTACATCCTAAGAGTATCAGAAAGAAGAAAAAAAAAAGCCAGATGGAGGGAGGGGGGGGGGCTGTGAGGTCATTGTGACATCATAGGATTTTCTGACTGTGATTGGAGGGACATTGGGAGGAGGAGCTGTAGAGGGCGCTCTGTGAGGCTTCTTTACACACAGAATCATTTCTCCCGAGTGCGTCCCACCTCTCCTAAACTGAAAGATTACCTTTGTCTTTTTTTCTTACCTCCTCTGCTGCCACTTCCAGCAATGTCTCCTCTCTACTACCTCCCCACTCACCTCTCACCTGGAACTTCCTATTTATACCTGACATCACTTCCTGTCTGTACCTGAGATCACATCTTTTTTTCCATAGGGACTTCCTGTCTGCGTAGAAGTGAGATCACCACCTTGTGGAGCTCAAAGGAACTGCAGCTCAGGTGCCACATAGAGTCCAATGAATGTAAAGTCTGTGAGTTGGGTATCACGCCTGAAATCTGATAGAGCTGATCTGTCCTTATCCAAAGGCCCCGGCTGGGTTTTAAGCCATCCGCTTACTATATTTGGCGCTCTGGTAAGGGCAATTCATTTTCGTGATCTTTTGGATTGTGAATATTTCCATACATATGGTGGCATTTGGAAGATCTAGAGTGTTTTTTCTCTCACCCAAAGTGACATTTGGACTACATCATTGATTATTTATGTCATTACCAACTAAAGGACATTTAGCGCAGTTTATTTTTTATTACAGTAAATTAGTTATACGTGAGGAGACAGTGGAAGTGAGCTGAGGGGTAGAGAAATAGATTTGGGTGTTGTCAGCATAGAGGTGGTATTGGAAGCCATGGAAGGCTATCAGCTAACCCAGGGAGGAGGTGTAGATTGAAAATAGGAGAGATCCAATAACAGAACCTTGGGGGACCCCAACTGAGAAAGGAAGAGGAGAAGAGGAAGTAGAGTTGTAGGAAGCGCTAAAGGTGCGGTTGGATAAGTAGGAAGAGAACCAGCGAAGAGTACAGTCCCGGAGACCAAAGGCATGGAATTTTTGAGGAGGGAGTGGTCAACCGTATCAAAGGCAGCAGAGAGGTCCAGGAGTAGGAGTACAGAATAGTGTCGATTGGTTTTGGCCGTTAGTAGATCGTTTGTTAGTTTTAGGAGAGCAGTCTCTGTGGATTGTTGAGGACAAAATCCAGACTGAAGGGGATCAAGAAGGCTATTATCAGCGAAGTGGACGCTCTATGCAACCTTCCCTGCCCGTCTTCCGAGCAGGAGAAATCTTCAGAACGTAGAGGTATACGAGACTACCTGCACAAATCGGATCTGCCTCGTCTGTCTGATGGATGTGTCCCTGGCGATTGCCCAAATGCAAACCGCCAAGGCCCCGGGTCCAGATGGGTATTCCCTTTTGTACTATAAGACCTTTGGGGATCTCTGGAATTCAAATTTTCATGCGGCGTACAACGCTGCTGGGGAGGGGGTGCTTCCCCCGGAGGACACGTTGCGTGCTTACATCATGGTGATCCCTAAGGAGGGCAAGGACCAGCTCCATTGACAAAACTATCGGCCCATTTCTCCCCTTAATGTGGATCTAAAAATTTTCACCAAAATCTTCTTGAACCCCTTAATAGAATTGATCCCCCAATTGGTCCACTCTGATCAAGTAGGTTTCGTACCTACGAGGGAAGCCCGGGACAACACCACAAAGGCGATTATTCGAATTCATGCTGCCAGGACGTGGGGGACCTCCTGTGTTACTCCTTTCGACCAATGCAGAGAAAGCTTTCGATAGGGTGAATTGGCCCTTCCTTTTAGAGACCCTGTGGTGTGTGGGGTAAGACAACTGGTGATGAATTGGGTACAAGCCATTTATTATCACCCAACGAGTGAAAGGTAAATGGTCACCTCTCTATGTCCCTTGGAATAGCCAATGGGACGAGACAGGGGTGTCCTCTTTCCCCCTTGATTTTTATACTGACCCTGGAACCCTTTCTTTGCTCAGTTAGGGACAATCCCAATATCACAGGCCTCCGTGTAGATGATACGCTATCCCCAAAAATCGCGGCGTTTGCTGATGACCTCTTGTTCTTTGTAACCAACCCCCTGGTATCTATCCCAAACCTGCTGTTGGAATTGAAGACCTACGGAGTGCTATCTTTCTTCAAAATCAACTACCAGGAAACAGAGGCATTGAACATTCCCATGCCGGCCTCCCTAGCATCATTACTACAGATTTTCCCTTCAAATGGGCAACGTTGCACATCAAATACCTGGGCATCCTTTTGCCGAGTAGGCCCGGAGGTCATTTTCCCCCTCAATTTTCCTCCCTTGTTGACATCCATTAAAAAAGACCTCCAGTCCTGGCAGCACGGAATGTTCTCATGGTTTGGTAAATGTGGCATAGATAAAATGAACATTATGCCCCGGTTGTTGTACCATTTGCAGGCCCTTCCCATCCGTATTCCGAGTTCCTTCCTTAGGGCGGTGAATCGTGTGTTGGTCTCTTTCCTGTGGGCCCAGAAACCCCCATGACTGGTTCAGTCGATTTTGCAACTGCCAAAGTTGTTGGGCGATATTACTTTGCCAGATGTCAGGCTCTACCACATGGCTTGTCACCTGACACGCATCGTAGACTGGTGTCGCCATGGTCCTTTGAAACAATAGGTACAGATAGAGCGGCGCCTGGCGGGGTAGCCCATTGGATTCGCTGCCCTGGTGCCAGACAAATCTGTCATTCCGGGTATTGGACCATCCCACTGTGGGTGTGATGTGGTGGACTGCCCAAAAAGCCTTTTGTGACTTTGCGATCGCGCCAACTCCTTCACCGCTCACCCCTGTCGTTGGGAACCCGGCCTTCAGTCCGGGACTCAGTGATCCTTAAATTCAGGATCTCAAAGAGGTCGAAAGATCCCAAGTCTGCCATTTCCTCATTAATGGTCAGTAGATGACAAGACAACGAATCATGAATGACACGTCTTTGGTGGGTCTTTCATTCTGGCAAAAAATACAGTTGGCTCACTTCATTGGGTCTCTCCCCCTCCCAGAGCCCATCAGGAGGAAACTAACTTCCTTCAAGACGCTGTGTTTAGAACAATCCCCTACGCACCATGTAGTCTCTCTGACATATCAATTGCTCGTGCCACCACCGCTGGGTTACAGACCTCCCTATATCTCTAAGTGGGAGCAAGACTTAGGACTTCGATTCCCGGAGAGGCAAGAGGAGAGACTTCTCTTCTCTTCCAAAACATCGATCTGTGCTAACCACCAGGTGGCAGGATATTAGGTGTTGACCTGCTGGTACTATACACCTGTAAGAATCTATAATAGAGATATGCAATTAGCGGACCTCCAGCTGTTGCAGAACTACAAGTCCCATGAGGCATAGCAAGACTCTTACAGCCAGAAGCATGAAACCCAGAGGCAGAGGCATGATGGGACTTGTAATTTTGCAACAGCTGGAGGTCCACTAATTGCATATCCCTGATCTATAAGATGTTCCCTCAGAGTTCAGAATTGTGCTGGAGGTGCGGGGAGGAACCGGGTTCTCTCCTCCACATCTTCTGGTCTTGTCGCCTATTGCTGCCTTACTGGACCGAGGTTCACTGCATCATCGAGAAGTTTACTAATCGGGTGTTGCCACATTCTTCCTCTTGCATCACCACGAGATTCCAAGCAAGATCTATAGGAGATCTATCTTGCCTCTCTCACTCACGGCAGCGAAGAGCAGCATACCATTGTTTTGGAAGCAGACACAGCCGCCGGCGGTGGCTGTCTGGTTGAAAAAAGTATCCGCAATAAATGCAATGGAGGACTTGGTGGCCACGAACAGGGGCCTTTCAAAGAAGTTCCTCGAGAAATGGTTTTATTGGCACGGGTTTGTCTATTCTGAGGAGCACGTGGAGCTGGTGACTTAACTCCCTTGGGAGCCGAAACGCATTAGGCAGGCTCCCAGGACATGGTTAAGAGAAGTCTGGTGGTAGTTTCATTTCTTTTTATTTGTTTTGTCCCTCCTCTTTCTCTACTCTTTCTCTAGTTATTCTTTGCAGTTTGGCCTTGGGGTCATACTTTCTTTTTCTACAATCTGACTATAAAACGGCATTTAGCGTCAAAAACAAAAAAAAAAGAAATGTGCGGGATTCAGAAACTTCCCAGAACCAGCAGCTCACTGTTGGGATTGCCACCACGAGTTGTTCTCACTTGTGATACTGTGGTAGATGAGCTTTTGGTTGTTTTTGTGGAGAAGTTCTACTGTGTGTACAACAATGTTGTGGTTTCTGTATCACCGTATGCCTTATAAGGAACTAAAAAAAAAAAAATTCTGTCAGTAATTAAGTTTACACAGTGATTTCCTAGGATCATTAGCTCCACCTTGTGGCAATTATTTAGTAGTATTCCTGCAATACCACATTATCTCCACCAGATGGAGCTAATGATTATAGGAAATCACTATATGAAATAGACAATATTTGTCATGACTGGGCGGATGCTGGTCACAATCATTTTTTCCGTTGAACAAAGGTTTTTATTAATCAACTGGTGCATACATGTTATGTTTGCTTTGCATATAAACTTGGTAACTTATACAGTAGAACCTCGGATTACGAGCATAATCCGTTCCAGGAGAATGCTCGTAATCCAAAGTACTCGCATATCAAAGCCAGTTTCCCCATTGAAGTCAATGGAAACGAAAATAATTTGTTCCGCATTGACTTCAATGGCATGCAATACCGCATGCGGCCAGAGGCAGGGGGTGGAGCCGGAGAGCCTCGGAAACAGCAGGAAAGGCCCGAGGAAAGCTCGGCTGACCTCGGCAAACCTCGGAAAGGCTCTGGAACGTAGTATTTTCGAGTCTTTCCGAGCATTTCCAAACAGCTACGATCTGCGCCGTTTGGCTCCGGCGCCCCCCACCTCAGGCCAAACGCGGTACTGCACACCACTTTGGCCTGAATCCTGCTCGTTTTGCGAGACAACACTCGCAAACCGAGTTAGGATTTTTCAAAATACAGTGCTCGTATTGTGAAATGCTTGTTAACCGCGTTACCCGCAATCCAAGGTTCCACTGTACAATGAACGGTATACATTTTGTAATTAAGATAACAGGTACATTGTTTTGCCATGTGAGTACATTCTGTGAGTATACATTTAATACATAAAAATTACATTTCTTATCGTACATCATGGGACACAGAGCCATAGTAGTTACTATGTTTGTTATAGGCCACCTTCAGGTGATGGACACTGGCACGCCCTAAATTAAAAAGTGCACTCCCTATTTAACCCCTCCACCTGGTGGGAGTACCTCAGTTTTTTCGCCAGTGTCTAAGGTGTTGGTCACAAGTAAAGATGCACTGTGCTGAGCTCCACTGGAGCAATCCTTGCTGGGGATAGCCATGCAGCCGGATCCATTCAAAGTGTCTTTTTGGCCAAATAAAGGCCATATTGGTATTAAGGCCATAAAGTTTTACTGGCAGTGGTGCTATTACAGGTCCAGGGTTGTGGGTTTCCTCGAGGATCCCCAGCTCCTGAAGGTTTAACGGAACCCACCATGAAGGGTGAAGTTTGGGTCTGTTGGTTTACTACAGAAAACCCTGCGGCGGGAAAGGTAAGTGGAGTTTTTCTAAGAAATTTTCAAAAATTTTCTTATGAATGTCTCCTTTAATTAGTAAATGTTGTGTCACCACTGGGGGCTGTATAGAGCACTTACGTCTATTTTTTTCACAGAGCTCACAATGTGTCCAGGAAACAGCAGTTTTCTCTTCCTCTGGCCGGCAGCAGACCTCCGGTAAGTATAGGGGGGTTTTGCCTCCCCACCAGATGCCCCCCCTGTGCTGTTTTTTCTTCAGGAAAGGAGTGCTTAAAAAAAAAAAAAAAAAAGAAGAAGCGCGAACGGCACACCGCTCGGCGGCTTCCAGGCCCCCCTGCCATTTCTCTCTGTTGATCCCACAGGATCGGAGCTTGCGCGGGAAATGCTTTCTTTTGAAAGGAGAGAGAAGGGCCATAGTGATGGGGGGGGATTTAGCGCAGCGTTGGCCCCCATCATCCAGCGCGGGGAATGTGTATTTTAACTACTTCCATACAGGGCATTTTCACCCCCTTCCTGCCCAAGCCAATTTTCAGCTTTCAGCGCTGTCGCACTTTGAATAACAATTGCGCGGTCATACAACTCTGTACCCAAATGAAATTTTTATCATTTTTTCCCCACTAATAGAGCTTTCTTTTGGTGGTATTTGATCACCCCTGCGGTTTTTATTTCTTGTGCTATAAACAAAACAAGAGTGACAAGTTTGAAAAAACACAATATTTTTTACTTTTTGCTATAATAAGTATCCAAATTTTTTTTTTTTAAACAAATTTTTTTCTCATTTTAGGCCGATACGTATTCTTCTACATATTTTTGGTAAAAAATATCGCAATAAGCGTATATTTATTGGTTTGCGCAAAAGTTATAGCGTCTACAAAATAAGGGGATAGATTTATAGCATTTTTATTATTATTTTTTTTTTTTTCTAGTAATGGCGGCGATCTGCAATTTTTATTGTGACTGCGATATTGCGGCGGACACATCGGACAATTTTGACACATTTTTGGGATCATTCACATTTATACAGCGATCCGTGCTTTAAAAATGCATTGATTACTGTATAAATGTGACTGGCAATGAAGGGGTTAACCAGCAGGGGCGCTGTAGGGGTTAATGTGTTGCTAGGGAGTGATTCTAACTGTGTGGGGAGGGGATTCACAAGGGGAGGAGACCGATCGGTGTTCCTCTGTACAAGGAACACACCATCGGTCTCCTCCCATCTGACAGGACGTAGATCTGTGTGTTTACACACACAGATCCACGGTCCTGCTCGGTTACCGGGCAATCGCGGGTGCCCGGCGGACATTGCGGCCGCCGGGCACGCGCACCGGGACCCGAGCGATGCGGCGGGGCGCGCGCGCGCGCCGCCGGCAGCGCACGCGCGCCTCCTGGGCTACCTGGAAGGCTGCGCCGTCATATGACGGCGGCCAAGGATAACAGCTGCACCGTCCCGCCGTCATATGACGGCGGGCGGGCAGCAAGTAGTTAAAGGCACCATTGTTGCTGGCAAGCTGCAGAAGGACAGGTATATATGAGGTTTGGTGACACAGGCATTCCTTTGACACATTTACTACTGCATCAGTCTGAGCATTAATAGCAGCAGCAGAGCTGGACTATTGCTCAAGCAATGCATGCATTCCTTCTGGTAGTACCTCTGCTTTGTGCATCGGGCTATGGTTAAGGGAGGTTAAAATCACCTCAAAAAAAGGGGCTCTAGAAAGACTATAGTCACTAGGGAGCCTAGACCCATCTCAGAAAAGATGGCATCCTCCCCTGAGAATAACATGGCTGGTCAGAATGAGCCATCAGGAGGGGCAAGTGTTGCAGCTGCTTTTAGCATTGCAGCCCCTGTATATATAACTAAGGAGGTTTTTTTCTCCAACCATTCTTAGTTTGGAGCAAAAAATTGATGCTTTATTCGCATCCCAGAGTGGGATTAAGCATAAACATTTCTCAGGACCCTCATGCTGAGGATCAAGGGGCGAAAGATGACGAATTTCTCTCAAGGGACCAGGAAGAGGCTGATGTCCGAGGAACCTAATACGAAAGGATCAGGTTTGCAGGAAAGGTGGTTGGTACAGTCTCTCACCGAATTAGTCCGCTTCACATTTTTACTGCCAATAAACGCAGTCAATCGATGAGCCCACCTCTGGTTTGGGTTCACTAAAGCCTCCTCAATCTGTTAATGCTTTTTCTATCCATTCATGGCTAAAAAAGCTTATGTATTCTGAGTGGGAGCACCCAGATAAACAGTTTTTTTCCTCGAAAAAAGTTTTCAATACTTTATCCTATGGAGGAAGAGTTCTATAAGAAATGGGAATTTCCAGCAGTTGACGCTGCTATATCCTCTGTACTTGACTTGTCCAGTAGACAATGCTCATATGCTAAAGGATCCAACAGATAAGAAGTTGGAATTCCTTTTTAAAAGCTATATTTCGCTCACGGGTTCAGCCTGCGCTGGCAGCGATCAGAGTATCTCAGTCCTTACATGCTAGGGCTAGTACATGTGTGTAGAATCCGATGGTTGAAAAATTGGTCAGCCAAAGCGCCATGCAAAAGCTCTTGGCCAGTTTCCCATTTCATGGTGAACGGTTATTTGGAGACAATCTGGATAGGTATATCCAAAGAATTTCTAGTGGGAAAAGTTCCCTTTTACCGGTTAAAAAGAAGTTTAAAACATGCTTTTTCCCTGGTGCCAGGGGCATTAGCCTCCAGGCAGTCATGATGGCTTCCACTGTCAGGTTCATGAGGTAAACCTCAGGGTCAATCCCAGGGCCAAAAAAGAGGACCTGGGGGAGGAAACCCACAAAACAAAATACTAAAGCCCCTTTATGAAGGGGTACCCCCAGTCGCTCAAGAGTGGGGGGAAGGCTTCTACAGTTTTCAAGGGTCTGGCAGGAACAATGTCAAGACAGACGGGTGGCTTCCTCAATTTCTCTAGGTTACAAACAAGAGTTCCGAGGGTTCCCATCTCCTCGTTTTCTCAGATCAAACATTCCCAGAGATCCAGTGAAAAAAGAAGTCTCTCTTTCTAGCTTTGGATCATCTCTTGTCTGAAAGAGTGATATCTGCGGTTCCCTTGGAAGAGCAAGGATTAGGGTTTTTATTCAAACCTTTTCACGGTTCCAAAGCCAAATGGGGATGTTAGACCCATTTTAGATCTCAAAGATCTAAACTGTTTTTTGAATATCCATTCCTTTCGCATGGAGTCAATCCGATCAGTAGTCTCCATCCTACAAGGAGGAGAACTTCTGGCGTTGATCGACATCAAGGATGCTTTTCTCCATGTGCCGATTTTCCCCACTCACCAGAAATTTCTACGCTTCAAGGTAGAAAATCTTAATTACAGTTTGTAGCTCTGCCTTCGGTCTAGCTACTGCAGCTTGAGTGTTTACAAAGGTCCTGGCTCCTCCTTTAGCCAGGTTAGGGGCTCAAGGTATAACGATACTAGCCTACTTAGACGATCTACTCTTGATAGATCAATCGGTAGCCCGCTTAAAACCAAAGTTTGGTCACCACAGTCAGCTACCTGGAATACCTATGTTGGAGTCTCAACCTAGAAAAATCCTCCTTAAAACCATCAAGGAGATTGCAGTACTTGGGGCTGATCATAGATACAGCTCAGAAGAGGGTGTTTTTGCCCCAGGAAAGGATCAGTTCCATATGGGAACTGATTCAGTTGATCAAAACAAAGAAGAATCCTTCTATTCGACTTTGCATAAAATTGTTGGGAAAGATGGTGGCTTCAAGGCCGTTCCTTATGCCCAGTTTCATTCATGACTGCTGCAAAACAGTATCCTGTCAACTTGGAGAAGAAGGTCCAAGCTCTAGAATTCCCAAAGCGTTGATCCCCCCAAGGTGCGTCAAAGCCTCAATTGGTGGTTAACATTCAAAAATCTTCAAAAAATCTTTACTACCAGTTACCTGGAAAGTGGTAACAACAGATGCCAGCCTTCTGGGCTGGGGAGCAGTCCTGGAAGAAGCGTCTGTCCAAGGGAAATGGTCCAAATCAGAGATGACCTTGTCCATCAATATTCTAGAGATTCGGGCAGTACGCCTGGCGCTGGAGGCTCAGACTAAGGAATTGTCCTGTCAGGATCCAATCCGACAATGCCACAGCTGTGGCCCATATCAATCACCAAGGGGGCACGAGAAGTCGTGTAGCCCAGAGAGAGGTGAATCATATTCTATCTTGGGAAAACAACATTCCTTGCCTATGAGCAATTTTCATTACAGGAAGAGAGAATTGTCAGGCGGACTACTTGAGTTATGATAAACAGTGGTATAAAATAATCTTAAAACAGACTAAAAAATCACACTAAACAGCGCTAATGTTGAGCAAAATAAACATGTGGCCAACTACACATGAAAAAAGTAAATTTTTTAAAAAGTGGTGAAAAGTTCAGAAAGTGATTCAGAGAGTTTTCAACTGGTGATCACGAACAAACGTCACAACGTGCACCTCCACCGATCAGTCCAAATTCCACCCCGTGTGATCACACTCCCCACAGGGGGTTAAACTCACCAGAGCTAAAATAATAATGAGCCTCCAAGAAAAGAAGACACACCCACGCCACAAGCTGCTGCTAACACCACTCCGGAGGGATCCCAGATGCTCAGGGCTCACATTGAATCAAATAAAAAGAGAGACGTACATAGCGTAATCCTGTTTATTAAATATAAACCCCTCACATCACACAAAGAAGCCCCCTTCAATAAAGATTCGTACATAAGCATTGCAATCAACACAGCAAATTGTAAGGAGCGTTTACTTCACGGCGTCAGCCGGCTCAGCTGTCTCAGAACCGCCGTCCACTTCCTGGTTGTGTGACAGGCTGCGGTGGAGCGCAAACGTCACTTCCTACGTCGTGTAAGCCACGCCCTGACGCGTTTCGTCATATCCTGACTTCGACAGAGGGCGTGGCTACACGACAAATAGACCGGCTTATATTCTCCCACTTCAACCCCCTTGGCCAATCACAGCGCAACAGAGGTGACGGTGGGTGCACGCCGCCAACCTAAGTAAACACTGACGGCTTACTACAGGGGGGGACGAGGGACAATAGGCCACATTGCACATTTTAAAAATGAATGTAAATAGATCCAAAGAATGCAGATTCATGCACCCACAAGCCAGACTAACCAGCAAATAGGCATATGGATTAATCCTACATATTATGCCCATCAGCACGGGGCACATGGGGCTAAACATTATACAGTAACATATAAAACTACATATTTGAACTAGTCAGTATACAGATAGCTGCAAAATATATCATAAGTGGGCTATAAATACCAGCGCTCACTTCATTCACATTCATGTGGCAAATTATTCAATATAGACCCTCTTACTCCATGAATGTGAATACAGTACTTAATCATAGTTCTAGTTTTTAACAGGAGGTCTAATACTCAATAAAATCATATATGCTCAAGCAAAAATAATCACAAGGATAAAAGGAGAAAAAAAAAAAAAAAACGTTAAAATTCCAAACTGTTACAAAGTGTCTCACTAGCACTAATATAGACAAATCAATTGTTTAAACCAATATTTCACAAGGCTAAAAAGGAGAGATAAAAAATCTAAATGCATTTAAAAACGTTTAAAAAGAGGCAACGTGAATTTACTGACACTAAATGCTTTTAAAAACCTTTAAAAAGAGGCAGCGTGTATTTACAAACACGTAGGAGTAGATTTGGAGGTACGAAGATAAAACAGAGGTACTTATACAGAAAACATTGGCAACAAAGGTCAACCCACGACAATAATGGATACGATATCAAACTGTACTCGGATCTAAAAAGTCACTCCCAGATATTAATAGTCACTTATGAAGCAGTTAATATCTAGATCCACGTTCAACCCTCTTGGCGATAATGTGTCTGCCAAAAAGATCCATTGGGTCTCTCTCCTAGACAGGTCACGGACTAGATTTGAACCCCTCCATTTTGGTTTTAAATGATCAACGCCCCAAAATTTGAGGCCCGATGGATCTTGATTATGTTTTAATTTAAAATGGAGCGATACATTGTGGTCTTTAAAACCTATTTTTATATTTGTTATATGCTCTGCAATCCTAACTCTCAAGAGCCTCTTTGTGCGTCCTATATAAATAAGCCCACATGGGCATTGCAGAGCATAGACCACAAAGGAAGTGTTGCACGTAATAAATTAATTAATGGTGAATTCTTTACAGTTAGAGGTGGACATGAAGCTTTCCAAAGCCCTCATTGGTCTATCCACCTCCCTACATGCACGACACCTCCTGCAACTGAAAAAGCCCTTTCTATCCCAAAAGGTCAAGGGACTCGAAGGAGGGTCTAAAACCTTCCGCACTCTCTTGTCCGCGAAACTTTGAGACCTTCTGTAAATGAACTTAGGCCTACAGGGTAACACTGGATGTAACGTTTTGTCCATACGCAAAACGTGCCAGTGAGCGTTGAAAATGTCTTCCACCTCCCTATATTGAGAGTGAAAGCCCGAAATGAAACTCCATTCATGATTGTCCATATTCTGAGCAACTGGCACTTCTTCCAAAAAAGAGTCCCTAGGTCGCTCAGCCAATTCATGAATAATGGAGTCCAATGCTTCCTCACAGTACCCCTTTTCCATAAACTTTTTCTTAATAGTCTGGGCCTGGAGTATAAAAAGTCAGCTTCTTCCGAACAGTTCCTTTTCACTCTAGTGAGTTGTCCCTTAGGTATATTTTTTAACCACTTAGGGTGATGCCCACTATTGACGGGCAGGTAACTGTTGGAGTCTGTGGGCTTAAAACGAACCTTGGTCCCCAGCCTATTCCCTTGCCTGAAGATATTCACATCCAAAAAATGTATGTCACTCTGACTGAATTCGCTGGTCAGTTTAATATTATTAATATTCGAGTTGAGCTCATTCAGAAATTCTTGTAAACTCTCACTCGACCCTTCCCAAATAAAAAACAGGTCATCGATATACCTTTTGTATAGCAAAAGTTCGGTACGAGTGGCAGAAAAAATCGTTTTATCCTCCCACTCGCCCATGAACAAATTTGCTATACTCGCGGCGAATTTGGCCCCCATAGCGACGCCTCTACGTTGGGAGAAAAACTGGCCATCAAACCAAAAAAAGTTGTGACTTAGACAAAAGTCTAAAGCATTCCTGATAAAGACTTTTTGGTTGTGTGGCAAATCATCTCGTTGGCAAAGGGCCCAATTAAGGGCTACAAGGGCATCGTCATGTTGTATGATTGAATAGAGAGACGCCACATCCGCCGTTACCAAATAGAGTTCTTGCTTCCCTGTTAGATCCACCTGTTGCAAAATCTGTAGGAGACTCTTAGTATCCCTAAGATACGCCCTAGTTTGTATGACACTATTCTGAAGAAAGTGATCCAGGTATTGGCCCATCCGAGACATGATGGAACCAATCCTGTTAACTATCGGTCTCCCAGGGGGTTTATTCAGATCCTTATGTATCTTAGGCAAGGTATAAATTGTAGGGATTCTGCTACTACTCGGCACAAGATACCTTCTTTCTTTATTAGACAAAACCCCTGTTGAATAGCCCATTTCAACAAGATTTCTAAGATCTTTTTCATATTGTGCGGTAGGGTCCTTTGCTAGTTTTACATACGTATTGCCATCATTTAGCATCTCAGTGAGTTGATTATGGTAAAACTCCTTATTTAAAATCACTACCCCTCCCCCTTTATCAGCGGGCCTGATGACTATCTCCTTCCTCTTTTCAAGCATGGAGATCCCATCTATTATGTGCTGAGGATTGACATTCTTTTTAGGCACTAACTGCTCTAAGTCGCGTGTCACCAAACCTTTAAATACTTCAATATGCTGATTAGCGCTATTAAGGGGATTAAAGGGGGATTTATTCCTCAATCCACTGTCCACAGGCCCTACGGTGTTCGTGACAACTGATTGGGAATTCCTGTTTAAAAAATGCTTCTTGATATTTATTTTTCTCATATATCTATGTATATCAATAAAAACATCAAACTTATTGATGGGCCTTTTCAGGCCACACTTTAAACCCAAATGTAAGATGTTAGTTTCTTTATGAGATAAAACCACATTACTTAAATTAAAAATGCCTCCTAGTCCTGCTTGAGTTGCCAACAATTATTCCCGGGAGAATGGTCCCTTCACCTCAACATCTTTCTGTCAATATGCCAAAAATGGGGAGTTCCGGATGTGGATCTGGTTGTGTCTAGGTTCAACAACAAGATCGACAACTTTGTGTCAGGGACAAGGGATCCGATGGCATACGGAACAGATGCCTTGTTTTTTTCCATGGGATCAGTTTTTCACTGATCTATGCGTTCCCTCCTGTTCTGCTGCTTCCGTGCCTTCTCGCAGGATCAAGCAAGAAGGGAAGGAGGGGATTCAGGAGATCTTGGCTTGCCGAGATCATAAAAATTGCGGTAGGGGACCCTTGGACCCTATCGCTATGGCCATACCTTCTCTCGCAAGGTCCGGTATTCCATCCTACCTTACAAACGCTAAATTTAGCGGTTTGGCTATTGAGACCCACATTCTAAAAGATCGTGGGCTGTTAGCTTCAGTAGTTTCTACTTGGTTAATGCTAGGAAGCCAGCCTCCAGAGTCACATACTATAGAGTCTGGAAGGCATATGTCTTCTGGTGTAAATCCAGGGTTTGGCACCCCAGGAAATATGTCATAGGTAGGATCCTTGAATTCCTACAGATAGAATTAGAAATGAAGCTGGCCTTCAGTACTGTCAAGGCCAGATGTTGGCTTTATCTGTGTTTTTTTCAACAACAACTTGCTTCACACCCTCTGGTTCATAACTTTATTCGGGGGTAACGCGGATTAATCCTCCAGTTAGGTCACCCCTGAACCCTTGGGACTTAAATTTAGTCCTGTCGGCTTTACAGAAGCAGCCTTTTGGGCCAATAGGAGATAATCCCTTGGTCCTTTTGACGAGGAAAAATAATTTTCTTGGTTGCCATATCTTCTGCAGGAAGAGTATCAGAGTTGGCTGCTCTTTCTTGTAAAGAGCCATATTTGATTATTCATAAGGATAAGGTTGTATTGCGGCCTCATCCTAAATTCCTACCCAAAAGGTAGTGTCAGGTTTTCATTCAAACCAGGATATTGTTCTGCCTTCATTTTTTCCAGAACCTCGTTCTGCAGAAGAGAGGTCACTACATTCTCTTGATGTGGTGAGAACGTTCAAGGTCTATTTGAAATGGACCGCTCAGATTCGTAAAACAGATGTTTTGCTTGTGTTGCCAGACGGTCCTAAAAGAGGACAGGCAGTGTCGAAATCTACTATTTCTAAATGGATTCGTCAAGTGATTGTTCAAGCTTATGGTTTAAAGAGGAAAATTCCACCTTTTCATATTAAAGAGCACTCCACCAGGGCTGTTAGTGCTTCTTGGGCAGTGCATCACCAAGCCTCCATGGCTCAGATCTGCAAGGCCGCAACTTGGTCTTCAGTCCATACATTTACCAGATTCTATCAAGTAGATGTAAAAGATCATGAGGATATCGCCTTTGGGCGCAGTGTACTGCAAGCTGCAGTATGAGTCCTCGTCTCTTGGTGCCCTACTTTTGTTGTGTCTCCCTCCCTTCAGTTGACATTGTTATGGGACATCCCACATAGTAACTACTATGGCTCTGTGTTCCGTGATGTACGATAAGAAAATAGGATTTTTATAACAGCTTACCTGTAAAATCCTTTTCTTTGAAGTACATCACGGGACACAGAGGTCCCTCCCTTCTTTGGTATACACGTGTATTGCTTTGCTACAAAATTAAGGTACTCCCACCAGTGGGAGCGGTTATATAGGGGGTGCAATTTTTCATTTAGGGCGTGCCAGTGTCCATCACCTGAAGGTGGTCTATAACCCACATAGTAACTACTATGGCTCTGTGTCCCGTGATGTACTTCAAAGAAAAGGATTTTACAGGTAAGCTGTTATAAAAATCCTATTATTGAGACATGTGTCTGAGTATTTATTCCAAGCTGATTTGGCTTTACTATACACAGTTATCAGACTCCTGGAGCCAGCGGTTCCATATCTTGTTATATTTGTTGGGGAAACCTCTGTAAGTATATATGCATTTCTTATACGGAGGGTATTGTTAACTTCTATTTTCCATTCTAGTATCTTGGGAGGTGTTTGTCTCATCCATTTTTTAGCTATAGTTTTCTTTGCTGCGAACAGCGTCTCATGAAGAAATGTTTTTGTATATTTAGCAATCGTGTCTGGTAATATACCAAGAAGACATTGTTTTGGGTCTAATGCTAGGGGTGAACCCATTGTATCATGTAGAAATGTCACGATTTGCTTCCACAAGCCTTGTATCTTGGGGCATGTCCAGATCAGGTGGAAAAAAGTACCGTTCTCTTGTCCACACATCAGGCATGTTGTAGATTGGGTGCGTTTGTATCTTGCCACTCTAATGCCGCGTACACACGGTCGGACTTTTCGGCTACAAAAGTCCGACAGCCCGTCCGACAGACTTTCAACGGACTTTTGGCGGACTTGCGGAAGACTTTCTAACGAACGGACTTGCCTACATACGATCACACAAAAGTCCGATGGATTTGTACGTGATGACGTACACCGGACTAAAACAAGGAAGTTGATAGCCAGTAGCCAATAGCTGCCCTAGCGTGGGTTTTTGTCCGTCGGACTAGCATACAGACGAGCGGATTTCTGGGTCCAGCGGAGTTACGACGTAAAGATTTGAAGCATGTTCCAAATCTAAAGTCCGTCAGATTTGTGGCTGGAAAAGTCAGTCGAAAGTCCGGGGAAGCCCACACACGATCGGATTGTCAGCCGGCTTTGGTCCGTCGGACTTTTGTAGACGAAAAGTCCGACCGTGTGTACGCAGCATTAGGGGTGTGAGGTATGCCCTATGTAGAAGGTTATGTTTTGATAATCGATTCGATAGTTTGGGGGGATACAGCCTTACAGGACTCCAGTGCCTCCCCCACTCCTCATCCTCTATTGGTCCCAACACTCTCTCCCATCTGGGTTTTAGATCGTATGCTATTTTAGTAGATGTGGGGGTGGAGAGCATATTGTAGAATGCTGAAATTAGTTTGTGGGGGTTTGTGTTCTAAATAACTGCCATGATAACATTGGGTGTAGGGTGTGGGACAGAGTCAGGAAATTGCGATTGTGTCACATGGCAGAGTTGTAGGAATCTAACAAACATTCGGTTTTGAATTGTGAATTCTTCTTTAAGTGAATCAAAAGTTTTAAGGTGTCCGTCTTTTAGTAGGTGATGTAGGTAAAATATTCCCTGCTTGGACCATATGTTTGTGTCATGTATTTTGGTGAATTCGGGGAGGTTCTTGTTGTGCCATATCGGAGTGTAGTCGTTGGATTGCGGACTTTCAAGTTTGGAAGAGGCTAATCCCATATTTTCCTGTAGTGATATAGCATGGTTTGTCTATTTTCCCCTAGTTCCGTCCCTCCTGAGCCCGATGCTAATGCGTATATCGAGTCCTTGGTGTGTTGTGCCCATTTTGGAGATAGGAGCTTGAGGAATCTATCGCTATCCATTTTATCTATGTGAAAGAACTGTGACAATTGTGATGCAATGTAATATAGACTTAAGTCAGGGAGAGCCGTGCCTCCGAGGTCAGTTGGGTTCTTGAGAGTTTGCCACGCTAGTTTGTGTCTGTTGATTCCCCACACAAAGGGCTTAAGGAGGGCCTCCAGAGATTTGAAATGTTTCAGGGGTAAGTAAACTGGGGTATGCCAAAGAACATACAATATTTTAGGGAGTAGGACCATTTTAATATAATTTATGTGGCCCCAGATCCCAAGTGGGAGTCGGGACCAGATCCGTACTTTAGTTTTAACCAGGGAGAGTAGAGGTTCTATGTTTAGGGGTATGTAGTAGTCATGTGCCATTTGTTTAGTTCCAAATTCGTTTTTAATTCGGGAGTATCCGAATTAACAAAAACCCGTTTAACGAATTTTTCCCGAATATTCGTAAATTCGATAAAATTGGACGTTCGTAAATTCGGGCATTCGCACATTCGCAACTTACGTGCATTCGTCCATTTGTACATTCGTACATTAGTAAACTAGTGAATTCGTAAATTCGAAAATTCGGAAATCTGAAATAATAGTTAACAGGCTCATAATAACTTAACTGTTAGTAATTACTAGTAACACATACAAATTTATCCAAAGTTTTGAATGATCCGAAAAAAACGGAATGGAACGTAATGAATTGATAATAATAAATAACAATAATAATAATAACAACGTTTTATTATTATTATTTATTATTTATTTGTTCCGTTCCATTTGTTTAGATGCAGCATTCGTTTTGGATAATTCGCAACTTTGGATAAATTCGTATTTGTTACGTTCACTGACAGTCAAATTTGAAAGGAAATTACAATACCTATAATTTAATAGTTAGTTACTATTTCAGATTTGTGAATTTTCGGGATGTACGAATGTACGAATGAACAAATGTTGGAATTTACGAATGTACGAATGAACGCATTTACGATTCGTGATCATAACGAATGACCCGAAAAACGAAAAAAAATTAAACTAATGAAACGAAAATGAACGAACTTTTTGGCTGTGCACATGTCTAGTATGTAGTCTTTAGGGGATCTAGATATATGAATCCTTAGGTATTTAATGACATCAACTCTCTGTAATGGTAGTTTTGCTTGGGATTCTGGGGGTGGGAAGCTGTCGATTGTCAGGATTTGGGACTTACCCCAATTGATTTTCAGTCCTGAAAATATTCCGAATTGTTCAATTGTGTGGAGTGCGGTAAGTAGAGATGGGCCTGAGTCTGCTAAATATAACAGCGTGTCATCTACATACATACAGATTTTTTCAATTAAGGAGCCCAGTCTCAGTCCTTTAATCTCTGGGTTTCTCGGATGGACACTGCAAGGGGTTCTGCCGCAAGGGCATATAACAGTGGGGATAGAGGGCAGCCCTGTCTCTACTGAGGTCAAACATTCGAGACGGCCACCCGTTGGCTACCACCTTGGCTTTGGGTTCCTGGTATAGTAGTTGAACCCACTTAATATATTTGGGACCGAAGCCATAGCCCTCCAAGCATCTCCAGAGATACAGTACCTCCACTCCACCGAGTCGAAGGCTTTTGCTGTGTCCAAAGTTACTACAACTCATGAACCAACCTCCTCATGTGTGGCCTATATATTTATGTATAATTTCCTAAGAGTAAACGAGGTATTGCGACCAGGCATGAAGCCTGCTTGGTCTGTGTGTATTAGGGATAAGATGACCTGATTGAGTCTGATGGATAGTACTTTTGTCAGTATTTTACTATCATAGCAACAAAGGTAGCAGCGCTAATATCCCTAAGTGAATGATTGATGTCAAATAATAATATACACCTTGATAATAAACCACAAAAAAATATTAGTACAAAATTACTAAATATAATGAACCAAAAATAATTGATATAGCCCTAGCAAAGCAAAAGAATAGTCCAAAAAAACATGTTGTGAGAAGGCCTGGGTTCAAATTCCGGTCTTCACAGTATACAAATAAGTGATTGGATAAAACATTCCTCCACCGCACCACTGTGATAGCTCAATATAGAATGCGCGCTTACCACAAGGCAAGCCCAGAGGAGCTTGCGACCTTAACCCGGTCGGGGCCTTTATCTGGATGGACTAGGGAACAATCTCCACTTCCTATAGCCAGAGGGGATGATGAATGACACTGCTCCACCAAGCCACAGGGGATCGGTCACACCATAGTGGGATGTATATGCAACTCCAAATGTGGGGGATGGTTCCCATTCAGAGGTTCCCCGGGAAAAGAAAGGGAAACACCATAGCGTAATCCTGGACATCTTGCTCTTGGGCGTTTTTGTAGCTAGTAAAAAAATTGAACTTTACCTTTCACACCTTGTGGAGGGTGCACAGTCAATGGAGGGTCTCCATTGACTGTGCACCCTCCACAAGGTGTGAAAGGTAAAGTTCAATTTTTTTACTAGCTACAAAAACGCCGAGAACAACTCTTTAATCAGCTACAACATTGCTCCTGTTACATGGCTCTTTCTTAATGTTACTCATCCTGTTGTCATGTTGGCATATCGCAAGTACCACTTCCCAAGAGCAAGATGTCCAGGATTACGCTATGGCGTTTCCCTTTCTTTTCCCGGGGAACCTCTGAATGGGAACCATCCCCCACATTTGGAGTTACTTATACATCCCTCTATGGTGTGACCGATCCCCTGTGGCTTGGTGGAGCAGTGTCATTCATCATCCCCTCTGGCTATAGGAAGTGGAGATTGTTCCCTAGTCCATCCAGATAAAGGCCCCGACCGGGTTAAGGTCGCAAGCTCCTCTGGGCTTGCCTTGTGGTAAGCGCGCATTCTATATTGAGCTATCACAGTGGTGCGGTGGAGGAATGTTTTACCCAATCACTTATTTGTATACTGTGAAGACCGGAATTTGAACCCAGGCCTTCTCACAACACGTTTTTTGGACTAGTCTTTTGCTTTGCTAGGGCTATATCAATGATTTTTGGTTCATTATATTTAGTAATTTTGTACTAATATTTTTTTGTGGTTTATTATCAAGGTGTATATTATTATTTGACATCAATCATTCACTTAGGGATATTAGCGCTGCTACCTTTGTTGCTATTATATACAGTATTGTGTGTATCTCACATAGTGCGGCTGCTTTCTTAGGGATTTGTTTTCAGAACTCTAATGGCCCGTACACACGGTCGGATTTTCCGATGGAAAATGTCCGATCGGAGCGTGTTGTCGGAAATTCCGACCATGTGTGGGCTCCATCGGACATTTTCCATCGGATTTTCCGACACACAAAGTTGGAGAGCAGGAGATAAAATTTTCCGACAACAAAATCCGTTGTCGGAAATTCCGATCGTGTGTACACAAATCCGACAGACAAAGTGCCACGCATGCTCAGAATAAATAAAGAGATGAAAGCTATTGGCCACTGCCCCGTTTATAGTCCCGACGTACGTGTTTTACGTCACCGCGTTTAGAACGATCGGATTTTCCGACAACTTTGTGTGACCGTGTGTATGCAAGACAAGTTTGAGCCAACATCTGTCGGAAAAAATCCTAGGATTTTGTTGTCGGAATGTCCGAACAAAGTCCGACCGTGTGTACGCCCTATAACACTGGTTTAAAAAAGTTTTTTTTGTTGGTTTGTTTCTCATAATATCATTCTTTGAGGCACGATTTGTAAAGATTTTTTGTGTACTACAGCGCGGTATTTTTCCCACTATACACAGTATTTTGATATCAACCTGAAATAGGGATATGGGGCGATAAGATTCTGGGTATCCTGGATCTTTTCCTGGTTTGGGGATGAGGGCTATTGTTGACTCTGTCATGGATGGAAGTAATGTACCAGATTCGCTGGTCACAATCATTGAATTCAATTTTCAAAAATAGACCTCCAAACATTTGCAAAAGCTTACACCACAAAATGTACCTCCAATGAAAGGTAATGACTCCATTTTTTTTTTTTTTACTGCTATCAATGGTCAACACAGTACAACACTTCATCCATGTCTTTGGTGATCTCTGATCTCCTTATGAACTGTTTCTTACATGATGAAGATCAGCCATGGAGTATATCTGAGGTGTATATCAGGATGTGCTTCTTCCCCACATGAGAGCTGTGATGTCCAGCAACATTCATATAGAAAATATTTCCCGCACTCAAGGCACTAATACACCTCGAGGGTTGTGTGGGATCCCTGATGTACAGGAAGACAGGACTTCAGTGAGGAGCAATTCCCTCACTCAGGACAGGAAGGTGGCTTCTTCCCCTTGTGAGTTCTCTGATGTCTGGAAAGACTGCACTTCTTTGAAAAACATTTTCCACACTCAGAACATGAATACGGCTTTTCTCCTGTGTGAGATCTCTTATGTTTATGAAGATTGGATTTGTCTGAAAAACATTTTCTGCACTCAGAACAGGAATATGGTTTTTCCCCCGTGTGTGACCTTTGATGTCTTTCAAGTTCTGATTTTTGTGTAAAATATTTTCCGCACTCAGAACAGAAATATGGCTTCTCTCCCGTGTGAGACCTCTGGTGTAAAGAAAAATGGGACTTCTTTGAAAAATATTTCCCGCACTCAGAACAGAAAAAAGGCTTCTCTCCCGTGTGCACTCTCTGATGTTTAGAAAGATTGGACTTATCTGAAAAACAGTTCCCGCACTCAGAACAAGAAAACGGTTTCTCACCTGTGTGAGATCTCTGATGTCTGTTAAGATCAGGCTTCCTTAAAAAACATTTCCCGCACTCAGGGCAGGAATGTGGCTTCTCTCCTGTGTGAGTTCTTTTATGCTTACGAAGACCATATTTAGAATAGAAACACTTCCCACACTCAGTACAGGAAGAGCTCTTCTCTGTTGGAAGGACGGCACCGTCCCTCACAGTCTGAGGTTCCTCAGGATAAGAGGAATACGATGGTCCATCTACACTGTGTGGTGCCGGATGAACATTTGAGGTAGTCGGGTTTTCTCCTGGACTATACTGTGTGATGTCCTCATCTTCTACTTTACAGTCTGGAGACAAAGTGAGACAATCCTCTGAGGTTTTCCTCATCTCCCGTCCATGTACTAAAACAGAAATAAAAAGGTTATTACTAGACATGAACAGATTGGTTCCCCTAAACCAGGACTCCGCCCACATCAGACAGCTTTGTCTCTGAGGATCTTACAATTCCACCCTCAAGGTAACTAGTAAATGGGTCCTCTGATCTCCTACCAGTTCATTTCTTTATTCATGGACCTTAGTCAGAGAGTGAGGAAACAACAAGATCTGTCTTTTGTAGGAGTGACAGTGATGAGGGGATTATAGGACGAGTGTCCCCACCCCTCTATCACTCATTATCATCTTCCCAACACAAGAAGTCCTGCACTTCCTTATTTAGTCTATGATTTAGTCATGAATAACAGAGGGGCTGAGTTTCACCAGAGGTCAGAGAGTGAGGATGGGGGGAGAACAACCAAGGTGAAGACTAGACTGATCCTGAAGACCACCATCATTGGGTTATTGACTCCTCCCTCATTAACACTTTCTGTTTAAGGTTCATAAGTTTGAGAATGTTATCACATTATTATCAACGTGTAAAAGTCTGTGCTCCAATCAAATCATCAGATATAAAATGTCCAGCTGGTAGAAAATGGGTGTAACAAAAGAGAATTTATATTATGTTTATACATAGCAGTGAGTAGAGAGCAGAAGTCAGGACTTTTAAATGTATAAAGTAAGCACATCAAATAACAAAAATGCTTTGGTAATAAAGTTGTGTAAGGCATATACATACAATCAGTGGTGGAACTACCAGGGTCGCAGCAGTTGCACTTGAGACTGGGCCCTGGCGTTCTGCCACTGTGGCCCCCCCCCCCCCCCCAAGACCCGGCATCTCCCTCTGCATTTCTGGCTTTCAGTTCAGTATGCGGTGTGGGAGGGGGCGATCGGCAGCTCTATAGTGCCCGCGGGTGGCGGGATCTCCCTGGGGCTAGTAGTTCTATTTCCGAGTGTATACAGTTGAGAGGGGAGGGGCCTCTGACCCAGGCATGTATCAGTTTCACTCTTCAGTGTACGAGTCGCTCTGCTTGTACACTCTTGCTGATACATGCCTGAGTCAGAGGCGCCTCCCCTCTCAACTGTATACACTCGGGAAGAGAACTACTAGCCCCAGGGAGATCCACAGAGCTGTTGATCACCACCTCCCACCTCTCCAGAGATGTGCTGGGGGTTGGAGGTGCACAGCGGAGAGGGGGGCTCTCTGGGGACCCTGATGTAAGTGGGGGGGGTGGCTCTCTGGGGACCCTGATGTAAGTGGGGTGCTCTCTGGGAACCCTGATGTAAGGGGGGGGCTCTGGGGACCCTGAAGTAAGGAGAGGCTCTCTGGGGACGCTGATGTAATGAGGGGGGCTCTGGGGACCCTGATGTAATGAGGGAGGCTCTCTGGGGACCCTGATGTAAAGGGGGGCTCTCTGGGGACCCTGATGTAATGACGGGGGCTCTCTGGGGACCCTGATGTAAAGGGGGGCTCTCTGGGGACCCTGATGTAATGACGGGGGCTCTCTGGGGACCCTGATGTAATGACGGGGGCTCTCTGGGGACCCTGATGTAAGTAGGGAGACTCTCTGGGGACCCTGATGTAAAGGGGGGCTCTCTGGGGACCCTGATGTAATGACGGGGGCTCTCTGGGGACCCTGATGTAAAGGGGGGCTCTCTGGGGACCCTGATGTAATGACGGGGGCTCTCTGGGGACCCTGATGTAATGACGGGGGCTCTCTGGGGACCCTGATGTAAGTAGGGAGACTCTCTGGGGACCCTGATGTAAGGGGGGGGGCTCTCCGGTGACCCTGATGTAATGAGAGGCTCTCTGGGGACCCTGATGTAAGGGGAGGCTCTCTGGGGACCGCGATGTAAGGGGAGGCTCTCTGGGGACCCCGGTGTAAGGGTTTTGCATACCCTGGCAGAAATTGTGAAATTTTGGCGTTAATATTGAAAATATGACTGATCATGCCAAAAAAATGTCTTTTATTTAAAGATAGCAATCACATGAAGCCATTTATTATCACATAGTTTTTTGGATCCTTTTAAATCATAATGATAACAGAAATAACTTAAATGGCCCTGATAAAAAGTTAACATAACCTGGAATGTTTGGCCTTGGTACAGACACAGAAGGTGGCACACACAGTTTAAAATGGCAATTAAAGGTTAATTTCTCACATCTGTGGCTTTTTAAATCACAATTAGTGTCTGTGTATAAATAGTCAATGAGTTCGTTAGCTCTCACATGGATGAGCTAAGCAGGCTAGACACTGAGCCATGAGGAGGTAGAAAAGAACAGTCAAAAGACCTGTGTAACAAGGTAATGAAACTTTACAAAGATGGAAAAGGATATAAAAAGATATCCAAAGCCTTGAATATGCCAGTCAGTACTGTTCAATCACTTAATAAGAAGTGGAAAATGTAGGGATCTCTTGATACCAAGCCAAGGTCAGGTAGATCAAGAAAGATTTCAGCTACAACTGCCACAGGAACTGTTCGGGATACAAAGAAAAACCCACAGGTAACCTCAGAAGAAATACAGGCTGCTCTGGAAAAAGATGGTGTGGTTGTTTTTAAGGAGCACAATACAATGATACTTGAACAAAAAAGAGCTGCATGGTCAAGTTGCCAGAAAGAAGTGTTTACTGTACAAGTTCCACAAAAAAGTCTGGTTACAATATGCCAAACAACACCTTGACCTGTCTCATTGGCTTTTTTGTGTGGCATTGACGCAGTAAAGACCTCCTTCTGGGACTTCTTTGAAAAATATTTCCTCAGAACAGAAAAAAGGCTTCTCTCCCGTGTGCACTCTCTGATGTTTATAAAGATTGGACTTATCTGAAAAACAGTTCCCGAACGCAGGACAAGAAAAAGGGTTTCTTACCTGTGAGAGATCTCTGATGTCTGTTAAGATCAGGCTTCCTTAAAAAACATTTCCCGCACTCAGGGCAGGAATGTGGCTTCTCTCCTGTGTGAATTATTTTATGCTTACGAAGACCGTATTTAGAACGGAAACACTTCCCACACTCAGTACAGGAAAACTTCTTCTCTGTTGGAAGGACGGCACCATCCCTCACAGTCTGAGGTTCCTCAGGATAAGATGAATACGATGGTCCATCTACACTGTGTGGTGCCGGATGGACATTTGAGGTAGTCAGGTTTTCTCCTGGACTATACTGTGTGATGTCCTCATCTTCTACTTTACAGTCTGGAGACAAAGTGAGACAATATTTTGAGGAGGAGAAGCACACCAAATAACAAAAATGCTTTGCTAATAAAGTTGTGTAAGGCATATACATACAATCAGTGGTGGAACTACCAGGGTCGCAGCAGTTGCACTTGCGACTGGGCCCTGGCGTTCTGCCGCTGTGGGGGGCCCCCCCAAGACCCAGCATCTCCCCCTGCATTTCTGGCTGTCAGTTCAGTATGCGGTGTGGGAGGGGGCGATCGGCAGCTCTATAGTGCCCGCGGGCAGCGGGATCTCCCTGGGGCTAGTAATTCTATTTCCGAGTGTATACAATTGAGAGGGGAGGGGCCTCTGACCCGGGCATGTATCAGTTTCACTCTTCAGTGTACAAGTGAGTCGCTCTGCTTGTACACTCTTGCTGATACATGCCCGGGTCAGAGGCTCCTCCCCTCTCAACTGTATACACTCGGGAAGAGAATTACTAGCCCCAGGGAGATCCACAGAGCTGTCGATCGCCGCCTCCCACCTCCTCAGAGATGTGCTGGGGGTTGGAGGTGCACAGCGGAGAGGTGGGCTCTCTGAGGACCCTGATGTAAGTGGGGGGGCAGGTCTCTGGGGACCCTGATGTAAGGGAAGGCTCTCTGGGGATGCTGATGTAATGAGGGGGGCTCTGGGGACCCTGATGTAATGAGGGGGGCTCTGGGGACCCTGATGTATTGAGGGGGGCTCTGGAGGCCCTGATTTAAGGGGAGGCTCTCTAGGGACCCTAATGTAATGACATGGGCTCTCTGGGGACCCTGATGTAATGGCGGGGGCTCTAGGGACCCTGATGTAAGTAGGGAGGCTCTCTGGGAACCCTGATGTAAGGGGGGGCTCTCTGGGGACCCTGATGTAATGAGGGGGGCTCTGGGGACCCTGATGTAATGAGGGTGGCTCTCTGGGGACCCTGAAGTAATGAGGGGGGCTCTGGGGACCCTGAAGTAATTAGGGAGGCTCTCTGGGGACCCTGATGTAATGAGGGGGGCTCGCTGGGGACCCTGATGTAAGGGGAGGCTCTCTGGGGACCCTGATATAAGGGTTTTGCATACCCTGGCAGAAATTGTGAAATTTTGGCATTAATATTGAAAATATGACTGATCATGCCAAAAAAATGTCTTTTATTTAAGGATAGCAATCACATGAAGCCATTTATTATCACATAGTTTTTTGGATCCTTTTTAAATCATAATGATATCAGAAATCACCCTAATGGCCCTGATAAAAAGTTAACATACCCTGGAATGTTTGGCCTTGGTACAGACACAGAAGGTGGCACACACAGGTTAAAATGGCAATTAAAAGGTTAATTTCTCAAATTTGTGGCTTTTTAAATCACAATTAGTGTCTGTGTATAAATAGTCAATGAGTTTGTTAGCGCTAAGCAGGCTAGACACTGAGCCATGAGGAGGTAGAAAAGAACAGTCAAAAGACCTGTGTAACAAGGTAATGAAACTTTACAAAGATGGAAAAGGATATAAAAAGATATCCAAAGCCTTGAATATGCCAGTCAGTACTGTTCAATCACTTAATAAGAAGTGTTAAATTTGGGGATCTCTTGATACCAAGCCAAGGTCAGGTAGATCAAGAAAGATTTCAGCTACAACTGCCACAGGAACTGTTCGGGATACAAAGAAAAACCCACAGGTAACCTCAGGAGAAATACAGGCTGCTCTGGAAAAAGATGGTGTGGTTGTTTTTAAGGAGCACAATACGATGATACTTGAACAAAAAAGAGCTGCATGGTCAAGTTGCCCGAAAGAAGCCTTTACTGCACAAAAAAGTCTGGTTACAATATGTCCAACAACACCTTGACCTGTCTCATTGGCTTTTTTTGTGGCATTGACGCAGTAAAGGCCTCCTTCTGGCAGCTCAACCATGCAGCTCTTTTTTGTTCAAGTATCGTTGAATTGTCCTCCTTAAAAACAACCACACCGTCTTTTTGGAGAGCAGCCTGTATTTCTCCCGAGGTTACCTGTGGGTTTTTTCTTTGTCTCCTGAGCAATTCTTCCGCCAGTTGTGGCTGCACTCTTTCTCGGTCTACCTGACCTTGGCTTGGTATCAAAAGAGCCCCTAATTTTCCACTTTTTAATAAGTGATTAAACAGTACTGACTGGCATATTCAAGGCTTTGGATATCTTTTCATATCCTTTTCCATCTTTGTAAAGGATCATTACCTTGTTATGCAGGTCTTTTGACTGTTCTTTTCTACAGGTACCTCCTCATAGCTCAGTGTCTAGCCTGCTTAGCGCATCCATGTGAGAGCTAACAAACTCATTGACTATTTATACACAGACACTAATTGTGATTTAAAAAGCCACAAATGTGAGAAATTAACCTTTAATTGCCATTTTACCCTGCGTGTGCCACCTTCTGTGTCTGTACCAAGGCCAAACATTCCAGGGTATGTTAACTTTTTTATCAGGGCCATTTGGGTGATTTCTGTTATCATTATGATTTAAAAAGAATCCAAAAAACTAACAGAAATCACCCAAATGGCCCTGATAAAAAGTTAACATACCCTGGAATGTTTTGCCTTGGTACAGACACAGAAGGTGGCACACAGGTTAAAATGGCAATTAAAGGTTAATTTCTCACATTTGCTCAGGATACAAAGAAAAAGCCACAGGTAACCTCAAGAGAAATACAGGCTGCTCTCCAAAAAGACTATGTGGTTGTTTTTAAGGAGCACAATTCACGATACTTGACTGTTCTTTTCTACCTCCTCATGGCTCAGTGTCTGTGCGATGCTAGCAGCTACCTCCCCCCCATCGTGAAAATTAACATTTTCCTGCCAACTGAACCCCAGAATCTCCATAAATCCAGTCTAGATACATAAATTGTGTCTGCAATACAGAGAATGGAGATTATTCAAGAGATATTTCTCTTGTGGGTTCCCATTACTGGATCCTTCTATAGGAAACACACACACTGACTGAATACATTGCTTCTATGTGTTTATCAGATGATGGGGGATCTAGGTGGACCCTCCATACTGCTCTCTCCTTTACAATAAAGTCTCCTCTTACCCGGTGATGTGAGGGGCGGCTGATTCTCCATCATGACGTCCTTGTAGAGATCCTTGTGCAAAGTTGGAAACTTTGACTCCTCCATCACCCCATCCTCAACTTTTATCTCTTCTTTAACATTAGCTTTAGAATCTCTCAGGTTTCCACTCTGAATATATAATAAAAAATATATCAATGGTAACAATGCAGATAATGTACAGATCCTAATGATACTATCAGTGATTGTTCCTCATCTACCTGATGATGGTGAGGGGTGGTGTGACCTTCCTGCGTGGAATCCTGGGAATACAGAGGATGGGGACATCTCTCTGGAGGGTTTCTGGTATTAGGTGGCTCCATCGTGTCCTTGTGTCCTTCTGAAAACCCCTCCATCACTCCATACTCCTCATCTTCCTCTTTATACTCTTCTTTGAGAACAATATTATCTTCCTCAAGGTTTCCACTCTGAAAGTTATAATAAAATATTTGTTGTATCAAACACGCTTGTGTATAAGTCATAACTACCAATAATTGTTCCTCATCTACCTGATGATGGTGAGGGATGGTGTGACCTTCATGTGTGGAATCCCGGGAATACAGAGGATGAGGACATTTCTCTGGTGGGTTCCCATTACTGGATCCATCTGAAGGAAACACACACACTGACTGAATACATTGTTTCTATGTGTTTATCAGATGATGGGGATCTAGGTGTACCCTCCGTACTGCTCTCTCCTTTACAATAAAGTCTCCTCTTACCCGGTGATGTGAGGGGCGGCTGATTGTCCATCATGACATCCTTGTAGAGATCCTTGTGTCCTTCTAAATACTCCCACTCCTCCATGGAGAAATAGACAGTGACATCCTGACACCTTATAGGAACCTGACACACACAATGATACAGTCACCATCCAGACACATCCCTTGTCTGCTACTGGATAATGTCCCAGAATTCCCAGCACCGCTCACCTCTCCTGTCAGCAGCTCCATCATCTTCTTGGTGACTTCTAGAATCTTCTGCATGTTGTGTCTCTCAGGCTTTAGGGAGTCACATGGAGGCACTGTGATGGTCATATGATCACCTGACTTCAGAAGAGGAAATCTCTGTATTGAAGAACCAATAGTAATATCATGTTAGAATCCCAGAATCTTCCTCACCTCTCCAGTCAGGTCTGTGTTTTAATATAGAGATAAGAGTGATGTCATGTGACCTCCCAGAATCCTCCTCACCTCTCCGGTCAGCAGGTAGATGATCTCCAGGGTGAGGTTTAGTATCTTCTCAGTCATGTGACTCCGGTCCTCCTCCATCCTCATTGATGTGGTCATGTGATCTGTGTGGGTTGCTCTGTAGACGGTTAGTGGAGAATTATCTGGGCAGTATTGATTGTACAATATTAGGATGGGGATTAAGGGGGTGAATAGGCAAGCTGCCCCCAGTTGATTGGGTTACCTATGGGTCTATTCTTAAACAACATTTGCATAGCCATTTATTCTGCAAATCTGCATGTACATTCTTTTTGTGCAAATTGTGCTTTGTGCGAACACAAAGGTTCTTCATACTATTTTCTCTTTTGAACAAAAACTCCTTTATTATAGGCAGTAGTAATATACCACATTGGGGGCCACTAAATGGAGCTAAGGAGCACAGGAAATACATTTGCCTTTGTAACAAGAGATACAATGTATCAATTCTGGAGAAAGCTAGAGGGAATTAGCAAATAAATGTAATCAATGGGTGTAAAACATACAGTTGTGCTCATAAGTTTACATAACCTGGCAGAATTTATGATTTCTTAGGCCATTTTTTAGAGCATATGAATGATAACACAAAACATTTCTTTCACTCATGGTTAGTGTTTGGCTGAAGCCATTTATTATCAATCAACTGTGTTTACTCTTTTTAAATCATAATGGCAACAGAAACTACCCAATTGACCCTGATCAACAGTTTACATACCCTGGTGATTTTGGCCTGATAACATGCACACAATTTGAAACAAAAGGGTTTGAATGGCTATTAAAGGTAACCATCCTCACCTGTGATCTGTTTGCTTGTAATTAGTGTGTGTGTGTATAAAAGGTCAATGAGTTTCTGGACTCCTGACAGACCCTTGCTTCTTTCATCCAGTGCTGCACTGATGTTTCTGGATTCTGAGTCATGCGAAAAGCAAAAGAATTTTCAAAGGATCTGCGGGAAAAGGTAGTTGAACTGTATAAAACAGGAAAGGGATATAAACAGATATCCAAGGAATTTAGATTGCCAATCAGCAGTGTTAAACTCAGTCTTAATCAAGAAGTGGAAAATGAGGGGTTCTGTTGAAACCAAACCACGGTCAGGTAGACCAACTAAAATTTCAGCCACAACTGCCAGGAAATTGGCAAAGAAAAACCCACAAATAACTTCAGGTGAAATACAAGACTCTCTGAAAACACGTGGTGTGGCTGTTTCAAGATGCACAATAAGGAGGCACTTGAAGAAAAATGGGCTGCATGGTCGAGTCGCCAGCAGAAAGTCATTACTCCGCAAATGCCATAAAAGTATCCCGCTTATAATACGCCAAACAGCACAGAGACAAGCCTCAAACCTTCTGGCACAAAGTCATTTGGAGTGATGAGACCAAAATTTAGCTTTTTGGCCACAACCATAAATGCTTCATTTGGAGAGGAGTCAACAAGTCCTATGATGAAAGGTCCACCATTCCTACTGTGAAACACAGAGGTGGATCGCTGATGTTTTTGGGGATGTGTGAGCTACAAAGGCACAGGAAATTTGGTCAAAATTAAGGGCAAGATGAATGCAGTATGTTATCAAAAAATACCGGAGAAACATTTGCATTCATCAGCCAGGAAGCTGCGCATGAGACGTACTTGGACATTCCAACATCACAATGATCCAAAACACAAGGCCACGTCGACCTGTCATTGGCTACAGCAGAATAAAGTGAAGGTTCTGGAGTGGCCATCTCAGTCTCCTGACCTCAATATCATTGAGCCACTCTGGGGAGATCTCAAACGTGCATTTCATGCAAGAGAGCCCAAGAATTTACAGGAACTGGAGGCTTTTTGCCAAGTGGAATGGGCAGCTTTACCATCTGAGAAGATAAAGAGCCTCATCCACAAATACCACAAAAGACTTCAAGCTGTCATTGATGTTAAAGGGGACAATACATGGTATTAAGAACTGGGGTATGTAAACTTTTGATCAGGGTCATTTGGGTAGTTTCTGTTGTGATTATGATTTAAAAAGAGTAAACACAGTTGTGAAGTAAAAGTACCACTCAATAACCCCCATCACCATAATAAATAAATAAAAGCGAGGCTGTTCATTCACCTTCATAAAAATACTACAAAGACAGAGACCTAATATGAGAGGCAGAGTTGCTGCACGGAGAGAAAGTAGGTGGGAGAACAGTTACTGCATGGGGAGATAGTAAGGCGAGAGCAGTTGCTGCACGGGGAGATAGTAGGGGGAGAGCAGTTACTGCACGGGGAGATAGTAGGGGGAGAGCAGTTACTGCACGGGGAGATAGTAGGGAGAGAGCAGTTGCTGCACGGGGAGATAGTAGGGGGAGAGCAGTTGCTGCATGGGGATATAGTAAGGGAAAGTAGTTTCTGCACAGGGAGATAGTAGGGGGAAAGTAGTTGCTGCACAGGGAGATAGTAGGGAAAGAGCAGTTGCTGCATGAGGGGGATAATAGGGGGCATGCATTTACAGAACCGGAAGATAGTAGGGGCAAGCAGTTGCCGCACGGGGAGATAGTATGGGGAAAGCAGTTGCAGCACGGGGAGATAGTAGTAGGAGAGCAGTTGCTGCATTGGGAGATAGTAGGGGGAGAGCAGTTGTTGCACAGGGAGATAGTAGGGGCGAGCAGTTGCTACACAGGGAGAAAGTAGGTGGGAGAGCAGTTACTGCACGGGGAGATAGTAAGGGGGGAGCAGTTACTGCACGGGGAGATAGTAGGGAGAGAGCAGTTACTGCACGGGGAGATAGTAGGGGAGAGCAGTTACTGCATGGGGGGATAGTAGGGGGAGAGCAATTACTGCACGGGGAGATAGTAGGGGGAGAGCAGTTACTGCACAGGGAGATAGTAGGGGGAGAGCAGTTGCTGCACGGGGAGATAGTAGGGGAAAGTAGTTTCTGCACAGGGAGATAGTAGGGGGAAAGTA
Source organism: Aquarana catesbeiana (assembly GCF_042186555.1). NCBI lineage: Eukaryota > Metazoa > Chordata > Amphibia > Anura > Ranidae > Aquarana > Aquarana catesbeiana. The sequence goes on along the minus strand of NW_027362653.1, from coordinate 1,471,385 downwards.
GTTGCTGCACAGGGAGATAGTAGGGAAAGAGCAGTTGCTGCACGAGGGGGATAATAGGGGGCATGCATTTACTGAACCGGAATATAGTAGGGGCGAGCAATTGCCGCACGGGGAAATAGTAGGGGGAAATCAGTTGCTGCACGGGGAGATAGTAGGGGGAGAGCAGTTACTGCACATGACGATGGTAGGGGCGAGCAGTTACTGCACGAGGAGATAGTAGGGGGAGAGCAGCTGCTGCATGGGTAAATAGTAGAGGTGAGCAGTTGCTGCATTGGGAGATAGTAGGGGGAGAGCAGTTGTTGCACAGGGAGATAGTAGGAGGGAGAGCAGTTACTGCACGGAGAGATAGTAAGGGTGAGCAGTTACTGCACGGGGAGATAGTAGGGAGAGAGCAGTTACTGCACGGGGAGATAGTAGGGGAGAGCAGTTACTGCATGGGGGGATAGTAGGGGGAGAGCAATTACTGCACGGGGAGATAGTAGGGGGAGAGCAGTTACTGCACGGGGAGATAGTAGGGGGAGAGCAGTTACTGCATAGGGAGATAGTAGGGGGAAAGTAGTTGCTGCACAGGGAGATAGTAGGGAAAGAGCAGTTGCTGCACGAAGGGGATAATAGGGGGCATGCATTTACTGAACCGAAAGATAGTAGGGGCGAGCAGTTGCCGCACGAGGAGATAGTAGGGGGAAATCAGTTGCTGCACGGGGAGATAGTAGGGGGAGAGCAGTTACTGCACATGAAGATGGTAGGGGCGAGCAGTTACTGCACGGGGAGATAGTAGGGGGAGAGCAGCTGCTGCACGGGGAGACAGTAGCAGTTGCTGTACAGGGAAATAGTAGGGGTAGAGCAGTTGCTGCACGGGGAGATAGTAGGGGGAGAGCAGTCGCTGCAGGGAGATAGAAGGGGAGAGCAGTCGCTGCAGGAAGATAGTAGGGGGAGAGCAGGTACTGCAAGGGGAGATAGTAGGGGGAGAGCAGATGCTGCACGGGGAGATAGTAGTGGGAGGGCAGTTGCTGCACGGATAAATAGTAGAGGTGAGCAGTTACTGCACTCGGAGATAGGGGGAAAGCAGTTACTGCACGGGGAGATAGTAGGGGGAGAGCAGTTGCTGCATGGGGAGACAGTAGCAGTTGCTGTACAGGGAAACAGTAGGGGTAGAGCAGTTGCTGCACGGGGAGATAGTAGGGGGAGAGCAGTCGCTGCAGGGAGATAGTAGGGGAGAGCAGTCGCTGCAGGGAGATAGTAGGGGAGAGCAGTCGCTGCAGGGAGATAGTAGGGGGAGAGCAGGTACTGCAAGGGGAGATAGTAGGGGAGAGCAGATGCTGCACGGGGAGATAGTAGTGGGAGGGCAGTTGCTGCACGGGGAGATAGTAGGGGGAGAACAGCTGCTGCACGGGTAAATAGTAGAGGTGAGCAGTTGCTGCACGGGGAGATAGTAGAGGTGAGCAGTTGCTGCACGGGGAGATAGTAGAGGTGAGCAGTTGCTGCACGGGGAGATAGTAGAGGGGTGAGCAGTTGCTGCACGGGGAGATAGTGAGGGGATGAGCAGTTGCTGCACGGGGAGATAGTAGATGGGAAGGCAGTTGCTAAACCGGAAGATAGTAGGGGCAAGCAGTTGCTGCACGGGGAGATAGTAGGGGGATGAGCAGTTGCTGCACGGGGAGATAGTGGGGGGATAAGCAGTTGCTGCACGGGGGAGACAGTAGCAGTTGCTGTACAGGGAAATAGTAGGGGGAGAGCAGTTGCTGCACGGGGAGATAGTAGGGGTAGAGCAGTTGCTGCACGGGGAGATAGTAGGGGGAGAGCAGTCGCTGCAGGGAGATAGTAGGGGGAGAGAAGTTACTGCATGGGGAGATAGTAGGGGGAGAGCAGTTGCTGCAGGGGGAGATAGTAGCAGTTGCTGTACAGGGAAATAGTAGGGGTAGAGCAGTTGCTGCACGGGGAGATAGTAGGGGGAGAGCAGTTGCTGCACGGGGAGATAGTAGGGGAAGAGCAGTTGCTGCACGGAGAGATAGTAGGGGGAGAGCAGTTGCTGCATGGAGAGATAGTAGGGGAAGAGCAGTTGCTGCACGGGGAGATAGTAGGGGAAGAGCAGTTGCTGCACGGAGAGATAGTAGGGGGAGAGCAGTTGCTGCATGGAGAGATAGTAGGGGAGAGCAGTTGCTGCACGGAGAGATAGTAGGGGAAGAGCAGTTGCTGCACAGAGTGATAGTAGGGGGAGAGCAGTTGCTGCCCGCGGAGATAGTAGGGGGAGAGCAGTTGCTGCACGGGGAGATAGTAGGGGGAGAGCAGTTGCTGCATGGGGAGATAGTAGGGGGAGAGCAGTAACTGCACGGGGAGATAGTAGGGGGAGAGCAGTTGCTGCATGGGGAGATAGTAGGGGGAGAGCAGTAACTGCACGGGGAGATAGTAGGGGGAGAGCAGTTACTGCAAGGGGAGATAGTAGGTGGAGAGCAGTTGCTGCAAGGGGAGATAGTAGGGGGAGAGTGGTTGCTGCACAGGGGGATAGGGGGAGAGCAGTTGCTGCACGGGGAGATAGTAGGGGGAAAGCAGTTGCTGCATGGGGAGATAGTAGGGGGAGAGCAGTTGCTGCACGGGGAGATAGTAGGGGAAGAGCAGTTGCTGCACGGAGAGATAGTAGGGGGAGAGCAGTTACTGCACATGAAGATGGTAGGGGCGAGCAGTTACTGCACGGGGAGATAGTAGGGGGAGAGCAGCTGCTGCACGGGGAGACAGTAGCAGTTGCTGTACAGGGAAATAGTAGGGGTAGAGCAGTTGCTGCACGGGGAGATAGTAGGGGGAGAGCAGTCGCTGCAGGGAGATAGAAGGGGAGAGCAGTCGCTGCAGGAAGATAGTAGGGGGAGAGCAGGTACTGCAAGGGGAGATAGTAGGGGGAGAGCAGATGCTGCACGGGGAGATAGTAGTGGGAGGGCAGTTGCTGCACGGATAAATAGTAGAGGTGAGCAGTTACTGCACTCGGAGATAGGGGGAAAGCAGTTACTGCACGGGGAGATAGTAGGGGGAGAGCAGTTGCTGCATGGGGAGACAGTAGCAGTTGCTGTACAGGGAAACAGTAGGGGTAGAGCAGTTGCTGCACGGGGAGATAGTAGGGGGAGAGCAGTCGCTGCAGGGAGATAGTAGGGGAGAGCAGTCGCTGCAGGGAGATAGTAGGGGAGAGCAGTCGCTGCAGGGAGATAGTAGGGGGAGAGCAGGTACTGCAAGGGGAGATAGTAGGGGAGAGCAGATGCTGCACGGGGAGATAGTAGTGGGAGGGCAGTTGCTGCACGGGGAGATAGTAGGGGGAGAACAGCTGCTGCACGGGTAAATAGTAGAGGTGAGCAGTTGCTGCACGGGGAGATAGTAGAGGTGAGCAGTTGCTGCACGGGGAGATAGTAGAGGTGAGCAGTTGCTGCACGGGGAGATAGTAGAGGGGTGAGCAGTTGCTGCACGGGGAGATAGTGAGGGGATGAGCAGTTGCTGCACGGGGAGATAGTAGATGGGAAGGCAGTTGCTAAACCGGAAGATAGTAGGGGCAAGCAGTTGCTGCACGGGGAGATAGTAGGGGGATGAGCAGTTGCTGCACGGGGAGATAGTGGGGGGATAAGCAGTTGCTGCACGGGGGAGACAGTAGCAGTTGCTGTACAGGGAAATAGTAGGGGGAGAGCAGTTGCTGCACGGGGAGATAGTAGGGGTAGAGCAGTTGCTGCACGGGGAGATAGTAGGGGGAGAGCAGTCGCTGCAGGGAGATAGTAGGGGGAGAGAAGTTACTGCATGGGGAGATAGTAGGGGGAGAGCAGTTGCTGCAGGGGGAGATAGTAGGGGGAGAGCAGTTACTGCAAGGGGAGATAGTAGGTGGAGAGCAGTTGCTGCAAGGGGAGATAGTAGGGGGAGAGTGGTTGCTGCACAGGGGGATAGGGGGAGAGCAGTTGCTGCACGGGGAGATAGTAGGGGGAAAGCAGTTGCTGCATGGGGAGATAGTAGGGGGAGAGCAGTTGCTGCACGGGGAGATAGTAGGGGAAGAGCAGTTGCTGCACGGAGAGATAGTAGGGGGAGAGCAGTTGCTGCATGGAGAGATAGTAGGGGAAGAGCAGTTGCTGCACGGGGAGATAGTAGGGGAAGAGCAGTTGCTGCACGGAGAGATAGTAGGGGGAGAGCAGTTGCTGCATGGAGAGATAGTAGGGGAGAGCAGTTGCTGCACGGAGAGATAGTAGGGGAAGAGCAGTTGCTGCACAGAGTGATAGTAGGGGGAGAGCAGTTGCTGCCCGCGGAGATAGTAGGGGGAGAGCAGTTGCTGCACGGGGAGATAGTAGGGGGAGAGCAGTTGCTGCATGGGGAGATAGTAGGGGGAGAGCAGTAACTGCACGGGGAGATAGTAGGGGGAGAGCAGTTGCTGCATGGGGAGATAGTAGGGGGAGAGCAGTAACTGCACGGGGAGATAGTAGGGGGAGAGCAGTTACTGCAAGGGGAGATAGTAGGTGGAGAGCAGTTGCTGCAAGGGGAGATAGTAGGGGGAGAGTGGTTGCTGCACAGGGGGATAGGGGGAGAGCAGTTGCTGCACGGGGAGATAGTAGGGGGAAAGCAGTTGCTGCATGGGGAGATAGTAGGGGGAGAGCAGTTGCTGCACGGGGAGATAGTAGGGGAAGAGCAGTTGCTGCACGGAGAGATAGTAGGGGGAGAGCAGTTGCTGCATGGAGAGATAGTAGGGGAAGAGCAGTTGCTGCATGGAGAGATAGTAGGGGAGAGCAGTTGCTGCACGGAGAGATAGTAGGGGAAGAGCAGTTGCTGCACGGAGAGATAGTAGGGGGAGAGCAGTTGCTGCCCGCGGAGATAATAGGGGGAGAGCAGTTGCTGCACGGGGAGATAGTAGGGGGAGAGCAGTTGCTGCACAGGGAGTTAGTAGGGGGAGAGCAGTTTCTGCACAGGGAGATAGTAGGGGGAGAGCAGTTTCTGCACAGGGAGATAGTAGGGAAAGAGCAGTTTCTGCACAGGGAGATAGTAGGGGGAGAGCAGTTTCTGCACAGGGAGATAGTAGGGGGAGAGCAGTTTCTGCACAGGGAGATAGTAGGGAAAGAGCAGTTTCTGCACAGGGAGATAGTAGGGAAAGAGCAGTTTCTGCACAGGGAGATAGTAGGGGGAGAGCAGTTGCTGCACGGGGAGATAGTAGGGGGAGAGCAGTTGCTGCACGGGGAGATAGTAGGGGGAGAGCAGTTGCTGCACGGGGAGATAGTAGGGGGAGAGCAGTTGCTGCACGGGGAGATAGTAGGGGGAGAGCAGTTGCTGCACGGGGAGATAGTAGGGGGAGAGCAGTTGCTGCACGGGGAGATAGTAGGGGGAGAGCAGTTGCTGCACGGGGAGATAGTAGGGGGAGAGCAGTTACTGCAAGGGGAGATAGTAGGGGGAGAGCAGTTACTGCAAGGGGAGATAGTAGCAGGAGAGCAGTTACTGCAAGGGGAGATAGTAGCGAGAGAGCAGTTGCTGCACGGGGAGATAGTAGGTGGAGAGCAGTTGCTGCACGGGGAGATAGTAGGGGGAGATAGGGCTGCACAAAGGAGAGACAGGGTACATCCCTTCCAACCAATGAACACACAGGAGGCCGATGACTTTTTATCACACCCTAATAAAATCCAAAACTTCCCCCAAAAGGCGTATAAACTCCCCATTCACCTCCCCTATAAATATCTTTATCTAAATCTCCCTCTAAGCCTTTATGACCATAGCCCCCTATGACTAAACATAAGCAGATTATTGTGCACTTTTACTTCCCTGATCCTTCGCTCCTGCAGGATTGTCCGGGTTGTAAGACTGATCCATGCAGCCTCTTCTCTCCTATGCTCCAGCGGTCACGGGTCCTCAGATGTCATTAAGATTAATAGAAAGCGAAATCCTATGGTGTTACACACCTGGTACTCATTTTTTTCTAGTGGTAAACTGCGCTCCTTTTTGAAAATGCTCATTAAGGTCTCGGTCATTTTTAATTTCCCAGAGAGACACCTTAAAAGCTCTTATGGGTCATCAGGTTAACCACTTACCGACCGCCCACCGTCATTATATGGCAGCTGTTTGAAGAGGAACATCGTTGTTATGGTAGCAGATAGCTGCCATAACCCTGGTAGCCTCTTCTTCAGCGGGCGGTCAGCTTTCAGATAAAAGTGGTCTCAGTGGCGGATTCGCCGCAAGATCACTTTTATCGGGGGCAGGAGAGGGCCACCCCTTTAGCCTGTCCTCCGGTCGTCTCAGCCGCTTACCGGAGCCGTCGGTAGCGATGGAGACAATCGCGTCCTTTCCCCTCAACAGCCTGGAGTCAAGTGAGCAAGGATGGGCTCGGGCGTGTTCGCACACTCTACGTGCAGAGCCCGCCAGGAAGTCGTTAAGGCGCTGCGCTAATCCCAGGCAGTGAGACATTTCCCGATCTCTGCAGCCGCACATCGGGAAAATGTCTCACTGCCTGTGATTAGCACAGCGCCGTGCCGACTTCCTGGCGGGCTCTGCACGTGGAGTGTGCGAACCCATCCTTACACGTGAGGGAAAGATGGCCCCCACTCGGCTCCATAACATTGGATGGTGGAAGCGACGTCAAACGTTACTTCCGCCCAGTGGTCTTAAAGGGGACATTTTTTTTTTTTTTTTTTTATTAAAAGAAATGACATTTAATTTTTTTTTTATTGCATTTTAGTGTAAATATGAGATTTGAAGTCTTTTTTGACCCCAGATCTCATATTTAAGAGGGTCCTGTCATGCTTTATCCTATTACAAGGGATGTTTACATTCCTTGTAATAGGGATGAAAGTGACCCACATTTCTTTTTTTTTGAAAAGACAGTGTAAAAATAAAAAAGTAAAATAAATTTAAAAAATAATAATAATTTAAAATACCCCGTCCTGCCGAGCTCACGCTCAGAAGCGAATGCATACGTAAGTCACGCCCACATATGAAAACGGTGGTCAAACCACACATGTGAGGAATCGTCGTGATCAGTAGAGCGAGAGCAATAATTCTACCACTAGACCTCCTCTGTAACTCAAAACTGGTAACCTGTAGACATTTTTTAAACGTGGAAATTTTTAAGGGTCAAAGTTTGTCGCCATTCCACGAGTGGGGGCGCAATTTTGAAGCGTGACATGTTGAGTATCAATTTACTCGGCGTAACATTATCTTTCATAATATAAAAGAAAAACTGATCTTATTTTTTTAATTTAAAAAAGTGTATTTTTTTCCAAAAAAAATGCGCTTGTGAGACCGCTGTGCAAATACGGTGTGACAAAGTATTGCAACAACGGCCATTTTATTCTCTAGGGTGTCTGAAAAAATATATATAATGTTTGGGGGTTCTAAGTAATTTTCTAGCAAAAAAACCTGATTTTAACTTGTAAACACCGAATCTCAAAAGGAGGCTCAGTCCTTAAGTGGTTAAAGTTAACCGTGAATAACAGCCCTAGAGGTGTGGGGGAGGAACAGTGTGAAAGAGCAAATTTCAATACAACCCAAATCTGAACCTCAACCTTCATTACAAGAGACTGATAAGGTGAGAGGGGAACACACTAGATTTCCCCACTATATATGTGTGTATCATCATCTGCTGGAGATAAAAGACATCACAGTGACTATGGAGGAAGAGGACGGACATGACGGGGGGTTACTGGGTGTAAATAGAAAATAAGATCTTATTACCTCCTCTGCTGCCACTTCCAGCAATGTCTTCTCTCTACTTCCTCCCAATTCACCTCTCACCCGGAACTTCCTGTCTGTACCTGACATCACTTCCTGTCTTCCATAGAGACTTCCTGTCTGGGTAGAAGTGAGATCACCACCTTATGGAGCTCAGAGGAGCTGCAGCCCCGAGAAACGTCTCATAGTGTGAACATGGCCTTGTGCTGTATGTGTATTTCAGGGAGGTTTCAAACTCATTTCAGGGAGGTGACGCTTCGCGCCGGCGCCAACCACCCTGCAATAAAATGCAGCCTTACCAGTGCCAATTAAATGCAGCCTTACCAGTTCCAATTAAATGCAGCCTGATCAGTGCCAATTAAATGCAGCCTGATCAGTGCCAATTAAATGCAGTCTTACCAGTGCCAATTAAATGCTGCCTGATCAGTGACAATTAAATGTAGCTATATCAGTGCCCATGAAATGCAGCCTTACCAGTGCCCATGAAATGCTGTTGGGGCTGGGCTGCTGGAGCCAGGGGTCTGGCTGCTAGGGCCTGGCTGCTGGGGCCAAGGGTCTGGCTGCTAGGCACTGGCTGCTGGAGCCAAGGATCTGGCTGCTGGTCCTGGGGTGTGGCTGCTAGGGCCAGGGGTCTGGCTGCTAGGCCCTTGCTGCTGGGGCTGCGGCCTGGTTGCTGGGGCCAAGGGTGTGGCTGCTGGAGCCGAGGGTCTAGCTGCTGGAGGCCACAATCTAAAATCTCTCACACCAGTCTGTACTTACTAATGTCTTCAGATAGTTGGTCCTCTAATGAAAAGTCCATCAGCCTCCACCAGCAACCTTTAGCAACCAGGCCCTCCAGCTAGCTCAGCCAGGCCCTCGATGAACAGCAGGCACATGGCAGAAATGCCTAGGGGGTAATTACCCCCCCCCTAGGCTGTGATCTCCCCCGCAGGGACAAAACAAGACTGTTCAGGTCTCAGAATATTTATACACACTCCCAACCACCATCTGGGCAAGTCTCCCCAGGTATTAGCTAGGGCTGCATAAATGTTCAGCTGCTGATTTGACTTTTACAGCCCTCTATCTTCCATTTCCAGCCAGAGAGGGGGAAACAGTTGTATTTTTGCCTTCTAATGCCATGTAATGCTAAACAATGGACAAGGCTAAAAATTGGTATTTGGCTCCCTCTAGTGGAATAAACGTGAAAGAGATTTTGTTTTATTTTTCATTTGAAGAGCATAAGGAAAGCCTTACAGGAAGTGACTTAATTGTTTTACCTTGTGAAGGGAATCACCTACCCACAATGCTCACTCACCTACCCATGAACACTGAGTGACTGAACTGCATGCTGGGTGGGTAATAATAGGCCCGGCGCGTCCATTTTCTTTCTCTTCTGGATGCGTGGCCTGCCTGTAAAGATCTGTGAGGAGGTGTTCCAGAGAGCCACGGCCTACATCGTGCGGAGCGGAGCAACTACTGACTCAGCCTTACCCCAGTGTGCTGAAGAAGCAGTGTGATCGGATCAGGAAGGATCCAGAGACACCTGACGGAGCCATTTGATGGTCCCGGTCATCTTGAGGAACGGAGCAGCGTGACAGCGTGGCCGCATCAGACAGACTGAGATCTTGTGGAGCGGAGGCATCCAGCTTTCCAGGCCTGGTGTGGTGAAAGGGCTGTAGCCCAACGTTCTTTAACGCACTTTACATACTTAGACTCATACCACAGTGTTGCTGAGACCTGCAGTTCCGCAGAGGGGTCTCATTCAAGCAGACTGAATTCAAGCAGGCCTCAAGCCCATACTTCACTGAGAACTGACACTGTGTGGTTCAGAGACAACTATACCGGAGGCAGTTATAAGCGTGTTACACAACAAGAACAGTTTTCAATCAACAGTTTATATTACTTATTTGCTTGTTAAACCCTTGGATTACAAACACTGCAGTATAATAGCTAGCAGAAGACAGAAGACCAGAAACTACCGTATTTATCGGCGTATAACACGCACTTTTTTCCCCTTAAAATCAGGGGAAAATTGCAGGTGTGTGTTATACGCCGATCCCCTGTGATCCCGAGCTGTCACATTTTCAAAATCGCCGACCGCGATTTGAAAATGGCGCCGCCGGCGTCGAAATACACAGAGCCGGTCCTCGGCTCTTTCCGGCGGCTCTCGTTCACTTTCGGCTCCACTCGTAGTCCCGAGCGGAGCTATCCGAACCTACTCGGCTAGTTTCGGATAGCTCCGCTCGGGACTACGAGTGGAGCCGAAAGTGAACGAGAGCCGCCGGGAAGAGCCGAGGACCGGCTCTGTGTATTTCGGCGCCGGCGGCGCCATTTTCAAATCGCGGTCGGCGATTTTGAAGCCCAGAATGGCAGGGATCACTGGGGCAAGGCTGCACTGGGGCAAGGCTGCACTGGGGAAGGCTGCACTGTCAAGGCTGCACTGGGGAAGGCTGCACGGACAAGGCTGCACTGGGGAAGGCTGCACGGACAAGGCTGCACTGGGGAAGGCTGCACTGACAAAGGCTGCACTGGGGAAGTCTGCACTGACAAGGCTGCACTGGGGAAGGCTGCACTGACATGGCTGCACTGACAAGGCTGCACTGGGGAAGGCTGCTCTGACATGGCTGCACTGACAAGGCTGCACTGACATGGCTGCACTGAGAAGGCTGCAATGATGGGCATTTAAATGTAAGTTTTTTTCCCTTCAACTTCCCTCCTAAAAGTTTTTTTTTCCTTAAAATTCCCTCCTAAATTGGGGTGGGTGTTATACGCCGGTGCGTGTTATACGCTGGTGCGTGTTATACGCCGATAAATACGGTACATCTTTCATTGAAAGGCCTTGTGTTCAGTTACAGTAGCAAAGGACTGCATCATAAAGCAGGGGGAGCTTTTGAGTAATTGTACTGTGCTGTGTTTGTTAACCTTGGATTAGTGTAGCGTGCTGGAAGTGGGAAGGTGCCCAGTGTCAAGTCATTGTAACTCTGAAAACTAGTCCTACTTGGAGACACGCCTGCAGGGGTCATCCAAGAAATCTTCTACATATTAATAAGTTGTGAATATTCATCGTATTGTCATATTACGTTTGTGTGGCAATACAGTTATTGTAATTACTGTTTATACCGGTCTCAGTAAAATTACATTCTGGTTAATTACAATTGGTGAGAAGTGTTGTTCATTCTTCTACAGGTGAAGCTACGGATACCCAAGTAATGGTAAAGGTACATTATTGGTATATTGTATATTGTGGGATTGTCCTTAGTAGTTAAATTTCACACCAACACTGTTCCACAGCTGTGTCAAGCGGGTTGAGCCAATTTAGTGGGGGTGAAAACGCAGAGTACAGGCCCAATCAAATATCAGCAGCTCCTTCGGGGGTCAGTGTTACACAGTCAACCCTGGAGCCAATGAAAAACAGAACACACCTGCAGGTTTTTTTTTTTTTACTATTGACTATGTCAGGTTGTGGGCGGGGCCTTGCGTGCCCGTGCACTAGGTATACCATGCCCAAAGGCGCAACTGTAGCCATGTGAACAGTCTAACATCAAAGCAGAGATGAGATGAGATGACACTACATGTAGAATGAAGCTCCGTTCCTGTTAAAGTGTTGTCCCATAGCTCTACATTCAGTGACTTGTGTGTGTTGCATTCGGAGTGGCGGGCAGAGCCTTGCCAACTTCACCTGTCAGAGGATGATTCACAGAAGAGCTGGCACATCTCTCAACACCCAACAGGGCCGCAGACGATGTTTGTGGGTACTCAGGTATGCTCCCATGCGAATGCTCAAAACCTTGGTGCGCAATTGCGTATGCCTGTGCACCATGGTACGCGCAATGCGTGACAGAGCCTGGTGCCCAGTGACCTCTTTAAGCCAGTAGTCTGTTGCACAAGCTGCTGGATGATCGTTAACCCCCCCGTGTTGTCCTGCTTATGCTATTATTGGATGCCCTGTTACCGACCTGGCTTGCCTTTGACCTGTCTCGTCTCCATCCCTGGCTCTGACCCTTGGCTTATTTTACTGACTCTGCTGTTGTCTGATTGCCCATGTATGACCTTGGCCTGCTTTCCTGACTCCGCTACTGGCTGATCTCCTGTATATGACACCGGCTTGTTGCTTCTGCTCCTGGCTGAATTTCCGTGCATGACTACAGGCCTGGCTTTTGACCCTGCTTCCTGTCTCTCCTTGCTGCCAAGTATCGCCTGGTACTTCTGAGAGACTCCTGCCCTGCAGTGCATCCTGCTCATCCGGCCATTAATCTAGTGAACATCTTCTCAGCACTTCAGCCTAACGCAGCTGGCAAGCTGTGCTTCTTTGGGTGTAGCATCTCCTGTTATCACCTTCAGGGGTGCTTTGTACTCAGCTGCAAGGGGAGCCCTCTCAGCACTCTGGCCTCCAACCAGGTACTTGAGACCAGCAGCCAGCATACCTCTGTTACCTCTCTCCCAGTAACAGAATGACATCCCAGACACCTAGCACGGATCTCATGTGTGTCCTGTGTCAACTCTTCCGTACCATGTAGCTAGGCTGAGGGCCTCCATGACCCTGGTCAGCTCCTGGTTGCTATGGGAGACAGACCGCTGGGGAGGGAGCCTGAACATAGACTCCCCTCGCTACCAGAGGAGACCTCACCTTACCCAGGTACCAAGCCTCGACTGGTTGCCTTGAGCCTTTTGAGGTGTATTTAGTTACCCATAGTAAGGACCTTGTCCATCCTTAGAATACTCGCTTGACACAGTAGTGTGGCATACTTCATACCCCTCTAGTGCTTTACAAGCCCGGGTTCTTTAACCACTTAAAGTGGGGTTCCACCCAAAAAAACAAAAATACCTGAAAAATTCTAAAAAACAAAACAAAAAAACATTTGGATATTTTTTTTTTTTTTTTACTTACCTCTAAATGCCTGTTGCTAGGGGGTCCCTCATAGTCTGCCTCTTCCTTTGCCTGGGCTGGTGACATCACTTCCCCCTCGGCACAGGAAGGGCTCGGCTCTGCTCCCTCCCTCCCTCCTGTCAATCATCTGGGACCCATTACAGGTCCCAGGTGATTGAGTGGCCAATCACGGCTCGCGGCGCCTCTCGCGCATGCGCAGTGGGTGCCAGGCTGTGAAGCTACAGCCCGGCGCCCACAGTTGAAATGCTGGTGCCGACGAGCGGAGGGGGGGGGACGAGCGGGGCTTCGATCCCCCGCATCGCTGGACCCAGGGACAGGTAAGTGTCCAATTAAAAGTCAGCAGCTGCAGTATTTGTAGCTGCTGACTTTTATTTATTTATTTTTTTTAATGGAGCCCCTGGGTGGAACTCCTCTTTAAGGACCGGAAGAATTTCCCCCTTAATGACCAGGCTATTTTTTGCGATACAGCACTGCGTTGCTTTAACTGAGAATTGCGCGATTGGGTACAGCGCCGCACAAACAAAATTGGCATGCTTTTTTTCCCCACAAATAGAGCTTTCTTTTGGTGGTATTTGATCACCTCTGCGGTTTTTATTTTTTGCGCTATAAACAAAAAAAGAGCGACAATTTTGAAAAAAACAAACAAACAATATTTTATACTATTTGCTATAATAAATATCCAAATAAGAATGTAAAAAAAAGAAATTTCTTCATCAGTTTAGACCAATATATATATATTCTTCTACAAATATTTTTGGTAAAAAAAGATCGCAATGAGCGTATATTGATTGGTTTGCGCAAAAGTTATAGCGTCTACAAAATAGGGAATAGATTTATTGCAAATTCATCACAATTGTGATTTGGAAATTCTGATACATCCGAATAACGCAAATTGTGTCCCAATTTTGATTCGATTGAAGTGGGGCTGGTGGTATATTTTCTGGGGGGTGGGGGTGGCAAACAATCCACCCGCGACCACCCCCAGGTCGATTGGGTCAGGCACCCCCCCCCATGGTCGGTCACCAGCCCCACACTTACCCCATCTAGGTCTTGGGCAGCGCTTTCTCCAGCTTCCCCTGCGTCTCCTCCCTCCTCAGAGGCCAATAGGATCGCTTCTCCTCTCGGTCAATCAGATGATGGGTCTCAGGGCCTGCTTCCCGATTGGCTGGGAGGAAAATCAGGAAGACAATAGCGAATAATAGTTTGTTATTGTCACACAACTGGGTGGGCTTGGGCGCAGTGCTCTGCGCCCCGAGCCCACCCTTTTTTTAAGCCAATTAGAGCCTCAGGCTCTAATCATGTGCTTGTAAAAAAAAAACAAAAAAAACATTGGAATCCATGCGTCCGGTGCCCTGCATGTAGATTAGGGGCCGGGCGTATGGATTAGGGGGTCGGCGCCCCGTATGGAAATGCAGCCACTGTTTGATTGTCTACTTATTCCTAACACCGATTAACTGATGTGTGGCCCAGGCATACATTAATTTTATAGGAGAGAGTGCATTTTGGAAACGTCAATATTTGGTGGCACCCCAGGATCCTCGGTGTAGAACAGGGATATGCAATTAGCGGACCTCCAGCTGTTGCAGAAATACAAATCTCATGAGGCATAGCAAGACTCTGACAGCAACAAGCATGACACCCAGAGGCAGAGGCATGATGGGACTTGTAGTTCTGCAACAGCTGGAGGTCCGCTAATTGCAGATCCCTGCTGCAGAAGGTAGACGATTTGGTCTCTCCGTGAAGTGGGAACAGATGCAACATAGCAGTACACGGGAGTGGAGGGGGACTCACTGGATTGGACCATAGGCATTGATATGCATCAGTTACACAGCACTAGATAGAGTTAGTCATATACTAGTTTTGTTTTATATTTGTTGACGTTAATTATTACATTCTTCACAGTATTGGGTGCCTATTTATATATATATATATATATATATATATATATATATATATATATATATATGTATATATATATATATTCCTTTATTTTGTGGAATAATACATTTTTGACGATTTCTGAGATTAACTCTGCACTATCAGAGACAAGTTTGTTTTGTTTTAGCACTGTATAAGTTTGGGACTAGCCTGAATGTATTAATATTGGTCATAAGAGACTTATAATACAACAGCCCATTGGTTGGGTGGGATTTTACTGGTCACACTTTTACTCAAGTTTCTAATCTTTTTGAGAGTGAGAATTGTTGAGTAGGGGTACATCAGAAGCACGGAGTGGGTGGAATAGTTTATTTTGATTTCCTACGATCATCAGATTTATCTAGTGTCTATAAAACGGTATTAATCCTGCAGTTCTGCCACTAGATGTAGCTAATGATCATAGGAAATCACTGTAAGAAATAAAAAAAACTGTCAAAATTTGTCTTGGCTGTAAGTCCTTGTCACATTATTTCAACAGTGTATTCAAAAATAGACCTCTAAAAAATAAACTCAGCCAAACAAAAGTAGGGACACCATTTTTATTTTTCTCCTGCTATCAATGGCCACCATGGTACAACACTTCATCCATGTCTTTGGTGATCTCTGATCTCCTTATGAACTGTTTCTTACATGATGAAGATCAGCCATGGAGTATATCTGAGGTGTATATCAGGGTGTGCTTCTTCCCCACATGAGAGCTGTGATGTCCAGCAACATTCATATAGAAGACATTTCCCGCACTCAAGGCACTAATACACCTCGAGGGTTGTGTGGGATCCCTGATGTACAGGAAGGCAGGACTTCAGTGAGGAACAATTCCCTCACTCAGGACAGGAACGTTCATTGTTTTGTGTGTTCAATTGTAATGACAGAACTTCAGTGAGTAACATTTCCCTCACTCAGGACAGGAAAGTGGCTTCTCCCCCTTGTGAGATCTCTGGTGTCTGTAAAGATGTGACTTCTGTGAAAAACATTTCCCGCACTCAGGACAGGAATGCGGCTTTTCCCCCGTGTGAGACCTCTGATGCGTGACAAGTTCTGATTTTTGTTGAAAACATTTCCTGCACTCAGGACAGGAATACGGCTTCTCCTCTGTGTGCAATCTCTGATGTCTGTAAAGCTGAGACTTATTTGAAAAACATTTCCCGCATTCAGGACAGGAAAATGGCTTTTCCCCAGTGTGGGACCTCTGATGTGTGAGAAGTATTGATTTTTGGCAAAAACATTTCCCGCATTCAGAACAGGAAAATGGCTTTTCCCCAGTATGAGACCTCTGATGCGTGACAAGTAGCGATTTTTGTATAAAACGTTTCCCGCACTCAGGACAGGAATATGGCTTCTCACCTGTGTGCAATCTCTGATGTCTGTAAAGATGCGACTTATGTGAAAAACATTTCCCGCACTCAGGACAGGAATATGGCTTTTCTCCAGTGTGACATCGTTGATGTGCGACAAGTTCTGATTTTTGTACAAAGCATTTCCCGCACTCAGAACATGAATATGGCTTCTCACCTGTGTGCAATCGCTGATGTCTGTAAAGATCGGTCTTCTGTGAAAAACATTTCCCGCATTCAGAACAGAAATATGACTTCTCTCCCGTGTGCAATTTCTGATGTCTGTAAACATTGGACTTATGTGAAAAACATTTCCCGCACTCAGAACAGGAATATGGTTTTTCTCCTGCGTGAGAACTTTGATGTTCTACAAGTTCTGATTTCTTTACAAAATATTTTCCACACTTAGGACAGGAATATGGCTTCTCAACTCTGTGAGATTTCTTATGCACATTAAAATCAGATTTATAATGAAAACACTTCCCACACTCAGTACAGGAAAACCTCTTCTCTGTTGGAAGGACGGCACCGTCCCTCACAGTCTGAAGTTCCTCAGGATAAGAGGAATACGATGGTCCATCTACACTGTGTGGTGCCGGATGGACATTTGAGGTAGCCGGGTTTTCTCCTGGACTATACTGTGTGATGTCCTCATCTTCTACTTTACAGTCTGGAGACAAAGTGAGACAATCCTCTGAGGTTTTCCTCATCTCCCGTCCATCTACTAAAATACAAATAAAAAGATTATTACTAGACATGAGCAGATTGGTTCCCCTAAACCAGGACTCCGCCCACATCAGGCAGCTTTGTCTCTGAGGATCTTACAATTCCACCCTCAAGGTAACTATTATTATTATTATTATACAGGATTTATATAGTGCCGACAGTTTACGCAGTGCTTTACAACAACATTAGGGCAGACAGTACAAGTACAATACAATTCAATACAGGAGGAATCAGAGGGCCCTGCTCGTTAGAGCTTACAATCTAGGAGGGAGGGTCAAGTTATACAAAAGGGTAATAGCTGTGGGGGATGAGCTAATGGAGAAAATAGTGCAGTTGTTAGATGGAGGCGGGATAGGCTTCTCTGAAGAGAAAAGTTTTCAGGGATTGCCTAAAAGTGGATAAAGTTGGAGACAGTCTGACAGATTGGGGTAGGGAATTCCAGAGGATGGGCGAGTCTCGGGAGAAGTCCTGGAGGCGGATATGGGAGGAGGTGATGAGGGAGCTAGAAAGCAGGAGGTCTTGGGAGGAACGGAGATGGCGATTAGGTTGGTATTTTGAGACTAGGCTAGTGATGTAGCTGGGGGCAGAGTTGTGGATGGCTTTGTAACTTATTGTTAGTATTTTGAATTTAATTTGTTGGACGAGTGGCAGCCAATGGAGGGATTGGCAGAGAGGGGTAGCAGACACCGAGCGGTTTGTAAGGTGGATGAGTCTGGCAGCCGCATTCATGATGGACTGAAGGGGGGATAGTCTATTTAAAGGTAATCCAATGAGGAGAGAGTTGCAGTAGTCAAGGCGAGAGATAACCAGGGAGTGAATCAGGAGCTTTGTGGTTTCATTGGTTAGAAAGGGACGTAGTTTAGAGATGTTGCGGAGGTTGAGGCGGCAAGCTTTGGAAAGTGATTGGATGTGGGGCTGAAAGGAGAGTTCAGAGTCCAGGATAACACCTAGCACCCTGACATGTGGGGACGGGTGGATGGTTTTGCCATTGCTCTTGACAGAGAAGTCAGAAGAGGAACGTGGGGGAGGAAATATTATAAGCTCGGTTTTGGACAAGTTGAGTTTGAGGAAGTGGTGTGACATCCATACAGATATGTCGGTTAGTAAGTTAGTGATGCGTGAGGAGACTCATGGAGTGAGTTGAGGGGTGGAGAGATAGATTTGTGTGTCGTCAGTGTAGAAATGATATTGAAAGCCATGAGAGGCTATCAGCTGACCCAGGGAAGAGGTGTAGATTGAAAATAAAAGAGGTCCAAGAACAGAACCTTGGGGGACCCCGACAGGGAAGGGAAGAGGAGTGGAGGAAGTAGAATTGTAAGTGACACTGAAGGTGCGTTGGGATAGGTAGGATGAGAGCCACTGAAGAGCACAGTCACAGAGACCGAGGGAGTAAAGTTTTTTGAGGAGGAGAGGGTGGTCAACCATGTCAAAGGCAGCTGAAAGATCCAGAAGTAGGAGTACAGAATAGTGTTTGTTGGTTTTTGCAGTTAGTAGGTCATTTGTGAGTTTTAAAAGAGCAGTTTCTGTGGAGTGTTGAGGGCGAAATCCAGATTGAAGGGGATCAAGGTTGTTTTTAATGAGGTGGTCACCCAGTTGGTTGTAAACCAGGCGTTCAAGGAGTTTAGAGGAAAAGGGGAGCAAGGAGATAGGGCGTAGGTTGTTAAGATTGGTAGGGTCCAAGGACGGCTTTTTAAGTATGGGGTTGACCAGTGCATGTTTTAGAGCATTGGGGAAGATGCCACAGGTGAGGGAGAGATTGAAGATGTGGGTTAGAGAGTGTAGGATGGGGTCAGAGGGTGACGGTAGCATTTGAGAGGGAATAGGGTCCAGGGGACAGGTGGTTAGGTGGGCGATAGAAAGGAGTTTAGCAACTTCATCTGTAGTAGTAGAAGGTTTGAATAGGGGGAGTGTCAGTTGTACCTGTTGACATGGGGTCTTAGCTGGGGGAGATACCTGTAGAATGGAGATTTTATCACGGATTGTATCAATCTTGTTTTTGAAGTGATTAGCGATCTCCTGGGCAGTGAGTATGTCAGTGGGGGGAGGCGGTGGAGGACAAAGTAGAGAGTTGAAGGTAGAGAAGAGTTTACGGGGATTGGATGAGAAAGTGTTAATAAGAGTTGTAAAATAGGTTTGCTTGGCAGTGTGGAGGAAAGAATAGTATATTTGGAGGGCAGATTTGTATTGGTTGAAGTCTTTGAGAGACTTAGTCTTGTGCCACAGACGCTCAAGAGCGAGACTACGTTTTTTGAGAATTTTAGTGTCATCTGTTTGCCAGGGTTGTAGGGGTCGAGGCCTGATTCTGCGTAACTAGTAAATTGGTCCTCTGATCTCCTACCAGTTCATTTCTTTATTCATGGACCTTAGTCAGAGAGTGAGGAAACAACGAGAACTGTCTTTTATAGGAGTGACAGTGATGAGGGGATTATAGGATGAGTGTCTCCACCCCTTCTATCACTCATTGCCATCTTCCCAACACAAGAAGTCCTGCACTTCCTTATTTAGTCCATGATTTAGTCATGAATAACAGCGGGGCTGAGCCCCACCAGAGGTCAGAGAGTGAGGATGGGGGGAGAACAACCAAGATGAAGACTGGACTGATCCTGAAGACCACCATCATTGGGTTATTGACTCCTCCCTCATTATCACTTTCTGTTTAAGGTTCCAAAGTCTGAGGATGTTATCACATTATTATCAACATGTAAAAGTCTGTGCTCCAATCAAATCATCAGATATAAAATGTCCATCTTGTAGGAGATGGGTGTAGCAAAAGAGAATACATATTATGTTTATATACAGCAGTGGGTAGAGGGGAGAGAGCAGAAGTCAGGACTATATTGTACATGATACAACAATTAGGACTATATAGTGTGAGAATTATGTAATGTATGGCATAATGTATATAGTGTAAGGGTCAGGACTCATAATATTGCAGTTCAGTAATCAGTGGTAGCTTAAATGTTTACTTACCTAAAACAAGTTGCAGAGATCCCACTCCGATGCCTCCAATCTCCTGAGACTCCACTCAGTGACTCTACCCTCCCTACTCTGAACCAATCAGTGAGCAGTATGGGTGGAGGAATGTATTTAGTGTTAATGACCCACCTGTGCTGATCTCTGTAGGAGTTTCCTCCTCTATAAATGTCCCCGTTATTCCATCCTCCTCCATAGACTGCTGATCATCCCTCACATATCTCTCTTCTTCTTCTGATTTAATCTCAACTTTTATATCTATCAGATCTTCACCCTAAACCAGGAGAATGATGGAACATATCATAAAAATTTAAGCTTTAATATATGTGAAATCACATAAAAGAAAAACACATTGTCTCCATGAGTCCATGTTCTAGAAGCTCCATCTCACCAACCTTGTAATGATGAGGGATGGTGTTATCTTCCTGAGTGAAATTCCAGGAATACAGAGGATGGGGACATCTCTCTGGTGGGTTCCTGGTATAGGGTGGCTCCATCATATCCTTGTGTCCTTCTGAAAACTCCTCCATCACTCCATACTTCTCATCCTCCTCTTTACTATCATCTTTGACAACAATATTAAAATTCTCACAGATTCCACTCTGAATATTTTATATAACATCCATTATATCAAACAAGCCATTTATAAATCATACCTATCAGTGATTGTTCCTCATCTACCTGATGATGGTGAGGGATGATGTGACCTTCCTGTGTGGAATCCCCGGAATACAGAGGACGGGGACATCTCTCTGGTGGGTTCCCATTACTGGATCCATCTGTAGGAAACACACACACTGACTGAATACATTGTTTCTATGTGTTTATCAGATGATGGGGATCTAGGTGGACCCTCCGTACTGCTCTCTCCTTTACAATAAAGTCTCCTCTTACCCGGTGATGTGAGGGGCGGCTGATTGTCCATCATGATGTCCTTGTAGAGATCCTTGTGTCCTTCTAAATACTCCCACTCCTCCATGGAGAAATAGACAGTGACATCCTGACACCTTATAGGAACCTGACACACACAATGATACAGTCACCATCCAGACACATCCCTTGTCTGTTACTGGATAATGTCCCAGAATTCCCAGCACCGCTCACCTCTCCTGTCAGCAGCTCCATCATCTTCTTGGCGACTTCTAGAATCTTCTGCATGTTGTGTCTCTCAGGTTTTAGGGAGTCACATGGAGGCACTGTGATAGTCAAATGGTCACCTGACTTCACAAGAGGAAATCTCTATTTTAAGGAACCAATAGGAATGTCATATTAGAATCCCAGAATCCTCCTCACCTCTCTGGTCTGTGTTTTATTAATAGGGATAATTAATTAGAGTTGCACCGATACCACTTTTTCAAGGCTGATACTTTTTTCAAGTACTCGCCGATACCGATACTTTTTTTATGTCATGTGACAGTGGCACTAATATGCAGCACTGATAGGTGGCACTGATGAGGTGTAGACTGTGTCAGTAGTTTTCTATTTTATTTTATTTTATTTTTTTATTATTTTTTACAATTTTAAATGTTTTTCTTATTTTTTTTACAATGCTTTACATGCTTACAATGCTTTCATTTTTTTAAGGGGGGGGGGGGGGAGTGGCCAGTGTCAGTGTTTTTTATAAAAAAAAAAAATTTACTATTTAACTTTTTAAATATTTATTACAATTATTTATTTTAGTTTTTTTTGTTGTTTTTTTGGGGGGAGGGGGCTTTGGTGAGATATCAGGGGTCTAAACAGACTCCTGATATCTCCCCTTTGAGACAGGGAAAGGGACTGAGGATAGAGATTCCCAGCCCCTTTCTCAGCAGCCTCAGCTGCACTGAAGATGAATGGAGAGGAGACAGAGGCTAAACACAGGTTACAATGCTCAGTTATGAATGCACAGAGTCAGTGATCAGTGACTCTGTGCATTCGGAAAAGGAAGGAGCCAGCAAATTACATATTTACCAGCTCCTTCCCCTGCTACCCATCCTGAAAGATCCGGGACATGGGGGGGACTGGAGGAGGAACAGAGAGTCGGGGAGGACACAGGGGGACCCGGAGGACACGGATCAGGACCTGGAGGAGGACACAGAGCAGGACCTGGATGACAACACGGGAGCCAGAGGAGAACCGGAGGTGGACACAGGGAGCACAGAGGGGAAGCCGGAGCAGCACACAGAGACCCAGGAGCACAGAGAGGGACCCGGAGCAGGACACAGAGACCCGGGAGCACAGAGGGGGACCCGGAGCAGGACACAGAGACCCAGGAGCACAGAGGGGGACCCGGAGCAGGACACAGAGACCCGGGAGCACAGAGGGGGACCAGGAGCAGGACACAGAGACCCGGGAGCATAGAGGGGGACCCGGAGCAGGACACAGAGACCCGGGAGCACAGAGGGGGACCCGAAGCAGCACACAGAGATACGGGAGCACAGAGAGGGACCCAGGGCAGGACACAGAGACCCGGGAGTACAGAGGGGGACCCGGAGCAGGACACAGAGACCCGGGAGCACAGAGGGGGACCCAGAGCAGCACACAGAGACCCGGGAGCACAGTGGGGGACCCGGAGCAGGACACAGAGACCCGGGAGCACAGAGGGGGACCCGGAGCAGGACACAGAGACCCGGGAGCACAGAGGGGGACCCGGAGCAGGACACAGGGGACAGTCGATGCGGCGGTGGGGGCAGGTACAAGCACCAATCTCCCTGACAGTTGCGGGAGGGAGAGGAGGAGAAGCGGCTGTCAGAAAAGCTATATAGGGAGATCGGTGCTTGTAACTGCCCCCACCACCGCACCGATCTTGCCCCGAGGCTGCCCAGGTATCGGATCAGGCATCGGAGCATTTGCACGAGTACAAGTATACTAGTATCAGTATCGGTGCAATCCTATAATTAATGTAATGTGACCTCCCAGAATCCTCCTCACCTCTCCAGTCAGGTTTGTGTTTTATTAATAGAGATAGGAGTGATGTCATGTGACCTCCCAGAATCCTCCTCACCTCTCCAGTCAGGTTTGTGTTTTATTAATAGAGATGAGAGTGATGTCATGTGACCTCCCAGAATCCTCCTCACCTCTCCGGTCAGCAGGTAGATGATCTCCATGGTGAAGTTTAGTATCTTCTCAGTCATGTGACTCTGGTCCTCCTCCATCCTCATTGGTGCCGTCATTTGATCTATACAGGTCTCCTTGTAGACGGATAACTTTGCGAAATGAACGTAAGAATTATTTGCATGGTATTGGTCACACAATAATAGGATGTGGATGTGAGGGGGGTAATAGGAGGGATGCTGCACATTTAGTAACCACTACCCTATAGGAACACATTTCGTTTTGGACTGTTTAGCTTTTGCTACGTTTTCATGAACCCTCTTCCCCTGCCCGATCAAAAATTCCCTTATCTGAACTGGTTTGATTAGTGTTAGATCTGCAGACAAGGAATGATAAATATGATCCTTCCTTTGCCTTGTTTGCTCTGAGGCAGTTCTGTGAGGTCAATGGAGGGTCATCATGATGTCTAGGAAGGGGGACTTGCTGACTTTTGGCCGGAGTTGCCGGCTAATTGGCAGAACTCCCACTGCAAGGCTCCAATCCAAAGGAGTGATGTCACTCTCTGCAGTAAGAGAAGGGATTGGATAGCAGGAGGATGCTGCTGGTGGAGTAGAGCAATAATCTGTTCTCATCCTTCCAATGTACAGAGTAGCAGTGGGCTCCTGGTGTTATGAATTCCAGCACCGGGCACTGCAAGAGCCTGTGTCATGGGAAGGTATTGGACTGCCTCCCTCAGATGCAGAGCACTGACCCCTGACCATCTGTTGATGATGCGCAAACAGATTTCCTCAAGGAATAAGTGCCCGATGAAAGGCTGTCCTTCTTCATTCCACTTGGTGTCTTGAAAATGTTTATTTGACCAGTGAGATGGTAAGAATGTAAAGGTTGCCTTCCTTTCCTGGCAGGAGTTCTGAAAAGTAAGTTTAGGTGGGAGGACCGTCATAGAACAAGAGCCCCACCTCTGTACCTTAGGGTCCCCCTGAGCCCTACAGCCTCTTCTTCCCTCGGAGCCCTGCTACCCACCGACCCTATCAAGTGCCCAGAGTCCTTCAGCTACACGACCCCCTCAGAATCTTTCACCCCCACTACCCCCTCAGGAGCCTCAAAGTCCTTCAGTCTCAGTATTCCCCTCAAAGACCCCTCAGCTCCTCTACTTCTTTTAGAACCTTCAGTATTTTCCTCCCTCTGACACCAATGATGGAACATATTCTTCATGGCAGGCTGGAGAATGTTTTCTTCCTCCTGACCAGCAATGTAAGGGGCTCTATGCTCCATACTCCTGACCCCTGCACTCCATCATTTTGTTGGCTGCATATTGTAATGATTGCCCATTGGCTGCCTGTGTAGTGTAATAATTACCCTTTGTAGGCCATGTATGGTCAGGATGGTCATTGTCTTGTCTATTTATTGTCAGTGCTGTTTGTTTAGAGGACCATATTACTAGAATTTATCTCCAAAATGAAGAGAATGTTCCGGTCCCGTAAGTGGGGAAATGTTCGGCCCCTGAAGGGGTTAATCTAGGTTTCCACACTATATATGTGTGTATCATCATCTGCTGGAGATAAAAGACATCACAGTGACTATGGAGGAAGAGGACGGACATGACGGGGGTTACTGGGTGTAAAAAGAAAATAAGATCTTATTACCTCCTCTACTGCCACTTCCAGCAATGTCTTCTCTCTACTTTCCTCCCGACTCACCTCTCACCAGAAACTTCCTGTCTGTACCTGACATCACTTCCTGCCTTCCATAGAGACTTCCTGTCTAGTTAAAAGTGAGATCACCACCTTGTGGCGCTCAGAGAAACTGCAGCACAGAGAAACGTCTCGTAGTGTGAACACGGCATTGTGCTGTGTGTTGTGTATGTACTGTATTATATCCTTATAGATCAGTGATGGCGAACCTTGGCACCCCAGATGTTTTGGAACTCCCATTTCTCACTTCCCATGATGCTCAACTACACCGCAGAGTGCATGAGCATCATGGGAAATGTAGTTCCGAAACATCTAGGGTGTCAAGGTTCGCCATCACTGTTATAGATGAATCATCTCCACTCTCACCAAGGGGGATAGAAATATATTACTGCCTAGTCCATCCTTTCTCAGACAGGATGCTTCTAAAGGTTTCTAGGCGTAGATTCAGCAATAAACAATTTCTGTCTCTCAGTAACAACTAGAGTTGCCACCTCATCCCTTTAAACCTGAACACATATAAATTACACAAGTTCTGTGGCTGATTAAGGAGGTAATTAAACTCACTTGGTGCCTTATCTGTATTTAATTAGCCTCAAAACCTGTGTAATTTAATATGTGTTCGGGTTTAAAGGGATGAGGTGGCAACCCTAGTAACAACTGATATCAATGATCTGTAAGGGGGCAGTCTTCCCACTGATGATGATATAAGAATGTCCTTCTCCCACTGACATAACCGATATAAGTGGGTCTTTCTCCCATTGGTCACCAATGTAAGGGGTAGGGTTGTCACCTCATCCCTTTAAAACCGAACACATATTAATTAAACAGGTTTTGTGGCTGATTGCTTTGGTAATTAAACTCACTTGGTGCCTCGTCTGCATTAAATCAGCCTCAGAACCTGTGTATTTCATATGTGTCCTGGATTGAAGGGATGAGGTAGCAACCCTAGTAAGGCCATTCCACTCGACATGCCCAAAAGTTAAGAGGTGTTGGATCCGAGTTTATAATTTTATATTTTCCTTAACTCAGACTAACCTTATATATATCCCCCTGACAAGCCCTATCAGGTCGACCAATTGAGGAGGTTTCCTAGCTGCAAGGATAGCAATTGATAGATCTTGGAGGTCTTTGTCTCTCCTATTTGCACTGATAAACACAGAATCATCATAGATAATGGTAAATGAAAAATGATCAGCCTCCCTGAATGATAAAACGTGGGACCCATGAGTACATTATATCTGAGGAAAATAACAAATAGCGCTATGTGCTGGACCTGTGGGAGGGACGGAGCGGTTGGTTCACCACTTCATTTTTTCTTTTTATTTCTCTATTATCTTCTCTCTTCTTTTATTCTACTCATTTATACAAATTTTGTTGAATAAGGAAGGGGCTTCATTATTATTAAGGTCATGCTGTTACTTTAAAATAAAGAATGATGATAGGGCATGGCTTGCCGCATGGAGCAGTGAGACGTGCTTTCACACAGCTCCCGGGTCCCTTGGCTCCACGGACCACATTTCAGCAGGAAGCTCCCCTGAAATACAGCACATGGGGAAAGATAAGCCCAAGGCACCCGAAGAACACCAGCGGGAACCGACCAGGGGGCGATTTAGAGGACTATTTCACCAGATCTCGTGCCACCACAGAGCGCCGTTCGGAATCCAAGATAGCGCCGGCACCGCCATCCCCAGCATGCTCTGACTTGGCCCTGCACACACAGATGAGCTCACATAGCCATCTCTCACTCCCTGAGGACCCCGACTTCCCCCCCAGGCTCACCAGAAGCCGCTCCAATGCCTCCCTGGGCTCAGGTGAAGGCTGGAACATGGAGTCACAGATGAGATCCCTTCAAAGTTACATCAGATCCCTGCCCACTAAAGCAGACTTTAAGCATTGTGTCCACAGGATTGAAAAAGCATACAAAAAGGGAAACTCTGACTTTAAAAAGGACATAGGAGCACGCTTTGAGGACATAGAAAGCACTACAGATAGCCTCAGCAACACTGTGCAGCCTCATTACAAAATCCTCAACACTCACACTGTCATGCTGCAGCAGCTTTCCTACCAACAAGACGACATTGAAAATCGCTATTGTCGCAATAATATCCACATACTCGAGATCCCTGTAGACCCCTAAAATCTGCCCGCGGCTGTGATGGCTATTTTTAATCAATTACTACAATGCCCGAAAGATGACCCCATTGAACTGGACCGTGTGTACAGGACCTCAGGTCCCCGTACCCCTGACCCCTCCTTTGTGCGAGATACCCTGTGCTGGGTCCACTTTTATAGGATCAAGGAGAACATCATGAGAGCTGCCAGCTCACCGAACACGATCCTCTTCAATGATACCCCTGTGATGCTTCTCCCAGATCTCTCCTGTCAGACACCGGCAATGAGGAAAGCATTGAAGCCCCTTACACAGCTTTTACAATCCAGCCAGATAAAATATCAACGCCGATTCCCCTTCCACCTCCAGGTACACCACAAGGGTAAAACCGCCATTTTCCGCACCATGGGAGATTTACCTTCATTCCTCAGCACACTGGAGCTCCCACAAGCCTCCCTGCCTGATTGGCCATTCACACCGACTACCCCTGGCTTACCCTTCACCCCACAATGGCAGAAACAGGGCCACAAAAGCAACTCCAGACCTATGTCTCAACGATTGACTCCTGCCTGGACAATCATCCTGGTTTTTCCCCTTTGCAGGGACCACCCCTGTGATATTCCAGGGCATACACAGGCTCAAGTCTGCCCCCCCTGCATGTTACTACTTTGTTTTTTGATGATTGTTTTTGACTTTATCATTTTTTTCTCCTCAAAGTACATTCGTCCTATGACCTAGACTGTTATCTGTGTTTCCTTCATGTTTTTTATTCACTTTTTGTTTGCAGGTTGCTCTAGTTAATCCGCTCACCATATGTGCCTCCTTATGTACAATGTCTCTCTTACACCCTAATGTACATGTTTATGTTACGCTGCTGCCTTCCACCACAGCCTACCACATTGAGCTCACCCCCAGAATAACTACACACTCCCCAATATCTAGAGTTTCCCATACCATGTTTACAACCTTTACTATGCATTATCATTTTAGTATTATACTGTCTAATTACCGGTTGTGAATATTGTTTCATACCCTGTGGAGCTTAGGGCCAGGGAGCTGCCCTGCGATTTTTTTCCCTGCTCCCCCCCCCCCTTAAGGCCTTTTCCTTTCATACAGTGCCATCATGGGCACTGTATGGTATACTGCTGTATATCCTAATAGGTTTTTTATCCCTTACTTGTAGTCCTTTGGAGCCACATAGTGGCCTTTTTTGTTACTGTTAAATCTGACCTGTTGGTTCCTTTCCCCATTGACACCAAACGCACATACTCAATTGCTCCCACTTACAATTTTTGGATTGGGGAACGGTAACTGTGACCGAGACAAATTTTTTTTTATGCTTAAGGTCCCTTTGACTTGCGTCACTTTTCTCTCATCTCCTCTTTGTTTGCTTCCTGTTCCTTCCCTCTCTCCCTCCCTGCTTTCTCTCCCTCTGTGCCTCTCTTTGCTCCATTTTCCCGACCAAGAGCTGCTGACCCACGAGACTCCAGATGTGCCTACCGCCCCCCCTCCCCGCCCATCTCAACTCCTTATGGCGACTGACTGCCCGATTATTTTAGCATCTTTTAACTGCAGGGGGTTTAACGTACAGGAGAAGCGGAGCCAGATCCTTTACCACTTTCACAAAATGCGCTCCAATATTCTGCTATTGCAGGAAATGCATTATCGCACGGGCTCCATACCCGCCCTGTGCAACAGATATTATCCACAATGGTACCATAGTACTAACCCCCATGCCAAATCCAAAGGGATTTCCATCGCTTTCCATAAATCCTGAGGTCCTAGACTCACTTATTGACGTAGCTGGTTGCTTCATCTTTCTCAAACTGATACTAAATCACAGTGGCCAACCTATACGTCCCTAATGTGGATCAGGCTCGGTTCCTCTCATCCATTCTCACCAGACTCCTCCTTTAGGGGCCCCTGCTTTATCATCGGTGGAGAGCTCAACATTGCCCTGTCCCTGTCTGCAGACACATCCTCGGGTAAGTCCTCTGTTCCTTTCTCTTCACTGACACGCATCAAATCCCTGCTACACTCTTCCCACCTGGTGGATGTTTGGCGTGTCCAGCATCCTACAGAGAAGGAATACAGCCATTATTCCGCAGCACACAACTCCTACAGCAGACTCGACCACTTTCTGATCTCACAATCTCTGCTGGATACCCCCCTCCAAGCATCCATCGGCCACCTACTCTGGTCTGATCACGCCCCAGTCTATTTGACTCTGGCACGACCCCAGGGAACCCGTAGGGGCACACACTGGAGGCTCAATGATAATCGGCTACGAGACTCTTTGTGTAGACGACAACTCCAAAACCATTATGAACTTTATGTTCGATCACTCCTCAGACACTACCTCCCCTTCAATGAATGGGAAGCCTTAAAATGCGTGGTGTAATGGATAAGAACTGCAATCGAGTTCAAGGTTATCTGCTGCTGTTCCTAATTAGAAAGTGTGAATGTACATGCACGCTGGAAGCAAACACCGACACGTGTTCAGCTCGGTTACTTCCCCACTTCTGGTTTATTGCAGGGCGGTGCTAATGTTTAATACAGAGAGAATAATAGATTATACGTCATTGCTATGTCAGTCTAATAGGTACATCTCTTTGGCTGAAATACAGGAAGAATGCAGAAACTTGATGCTGAGGCTTGGTTGTTGCTGGCTCCCTCTTCACTTCCTCATTCTTCCAATGAGGGGGGGTGGGAGTTAGACTCCATCTTACTTGGTTCCAAAGCAAGGCTAATCTGTATACTATATAAGTAAGGAGTTGCATAGAAACATGTATACACATAAGAAAATAGGCATTTTCTGATTATCATTATCTACATTACATTCCTTCACAGTGGTACAGGGAGTACTCATACAGCATTGCTCCCGCCTCAATAGGATAAGAGCTGACGATATACGCCGCCTCCTTTCCACTATTGCAGACCTCGAACCTCTCCACAAGCAAGATTTGGACCCCATCATTTTCGTTCAATTATCAAATGCCTGTCAAAGTCTACTTCAACTCTTATGCCACGTACACACGGTCGGACTTTTCGGCTACAAAAGTCCGACAGCCCGTCCGACAGACTTTCGACGGACTTTTGGCGGACTTGCGGCAGACTTTCTAATGAACGGACTGGCCTACATACGATCACACAAAAGTACGACAGATTCGTACGTGATGACGTACACCAGACTAAAATAAGGAAGTTGATAGCCAGTAGCCAATAGCTGCCCTAGCGTGGGTTTTTGTCCGTCGGACTGGCATACAGACGAGCGGATTTCTGGGTCCGGTGGAGTTACGACGTAAAGATTTGAAGCAAGTTCCAAATCTAAAGTCCGTCAGATTTGTGGCTGGAAAAGTTAGTCGAAAGTCCGGGGAAGCCCACACACGATCGGATTGTCAGCCGGCTTTGGTCCGTCGGCGTCCGTCGGACTTTTGTAGACGAAAAGTCCGACTGTGTGTACACGGCATTAGATTCGCACTCCCTGATCGCTCGAGACAGAGCAGGCAACTACCACTACTCCTTAGCTAATAAATGCGGTAAACACTTAGTGCGGACCCTCCACCCTAGACCACCCCAATACTCCATTCCCTTTATCACCCAACCCAATCAAGACAAGATGTTTAATACGACAGGCATCTCCTCTTCCTGTAGACAATACTATTCCCAACTCTACAACCTATCACCTAAAGCCCCAAACACTTCCTCTAGCGACAACATGTGAGACTACATTATGTAGACGGCGTTGACCCCTATCGATACACTAGAATCCCTGGCGCTCGACAAACCCTTGGTCACGTCCGAATTTTTAAACGCCATGAAGGACCTGAAGATAGACAAATGTCCTGGACCAGATGGGTACACCCGTCGTTTCTACAAAACCTTTGCCACTTCTAACTAAAGCTTTTAATGCCATAGATGACTCCCACGTGCCTGCCAAAGTATTACTATCTGCCAACATCTCCATAATACCGAAACCAGGCAAAGATCCATCCCAATGTAGTAGCTATCGGCCGATATCTTTGCTTAACATAGACCTTAAATTGTTCGCAAAGGTATTGGCCAATCGCCTATGCCCCCCTTCCCCCGGGAGTGATCCATAATGACCAGGTGGGATTTGTTCCCGGCCGCGAGGCAGGGGACAATACCACCAAAACGATCCATCTCATCTCTTTTATACAGCGCAAAGATTTGAAAGGCCTGCCTTCTATCCTTCAATGCCGAAAAGGCGTTTGATAGGGTCAATTGGAGATTACTACGACTCTCACTAGAACAATTAGGCTTAGGAACAGCTTTTATCTCTAAGGTGATGTCCCTGTATTCACAACCTTCCGCCTCATTATTAGTAAACGGCACTGCCTTGGAGCAATTTAACATCTCGAATGGCACGCGGCAGGGCTGTCCCCTCTCCCCCCTTTTGTTTGTCATTGTCATAAAACACCTAGCCTGTGGCATTCGTCAGAACGCCTCTATCCAAGGTATCCAAACACCCTCCTCCCATCACAAGCTATCCCTATATGCTGACAACCTCCTGGTTTATCTACAACACCCCCATACCTCCCTACCATCTCTCTTCCTGGAATTCCACCAGTTTGGTTCCTTTAGTAATTTCAAACTTAACATATCCATTATGGAAGCTCTCAACATCTCCCCCCTGCCTCTACGATGTCCTCATTAAAATCAAACTTCTCTTTCCAATGGCAAATGAGAGGAATATCCTACCTAGGGGTTACTATTCCCTCCAATCTCTCTAACCTATTTTCTCTGAATTATGTTCCCCTACTTTCCCGCATATGGCACGCATCCTGGAATGGTTTCCTCGCCCCTTCCTGAAGGTGTCCGTCTCGATAGAGCAGGACTTAGCCCCTGTGGACCTCTGGGCTCTTCTATGGGGGTACAGAAATGACTTTGCCCATCTAACACTCGCCTCCCTTAGACTTTGGTATTACAGGGGTTCTTGCTCCATTCTGTCCTCTGACCACTCCCCGTTGACCACTCTGTTTGACAACCCTGCCTTCCCTCAGGGCGTGGGAGCGACAACATTGTGGCCCTTTAAGCGCCCCGATTGACCTAAAGCGCATTCCTTTGTACCACATCGACGGGACCCTGCAACTGGCTAACTGCCCTGCACTTATCCACATTCTCTAAACGCTTACATACTTCCTCCCAAATACACCGCCCCTATACTGAATTTGAAAGGATGTGCTCCCTCTCCGAAACACCCAGACACCTTCTTCCATCCCTATAC
Organism: Aquarana catesbeiana; assembly: GCF_042186555.1. Taxonomy (NCBI): domain Eukaryota; kingdom Metazoa; phylum Chordata; class Amphibia; order Anura; family Ranidae; genus Aquarana; species Aquarana catesbeiana. The sequence continues at coordinate 1,439,800 of NW_027362653.1, read as the reverse complement.
GGTCTACCACAGGCTCTTACACATGATGACTTGCCACCTTACACCAGGATGTGGTCTGCGGACTTGGGAGAGGACATCTCCAGATCGGACTGGCAAACCTCATTCTATTTTACTCACAAGTCAACAATATCCTGCTATTTGCAGGAAAAGAACTACAAGATTCTGTCCAGGTGGTACAGGGACCCCTCCACATTACACAAAATTTTCCCATACACTCCAGCCTCCTGTTGGCGCTGTAACTCCTCTACTGGGACCTATCTACATGTCTGGTGGGAATGTGAGAGGGTCTAATGGAGGCGGAGTTTTTCAGGTTTTTTTTTCCCGGGACCGTCAGGCAGGGTAATTAAAGATGGATGTTCCATGGGGAGGGTGCTTTGGGACCTCAAAACACCCTCCCCATGTTGAGGGCATGTGGCTTGGTATGGTTCGGGAGGGGGGGATGCGCTCTCTCAACCCCCCTTTTCCTGCGGCCTGCCAGGTTGCGTGCTTGGATAAGGGCCTGGAATGGATTTTGGGGGGGGACCCCTACACTGTTTTTTACAATGATCTTTTATGTATATTGTCGAGATCTGGCAATACATTACAGCTGAGAGCAATTTTAAATTACATTTTTTCCTTTAGAAATGTCATTTTGCTGCGGGACTGTTATGAACCTGGGGAAAATGTGCTACTTTACAGGCAGACTAAGGGGACCACCCCAGGCACGATATTTCAAGGAATATTTAATTTTTATTGTTTCATTTTAAGCATTATTAGAATTACTGCTCCTGAAACGACGTCAGTTTTTAAAACTTTTTTTTTGCATTGATACATGTCCCCTGGGGCAGGACCCGGGTCCCCAAACACTTTTTATGGCAAGAACTTGCATATAAGCCTCTAAAATGATCACTTTTTCATGTTTGTGTCCCATAGACTTTAACGGTGTTCGCACAAATTTTTTGCCTGTTCACATTTTCTGCTGTGACCCGAACTGGGGGTGTTCAGCTCATCCCTAATCCCCACCATCAGGGGCCCTGGTGAAGAAGCAGGCTGGGGCTTAAACTCTGGGGAATCCCTGGTTTGCATTCTACAAGGACTCACTACCAGTATAACCTGACACAAGCATTCATCCAGCTGTGACAAATTACAGCCATATTTTATTTAACGTAGTAATTTCCTTTGTTTGCCAGTATCATCTAGTGATAGGATACTCTGTCATCCTATACCTCTATTCCTTGCCATCACCTTATTGCTGTCTACATTACCTTACTTTCCGGCATTCCTCTATTCTGCCACACCCAGATTCTGTGCAGGGAACAATGTATATATAAAAATGACCCAACACAGATGAATCTAGTGGACATAATGTGGTACAGTATTTTTACCAAAATACCTCAATTAGGAAAATTAGCGCAATACGGCTTCATGGCTACTAAATGGAGCTGATAATCATAGGAATTCACTGTATTAAATAAAATAAGGCCAAAATTCATCATGGCTGGACGAATGCGTGTCACATTTGTTCAACTAATTTTATAAACATAGACCTAAGTCAATTAAAGGTAATGACTCCATTTTTTTTTTTTACTGCTATCAATAGTCAACACAGTACAACACAGAACAGATCCTCACTTACAAAGTGCATGACATTTTAGTACTCATCAGCCAAGAAAAGTAATTAAAAATCACATTCCCAGTAGTGCAGCTGCTGCCTCCACCATAGCAGACGATAGAGACTGAGAAACCTCAAAAGGATCCCACAGACTTGTGTCACCGCAGATGGGTTACTCGAGTAATAAATACCCATAAGGCAATAATAAAAGATAAACAACTATAGTGAAAATACTGTTTAAAAAACATTTTTTAAAGTAAATGGTAAAAATGGGATGGTAGAAATATCAAAAAAAGTAAAAAAAAAAGAAACACAACGTGCAAACATTAGGGGCAAAACCCTATAAATGGAATGCATTAAATATACTAAGTCCCTGCAACCACTAGGAGTGGGGGAATCAAAATATGAATAAATAAAATAGTAATAAATGTTACTTGAGAAAAAAAAACATTACCAAAACATACCTCTCAATATATACAGCCTAATCTACATTTCATGTACTTCTATGTGGAAAGATGCCAGGACTACCTCAAATGGGTAAAAAATGTGTCCAGATCCCCAAAAAAGAGGGATATGGAACTATAGTTGCTGCCTCCTTATATACTGGTCTTGATTTAAAATGGAGGAACGCCATGCCCCCCCCCCCCCCATTGTGGGCAGCATTATAACCGCCTTTCCTGTTACATCATATCCTCCTTTACTAAGTAGAAATTTTCTCACCTTCTGTTGCATCATATTCTCCCTTATTAGGGTCAAATATAGTCCATATTAAAACCATATCCTATGCGAGACAACACTGGCTAGGGTGCACTGCCCACCTATCTAAAGTGCGCCACGGTGGCACGGCAACAATGCATAATGCGCCACGATGACGACACATGCTGGCCCAGTCCCAACCAGCCTTTTACCCATTCCTGGCATGAGAATCGCCAAGGAGAAAGGAAATTGCATCAAGGGTTCACCCATGAGGAGAGAGGGCCTCCTCATCGCACCCTCCCAAGCACTCTAGAAATGGGTGGGCCAGGCTGGGACAGGGAGACCCACGCTCCCACATCAGCGGACCAAATGGTCAACAATGGAGCTAGTAGGGGGACATTCATACAGTTGATCACCCTACTTGCACTGAGTGGCTATGTTTGAGCCCCCTAACGGCCCCCAGGTGTATGCCCAGTTGCACCTTTGGGAATGACCAAAAAATAATAAACACAGTGTATATAATCATATAATTAAACATTGACATATAGTAGTGAATACTGAAATTACAATATCACACAGTACTGTCGCAAGCTTTTCGGGAAGGGGCACGCTTTACTATGTCTCCTATCGAGGAGGCAATACGATTTAGAACCTCGGTTTCTTCAAGTAATAATACTAAGTCCATAAGGGCTTTGGAGTCACTGACCGAATATTGGGACCATCCATTTCCAAATCCATATCATTTTTATGCCTATTTTTAGCATGCAAATAAGTCCTTAATGATTTAGAAACAGCATTTTTTGTTGGAGGAGAACTGAGCCCCCAAAGAAAAAGCCACCATCACATCCTGGTGCAATTCCTTGACATAAGGTTCTATACCCGTTCCTAATTTGTGTGTGTGGTACCCTCTTAGGTAGGTTCCTAGGATGATAGATAAATGTAGTTCTTTTTGGCTCCTCTGTAATCACTGGAGCAGCTATTGCTTTCTTTGGGCTGTTCTAGATCTTACAGGCTGCAGGTTTGATTGCTTCCCCCTGCCTTCTGGAGGCTCCCATAATATAGAGGACTGGGGAAGTCAAATGGGCAGCTTGAACATTTATTGTACTGCAGACAAACTCTAATGGGGTGTGCCCAGTAGGTGGCTAGGGGGGGAACATAAATAGTCTGAGGTCTAGAGCTGCTGTGTTCATGTCTTGCTGGAATTCATGTCTTACTGGAGAAGTTCCCAGCCTCAGGGACAGTTGCCCCTTTGGGGAAGTTTGGCTGGAGTCTGCTGCTGTTCATCAAGGTCCCAGCTATAACAGAGCTGAAAGGCCTTTTCCTAATTACCTTTGTAACAAACTAAGTAGTTTCACCGAAGAGAGAGCTCACTGAAGAGTGCCTTGTGAAAGTAGGAAGGTGTGGTGGCCCTGGGACATTGTGAGTACTAACCGAAGCTCAGGATCCCTTGATTTGACTTCAGTTGCTTCCAGAAAATAGGCCCCCAGTTCCCATTGAGCTGGGACATCAATGAACTCCTGCAAACTTTAGCTACGTGTCCAGAGGGGCAGCAGCCTTTGAGGCTGGGATCACAAACCCCTCCAATGATTACAGAGGAGCTAAAGAACTTGATTTACCCGAGCCTCTCCAGCAACCCATTCTAGGAGGGGGCTACATACTAAACCACCCCACGAGTTGAAACCCATCGCTTGTGGTCTTCAAGGTGTGTTACCAACCCATCACCTTAAATTAATGTGGTCCTCTCCGAAAAAAGTGCTTTGTGCTCTGTGAATGAGAAGATGTAGAGGATGAGCTAAATGGTGAAGAGGATTAGCTAGATGGTGAAGCCATGGATGTGTTATTATCCTTAAAATGAGACGTGACTCCTACATAATCTCTAAGGGGGGAGTCGGCCATGTGTAGGATCTCCCCTCTGAGAATGACAATTTCTATTGTCAAAATTTATTTAACTTGTCTATTGGAAAATTCTAACCGCTCTTCCAATTGTCTGTCATGTTCATCCATGGATTACAGAGATTACAATGTTCTCAGAGAGGAGACCAGACCCACGAATGATTGAATCACAGTGCCCAAACTGGGTCTGATGTATGGACATGAAACTGTCCCATCTCGTACCTTGAAATTCTGCCATACTGAAAAGTTCCTCAAACTCTTACATAACATCATAAATTCGAAAAACCTACAGATACAATTTATCAAGTGTCCCTACAACCTCATTTTAATATAATACAAGTGGGTACTTGCTATCCTGGACATTATAGATTATTCCAGGGATCTCCCATCACACTGGGGAGTCTGGGACTGCTACACTCTGTTGGACTGGATGCACACAGAGGACAGGAAGGAAAGTCTAGTTCTCCCCATCCTCTGTGACAAATGATCCCGGAAACAATGAGGATTTTATCACTTCTGGTTTCTGCAACGTTTCCAGCAAGGCAAGCATCTGATCAAACCAATCTTAGCTTGTCAGATGCTTTGGAGGACAGAGAAGAAATCAGGGGTCTTCAAAGACCCCTGACCTATCAATACAAAAGTACCTGTCACTGCCCGAGCTATCACAATGGATGTTGTTCATCCCTTGTCACAGCAAAAAGTTGAATAAAAAAAAAATATGTAAAAAAATGTAATTAAATAAATAATAAAATAAAAAAATGAAAAGCACCTCCGTCCCCTCATGCACAAATGTGAACGCGTACGTAGATCCCACACGCACGTGTAAGGTATCGCCGTGAACGTCAGAGTGAGAGCAATAATTCTACTGCCAGAGCTCCTGTTTAATTCTAAACTGGTAACCTGTAAAGCAGTGGCGGCTGGTGGTCAAATTTTTTTTGAGGGGGGGGGGCGCATCAGGCAGACCTGGCCCCCTCACTCGCACCTTCCCCCCTCCCCCCCCTGATCGATCAAAATGGGGCGATCTACTGGCACTACACAAACCACTCCTCCCCAGCTGCGATCCTCTCGCACTAGCGCCAGCACCACCCTGCGCACGCGATTGATGTCTTACTGCGATAGAGGCGCGGGGAGGAGGACGAGGTAGCGATGCTCTGCTGCATCCGGGGTAGAAAGAGGGGACTGCTGCTGTTGGAGTGTTGATTCTCCTCCCGGCCGAACAGGAGGCGGGTCCTGACACCTGTAATAAGACTTCCAGACAATCGGGTCTCAGGAGCCGCTTCCTGATTAGCCGGGAGGAGAAGCTGGGAGACATTAGCGAATATTAATTAGGAGTAACAGTTCCCTCACTCAGGACAGGAACGGGACTTCTCCCCCACGTGTAATCTCTGACATGTGGAAAGATGGGATGTACTCAGGACAGGAATACGGCTTTTCCCCCGTGTGAGACCTCTAATGTGTGACAAATACTGATTTTTGTGCAATTTATTTCCAGCACTCAGAACAGGAAAGTGACTTCGCCCTTGTGTGAATTCTCCGATGTTTGTAAAGATGGGACTTCTCTGAAAAACATTTCCCGCACTCAGGACAGGAATACGGCTGTGAGACCTCCGGTGTGTGATAAGCTCTGATTTTCGTGCAAAACATTTCCCGCACTCGGAACAGGAATACTTTTTTTCTCCTGTATGCAATTTCTTATGATTGTAAAGGCTGGAATACCTTGAAAAACATTTTTCACATTCGGGACAAGAATACGGCTTCTCACCCGTGTGGGACCTCTGATGTGTCACAAGCTGTATTTGTGTTACAAAACATTTCCCGCACTCAGCACAAGAATACGGTTTATCCCCTGTGTGAGATTTCTGGTGTCTGTCAAGATCGTATTTCCTTGAAAAACATTTCCCACACTCGGGGCAGGAATGTGGCTTCTCACCTGTGTGAGATATTTTATGAATATTAAGACCGGATTCAAAGCGAAAACACTTCCCGCACTCAGTGCAGGAAAACCTCTTATCTGTTGGAAGGACGGCACCGTCCCTCACAGTCTGAGGTTCCTCAGGATAAGAGGAATACGATGGTCCATCTACACTGTGTGGTACCGGATGGACATTTGAGGTAGTCGGGTTTTCTCCTGGACTATACTGTGTGATGTCCTCATCTTCCACTTTACAATCTGGAGACAAAGTGAGACGATCCTCTGAGGTTTTCCTCATCTCCCGTCCATCTACTAAAATAGAAATAAAAAGATTATTACTAGACATGAGCAGATTGGTTCCCCTAAACCAGGACTCCGCCCACATCAGGCAGCTTTGTCTCTGAGGATCTTACAATTCCACCCGCAAGGTAACTAGTAAATGGGTCCTCTGATCTCCTACCAGTTCATTTCTCTATTCGTGTACCTTATTTAGAGAGTGAGGAAACAACGAGAACCTTTATAGGAGTGACAGTGATGAGGGGATGATAGGACGAGTGTCCCCACCCCCTCTATCACTCATTGCCATCTTCCCAACACAAGAAGTCCTGCACTTCCTTATTTAGTCCATGATGTAATCATGAATAACAGCGGGGCTGAGCCCCACCAGAGGTCAGAGAGTGAGGATGGGTGGAAAACAACCAAGATGAAGACCACAATCATAGGGCTATTGACTCCTCCATTATTGAGGCTGTTATTGCATCAAATTGGTGTAACAAAAGAGAATACATATTATGTGGTTGCCGCCCGCCCACCGTCATATGACGTGATGGACTTTGAGTGGGGATATCTGAATGATGCCTGTAGCTACAGACATCATTCAGATATTGCTGTTCCGCCGCTTGATCATTCTTACGGGAGGCGAGAGGGAACGTCCCCCCCCCCCTCCGGTGCTTCTCTACGCTACAATCGGTGAGTCAGAGAATGGATCCGCCGGCTCCGGATGTTGATCATAGAGATTTCCGGTGGACCAGATGGTCGCCGGAGTCTCTATGATCGTCGGAGGCCGGGCACGATGTTATGACGTCACACCTGGCCTCTCCATTAAAAAAAACAGCGCTGCCTCGGCTGGGAAGCCGTGATCATTTTTTTTTTTTTTAATTTCAGGCTTCCCAGCCTAGAGGTGAGATGTGTGGTCTTATTGACCCCATATGTCACTGTAAAGAGGACCTGTCATGTCATATTCCTATTACAAGGGATGTTTACATTCCTTGTAATAAGAATAAAAGTGATCAAAAATGTTTTTTTTTTTTCAAAAAAGTGTCAAACTAAAAAAAAGAAAGTATAATTAACAATAAAAATTAAAAAAATGTTACGCGCCCCTGTCCCCGTGTGCTCGCACGCAGAAGTGAACGAACACGTAAGTCCCGCCCACATATGAAAACGGTGTTCAAACCACACATGTGAGGTATCGACGCGAACGTTGGAGCGAGAGAAATCATTTTGTCCCTAGACCTCCTCTGTAACTCAAAACATGTAACCAGCAAAAAAAATTTCAAGCGTCGCCTATGGGGATTTTTAAGTATCGAACTTTGGCGCCATTCCACGAGCGTGTGAAATTTTGAAGCGTGACATGTTAGGTATCTATTTACTCAGTGTAACTTCATCTTTCACAATATGCAAAAACATTGGCTAACTTTACTGTTTTGTTTTTTTTTTTAAGCACAAAACTGTTTTTTTTCCCAAAAAAAATGCGTTCGAAAAATTGCTGCGCAAATACCGTGCGAGATAAAAAGTTGCAACAACCGCCATTGTATTCTCTAGGGTCTTTGCTAAAAAAAAACTTATATAATGTTTGGGGATTCTATGTAATTTTCTAGCAAAAAAATGATTTTTACACGTAGGAGAGAAATGTCAGAATTGGCCTGGGTGGCAAGTGGTTAAATACAACAGTGGGTAAAAGATAGAAAGCAGAAGTCAGGTCAATGTAAAGTAAAACATATTGGACTATATAGCATCAGAATTATGTGATATACAACATAGAGTATATACTACAGGGATCAGGACAATGTAAAGTGCAATATGAGTTATAGAGTGTAAGGGTCAGGACTCATAATATTGGTATTCAGTAATCAGTGGTAGCCTAAATGTTTACATAACTGAGAAGACCTGTAAAGGTCCAACACCACTGTCTCCCATCTGACTGCACTCAGTGACTATCCTGCCTGGACCAGTACAAACAGAGGACTGTATTTAATGTTAATGACCAACCTGTGTTGCTCACTGTAGGAGTGTCCTCCTCTATAAATGTTCCAGTTATTCCATCCTTCTCCATAGACTGCTGATCATCCCTCACATATATCTCTTCTTTTTCTGGTTTATCCTCAACTTTTATATCTATCAGATCTTCACCCTAAACCAAGAGAAGGATATCCAATATTATCTGTAAAACATATTAAAAACCCACACATCATCTCAACAAGTCAATTTTCCAGATGCTCCGTCCCACCGACCTTGTAACAGTGAGGGATGGTGTGACCTTCCTGTGTGGAGTTCCAGGAATACAGAGGACGGGGACATCTCTCTGGTGGGTTTCTGTTACTTGATGGCTTCATCATGATGTTCTTGAAGAGATTCTTCTGTCCTTCTGAAAGCTTATTCATCACACCATACTCCTCATCCTCCTCTTCATACTCTTCTTTAACAACAATATTATAATCTCCAAAGTTTCCAATCTGAATATTAAATAAAACATTCATTGTAACAAACATACTGCGTATAAATCTTAACTATCAGTGATTGTTCCTCATCTACCTGATGATGGTGAGGGATGGTGTGATCTTCCTGTGTGGAATCCCAGGAATACAGAGGACGGGGACATCTCTCTGGTGGGTTCCCATTACTGGATCCATCTGTAGGAAACACACACACTGACTGAATACATTGTTTCTATGTGTTTATCAGATGATGGGGGATCTAGGTGGACCCTCCGTACTGCTCTCTCCTTTACAATAAAGTCTCCTCTTACCCGGTGATGTGAGGGGCAGCTGATTGTCCATCATGACGTCCTTGTAGAGATCCTTGTGTCCTTCTAAATACTCCCACTCCTCCATGGAGAAATAGAGAGTGGCATTCTCACACCTTATACCTTCTATCAGCAGCTCCATCATCTTCTTGGTGACTTCTAGAATCTTCTCCATGTTGTATCTCTCAGGTTTTAGGAAGTCACATGGAGGCACTGTGATGGTCATATGATCACCTGACTTCACAAGAGGAAATATCTGTATTGGAGAACCAAAAGGAATATCATGTTAGAATCCCAGAATCCTCCTCACCTGTTGGGTCAGGGCTGTAATGTCATGTGACCTCCAAGAATCCTCCTCACCTCTCCGGTCAGCAGGTAGATGATCTCCAGGGTGAGGTTTAGTATTTTCTCAGTTATGTGACTCCGGTCCTCCTCCATCCTCGTTTGTGCCTTCATTTTGGTCTAAACAGGTCTCCTTGTAGACAGATAACTTTGTTAATTGAAAGTAAGAATTATTTGCATGGTATTGGTCACACAATAATAGGATGTGGATGTGAGGGGGGTAATAGGAGGGTTTTCTGTACATTTAATAACTACTGCCCCCATGGGAACACATTTAGTCTGGGCTGTTTAGTGTTTGCTACAGAACCTAGAACTCTCTTGGCCTGCCGTATCAGAAATTCCCTTTTCTCTGTTGGGTTTGTTTTGTTTCTGAACTGATTTTGATTAGTTTGTTGATCTGCAGACAAGGAATGATAAATACGATACTTTTTTGACTTGTGTGCTCTGAGGCAGTGTTGTAAGGTCAATGGAGGGTCATCATGATGTCCAGGAAGGGGAACTTGCTGGACTTTTGACGATTGCCTTTTTTCCTGGAGTTCTGTAAAGAGGTCTGAAAAGTAAGTGCAGCTTGGAGATTCATCATAAACAAAGAATCCCTATCATTACCTTAGAGTCCCCTTAAACCCTACAACCTCCTTTTTCCTTGGGGACCTGCTGCCTGTCAACCCTATCAAGAGTCCTTCAGCTACACTTTCCTCTCAGAATACATCAGCCTCAGTACCTCCTCAGAGGCCCCTCAGCTCCTCTACTTCCCTCGTAAGGATGAGCTCCGGCGTGTTTGCATGCTGCACGTGCCGATCCCGCCAGGAAGTCGGCACGGCGCAGCGCTAATCACAGGCAGTGAGACATTTCCCGAGCTCTGCAGCCACACATCGGGAAATGTCTCACTGCTTGTGATTAGCGCTGCGCCGTGCCGACTTCCTGGCAGGATCGGCACGTGCAGCATGCGAACACGCCGGAGCTCATCCTTATTCCCTCGGAACCTTCAGTATTTTCCTCCCTCTGACACCAATGATGGAACATATTCTTCATGGCAGGCTGGGGAATGTTTTCTTCCTCCTGACCAGCAATGTAAGGGTCTCTATGCTCCATACTCCTGACCCCTGCACTCCATCATTGTGTTGGCTGCATATTGTAATGATTGCCCATTGTCTGCCTGTGTAGTGTAATAATTGCCCTTTGTAGGCCATGTATGATCGGGATGGTCATTGTCCTGTCCATTTATTGTCAGTGCTGTTTGTTTATAGGACCATATTACTAGAATTTATATACAAATTAAATAGAATGTTCCGGCCCTGTAAGTGGGGGAATGTTGTGCCCCTGAAGGGGTTAATCTATATTTCCACACTATATATGTGTGTATCATCATCTGCTGGAGATAAAAGACATCACAGTGACTATGGAGGAAGAGGACGGACATGACGGGGGGTTACTGGGTGTAAATAGAAAATAAGATCTTATTACCTCCTCTGCTGCCAGTTTTAGCAATGTCTCCTCTCTACTTCCTTCTAACTCACCTGGAACTTCCTGTCTGTACCTGACATCACTTCCTGTCATTCATAGAGACTTCCTTTCTGGGTAGAAGTGAGATCACCATCTTATGGAGCTCAGAGGAACTGCAACCCAGAGAAACATCTCATAGTGTGAACATGGCCCTGTGCAGTGTGTGTATATACTGTATATCCTCATAGATGGATCATCTCCACTCCCATCAAGGGGGATATAAATATATTAGTGCCTAGTCCAGCCTTTCTCAGCCAGAGTACCTCCAAAGGTTTCTAGGGGTTCCTTCAGTAAGACCCCTTTCACACCGAGGGCGTTTTGCAGGCACTATAGCGTTAAAAATATTGCCTGCAATCCGCCCTCAAACAGCTGCAGCATTGTCTCCAGTGTGAAAGCCCGAGGGCTTTCACACCGGAGCGCTGCGCTGGCAGGACGTCGGGAAAAGTCCTGTCAGCAGCTTCTTTGGAGCGGTGAAGGAGCGGTGTGTTTACCGCTCCTCCACCGCTTCTCCCCATTGAAATCAATGGGGCAGTGCTGGGATACCGCCGGCAAATCCGATTGTAAAATGCCGCTAAAAATAGCGGCGTTTTACCGCCAACGCTATGGGCGGCTCGGTGTGAAAGGGCTCTAAATGAACAATTTCTGTCTGTCAATAACAACTGCCGTTATTATTTAAATTTTTATACAGGATTTATATAGCGCCAACAGTGCAGTGCTTTACATTATAAAGGGAGAGAATACAGGTACAATTCAATTGAAAGGGGTTAGAAGGGCTCTGCTCTTGGGAGATTACAATCTAATAGACATTAATGATCTGTAAGGGGGGCAGTTTTCCCACTTGTGATGATGTAGGAATGTCCTTCTCCCACTGATCACAGATATAAGGGGGGTCCTTGTAATGTAAGGGACCACTACAGTGACCACAAGGAATGGTCTCCAGGTTTTGTCTCAGATGAGGTTCAGACTGAATTTTACTTGTTCAAAGATTCTGAGAATGGCCAAACTAAATGGGTATTCAGCAGAGTTGAACCTATTTCTATCGCAGCTAAATACTATCACATACTCATCCCCACCCCTTCCTGGCCAGGCAGGCTGCATGCTCAGATTAAGCCCTGACAGATGTCTATGCAAGTTGCACCTGAAAGCGTGCAAAATATTGCAGGAACCTTTTGTAGCGCCCCCCTGGGTCTACTGAGGGCAAGGAGGGACCTTCAGAGGCAGGGGTCAAGCCAACATTTACCCCAGGGCTGAGTCCATGGCTAGAAAGAGGAGTTTAGAACATAAATTGGGCACCAGTCACTTTAGATATTTTCAAAGCTTTAATGTAGAACTTGAAAGAGGTAGTAGGAGAGAGGATTAGGGGTGTGGTATACCAAATACGGATCACTTATAGATTTCTTGGATCCAAAAACAAGCAGCTTTCTCTCTCTAGGATCTTGAATACCTGGATAGGCCTAGCACCCAGTCCAACTCCTAGATAGGCCTCTCTCACAGACCTAGCAGCCCAGACAGCTATTTAACATGGTTTAGATTGTAGAACAGCTTGACAGTACCAGAACCTTTAAGCCGACCCAGCATTACAGCAAAAAGGGTTAGAATTGTAGATCAAGATCCAGCTTCACAGTGTCAGAACCTTTATTCCTCTTCCTTTTGCCAGGTAGACCACATGTTGGGTATCTGAGATAGAGCTAAAACCGGATGCGAATATCGGTGTTAAAACCAAGTACTTCTCCTGTGCAGAGGGCGCATTGTCACTCTAAGGCTGAGGGTTAAGCGGACCTTTGGCAGAACTAATGCTGACCTGTGATTTCGCCTGGTCTCCCCCATAGCTACAAGTAAGGGCATTTCCATGTGGGGTACTCATGGAGTAGGGCATAGGAGATACGCTTACCCTATATGGAAGGAGTATGTGGCAACCAGGTGTGGACCATCCTGCAATCAATCCTAGTGGCAAAAGGGTGTCAGGAAGCGCCTGAACACCTTTTAAAAAAGCTTGCCAGAGTCCAATCACGTGAAGGAATGTAACCCATGTTGTATGAATAAAGGAGAAGTAGGGCCAAAGCTCTTTTGGGCCTAGTTCTCCTGTGCGTCACAGGAGTGCACTTAGATCTACACCAACGGCAGGCTAAGGCTTGCTGTCTGCTAACATCACTCAGCCAGTCCAGATTTTGGAAGGATCTACTTTAATGTTGGGATCCACTCAGATTCCCTGTGTGGCAGCTGGCTGATCCTCTGCTACCAGAGCAGCCTGGTAATAACAGCTTGCTACAATGGCAGCCTGGTAATGACATTGCTAGGAGGTCTATTCATTGAACTGCTTGTGACAGGAGTCACTTTGGGCAGGGGGGCTGGTGGAACCCAAAATCCCTTGGAGAGGTTGGGAAACCCTTGCTTCAGCTCCACATGCACCTCCTATGTCTAAGTCAGCCTGTGACTATTGGGGCACGGAGTGACCAAGAAAATAATGGACATTAAGAATGTGGCTTGGATTACTTAAAATAGAACAGTAATATTTATCAACAATATTAAAAGGGATAAAGCTAAGGGGAAAATAATACTGGGAGTATGCTATAGGCCCCCAAACCTGAGGGAGGAAGTTGAGACGGATCTCCTATCACAAATTGGCGTAGCAGCAAGGATGGGAAGTGTTATCATAATGGGGGATTTTAATTATCCAGACATAGATTGGGCGGAGGGAACCACGCATTCATTTAAGGCTCGCCAGTTCCTTAATGTCTTGCAGGACAATTTTATGGGTCAGATGGTAGACGCACCAACTAGAAATAAAACATTACTGGATCTACTGATTACCAACAATACAGACCTGATCACGGATGTGGAAATGCGGGGCAATTTAGGTAACAGCGATCACAGGTCAATTAGTTTCAGTATAAATCACACAAATAGGAAACATAAAGGGAATACAAAGACACTGAATTTCAAAAGAGCCAACTTCCCTAAACTACAAACCTTGCTAAAAGGCATAAACTGGGATAAAATATTAGAAACAAAGAATACGGAGGAGAGATGGGTTTGCTTTAAGAGCATATTAAATAAGGGCATTAGCCAATGTATCCCATTGGGTAATAAATTTAAAAGAGCGAACAAAAGTCCTGGATGGCTTAACTCCAATGTAAAAATGCATATAAAAGCAAAGGAGAAGGCCTTCAAAAAATACAAGGTTGAGGGATCATCCTCAGCATTCAGACTTTATAAAGAATGCAACAGGATATGTAAAGGTGCAATTAGGACAGCTAAGATAGAACATGAAAGACACATAGCGGAGGAGAGCAAAAAAAATCCCAAGAAATTCTTTAAGTATGTAAACAGTAAAAAAGGGAGGACAGACCATATTGGCCCCATAAAGAATGAGGAAGGACATCTGGTTACAAAGGATGGGGAGATGGCGAAGGTATTGAATTTATTCTTCTCCTCAGTCTTCACGAGTGAATCGGGGGGCTTCAGTAACCAAAACTGCAGTGTTTATCCTCATGACACAACACAGGAAGCACCTCCATGGTTAACAGAGGGCGGAATTAAAATTAGACTTGAGAAACTTAACATTAATAAATCACCGGGACCAGATGGCTTGCATCCGAGGGTACTTAGGGAACTCAGTCAAGTGATTGCCAGACCGTTGTTCCTAATTTTTACAGATAGTCTACTGACTGGAATGGTACCAGCTGATTGGAGAAAAGCCAATGTAGCACCTATATTTAAAAAGGGCCCAAAATACATCCCTGGGAATTACAGACCAGTTAGCCTAACATCGATAGTATGTAAACTCTTGGAGGGGATGATAAGGGACTATATACAGGATTTTAGTAATACGAACGATATCATTAGCAGTAATCAGCATGGATTCATGAAGAATCGTTCTTGCAAAACCAATCTATTAACCTTCTATGAGGAGGTGAGTTGCCATCTAGATAAAGGAAGGCCTGTAGACGTGGTGTATCTGGATTTTGCAAAAGCATTTGACACAGTTCCCCATAAACGTTTACTGTACAAAATAAGGTCTGTTGGCATGGACCATAGGGTGAGTACATGGATTGAAAACTGGCTACAAGGGCGAGTTCAGAGGGTGGTGATAAATGGGGAGTACTCAGAATGGTCAGGGGTGGGTAGTGGGGTTCCCCAAGGTTCTGTGCTGGGACCAATCCTATTTAATTTCTTCATAAACGATCTGGAGGATGGGATAAACAGTTCAATCTCTGTATTTGCAGACGATACTAAGCTAAGCAGGGCAATAACTTCTCCGCAGGACGTGGAAACCTTGCAAAAAGACCTGAACAAATTAATGGGGTGGGCGACTACATGGCAAATGAGGTTCAATGTAGAAAAATGTAAAATAATGCATTTGGGTGGCAAAAATATGAATGCAATCTATACACTGGGGGGAGAACCTCTGGGGGAATCTAGGATGGAAAAGGACCTGGGGGTCCTAGTAGATGAAAGGCTCAGCAATGGCAGGCAATGCCAAGCTGCTGCTCACAAAGCAAACAGAATATTGGCATGCATTAAAAGGGGGATCAACTCCAGAGATAAAACGATAATTCTCCCGCTCTACAAGACTCTGGTCCGGCCGCACCTAGAGTATGCGGTCCAGTTCTGGGCACCAGTCCTCAGGAAGGATGTACTGGAAATGGAGCGAGTACAAAGAAGGGCAACAAAGCTAATAAAGGGTCTGGAGGATCTTAGTTATGAGGAAAGGTTGCGAGCACTGAACTTATTCTCTCTGGAGAAGAGACGCTTGAGAGGGGATGTGATTTCAATTTACAAATACCGGACTGGTGACCCCTCAATAGGGATAAAACTTTTTCGCAGAAGAGAGTTTACCAAGACTCGTAGCCACTCATTAAAATTAGAAGAAAAGAGGTTTAATCTTAAACTACGTAGAGGGTTCTTTACTGTAAGAGCGGCAAGGATGTGGAATTCCCTTCCACAGGCGGTGGTCTCTGCGGGGAGCATTGATAGCTTCAAGAAACTATTAGATAAACACCTGAATGACCACAACATACAGGGATATACAATGCAATACTGACACATAATCACACACATAGGTTGGACTTGATGGACTTGTGTCTTTTTTCAACCTCACCTACTATGTAACTATATCCCTCAAGAAATCTATGATACATTAATTCCACTGTATCAGAATGATGGAACATTGTAGGAGTTTTGTAGACTGTTGCCATGCCGTCTGCAATCCCTGATTAATCAAAGCATTGCTTGGATGTGGATTCCATGGTCTGCAATGTAGGAGACAGACCGTCTGCTAATTCTGGGAGCTCCTGCTATTGTGTAAAGGTGTCCTGTGTTTATATTTATGATAATGTGTGTTGCATCTTCTGAGCTAAAAGACGGCAAGTCTGCCCTGAAAGGTCAGGCCTCCGAGTCACCTAGGCTGGTTAAATGATTAGGTAATTAGCTCATGTTAATTTATGTTTCTGGTTACAGTTGTATTGTTAGGGTAATATGACCAGGAGGGGGGAATGTTCTTCTCAAATGTATAAAGGCTTGTATTTCTGGTCCAATAAAGAGTTCCATGCTCCTGCAAGCTAGTGTCGGCTAGTCTTGTACATTTGGCTATATCTGATATCTCAAGGTCCAGACTGGAGGAAGCAGTGTACTGACGGTAGAAATCAAGCAGCGTACAACGGGGTTCCGTTACACTGTTATATACTTCCCATCCTTAAATAAATGTCCTCTGACATTAAGGCATCTATTCCTAAAAAAAATGCAATGCTTTCCATTCATTTAAGCACTTCAGCCCCGGAAGAATTTACCCCCTTCCATACCGGGCCATTTTTTGCGATACGGCACTGTGTTGCTTTAACTGACAATCGCACGGTCGTGTGATGCTGTACTCAAACAAAACTGATGTCCTTTTTTTTCCCATAGAGCTTTCCTTTGGTGGAATTTGATCACCTCTGTGGTTTTCATTTTTTGTGCTATAAACAGAAAAAGAGCGACAATTAAAAAAAAAAAAAAAAAAAAAAAAAAAAATGTACTTTTTGCTATAATAAATATCCCCAAAAATGTTTTTAAAAATCAAATTTCTTCATCAGTTTTGGTGAATATATATTTTTCTACATACTTTAGGTAATACAAATCGCAATAAGCATATATTGATTGGTTTGCGCAAAAGTTATAGCGTCTACAAACTATGGGAAAAATTGATGGCATTTTTATTATTATTTTTTTTTTTACTAGAAATGGCAGTGATCTGCGATTTTTATCGGGACTGCGTCATTACGGTGGACAGATCGGACAATTTTGACATATTTTTGGGACCATTGACATTTATACAGCGATCAGTGCCTTTAAAAAGGCACTGATTACCGTGTAAATGTCACTGGCAGGGAAGCTGTTAACACTAGGGGGCGATCAAGGGGTTAAGCGTGTTCCCTCAGTGTGTGTTCTAACTGTAGGAGGAAGGAACTGACTAGAGGAGAAGACAGATCGTTGTGCCTAGCTAGCAGGAACACACGATCTGTCTTTCCTCTCCTCACAGAACAGGGATTTGTGTGTTTAGACACATATGTCCCTGTTCTGGCTCTCGTGCCCGCAGCCGCCGGCTACACGCTTCGGTTCCCCCATAGTGCAGAGGGCGTGCACACACCTGCTATCCCTGCTTAAAGAGCCGATGTACAGCTACGACGGCTCACGGGAACGTGCCGACCTCCTGCAGTATAATGACTGTGGCTGCTCTGCAAGCGGTTAACATGTAAAATATCATATTTATCCACTAGATGGTGCTAATTTGTAAAATACTTAATTACGATATTTTCAATATTAAATCATTGGTTGGTTTTAAGGCTAAGTTCACCTTTTAGTGGCAGAATTTTATTTTTATAGAAGCATTTTTCTGCCATCCCAATGTGCTTATTTCTCACATACCTTGTCTATGGCAGCTTTGGATTTTCACCTGTTTGAAATGTTAAAAAATGCTTTCTGCTTCCATCATTTCCTGTAGATCATCTCCCATCATGCACTGCCTTAGTGCATCACAGAATAGACATGAATTGTCACTCTGGACCACACCTCCCTCGTCCAAAGGGAATTGAACAGAGTTTATGTATATGGTGAGCTTTACAGACTTCCAACAACACACTACTACAGCTCTATCCACATGTGGCTGTGATGTGATTGCTCTGCTCCTGCACACCCTGCCAAATGAACCATCAATGCAAGAAGATGGTACAAAACTATTGAGGACTGTGTATAGAGTGACAATGTCTGCATTGGATAAGCATGTAACTGCAGAGGTGGGCAGGAGCAATCTCCTGGAGGGGGAGGACAGGTGCAGGGTGTGTGTTAATGAGGTTAGCTGCTGAGTTATTTCCTTGAAACTATTTTTCTGTCTCAAATACCAAATTTCAGGACAGGTAATGCAGGAATTGTGTCCATGTTTCTAACTGCCAGACACCCGGACACATTATTTTGACAACATTCTTGCCAGTGAGGTGTCCCTATAGCCTGCCACCAATGTGTCTTCCCCTCATCTGTGTCCCCAGTCCAGTGACAACAGGCATTTTTCTATTTACTACTGCTGGCTTCTGTCCCCCTCACTGACATTCAGAGTTTAGACATCAAGGCTTAGAGTACCCAAAAATGGCAGGCATCTCTCTGGACAGATCGCCAGCAGCTAAAGGACCCTTCTTCTCCCTGTCTGTGTGTCTCCTGTGCTGACAGGATGGTCCGACTTCACAGGAGCCGAGCAGAAGGAGAAGCCAGTGCAGCTGAGCAATCACTGCTTGTAATGGCAGCTCCTCGCAGCCTACAGAACAAGACAGCAGGAGACAGGTATATAGTCCACCACTGTCTCCTCACAGTCCACCTGACTACTGTCACCCTATCCATCCCACTGCCCCCCTGTCCACCCCGCTGCCCTCCAGTCCACCCCACTTCCCCCCTGTCCATGCTTCTGCCCCAACGGTCCATCCTGCTGCCCCCCCTGTCCATCTCGCTACCCCAAGTCCACGCCACTGCCCACCTGTCTATCCCGTTACCCCTACTTGTCCACTCTACTGCCCCCTAGTCAACCCCTCTGCCCCCCAGTCCATCCCACTGCCGTTTTAATTTTGCCTTTGGTATTTATTCTGGACAGTCGGAGTGTTGGTAGAGCGTTGAACCCCAAACAGGAAGGATGTGACTTTAGATGTAAAATTTCAGGCATCTCTCTATCAGCTGAGGGTATCCTTGGGGTTCCCCAGGGTAGTCTGAGGTCCCATGCACATTGGGCATTTAGCTATGAGTAGAGGGCACAGATGTGCCAACCAACCCCACTACAGACTGCCTGTCAAACTCTATGAGAGGCTGAGAACTGCTGGAGCTGGGTGGTGCACTGCGCAGTACTGGAAATTCTGAGCACATTTAAGAACACAGACTTCCTACGGGGACCCAAAAAGGGTAGAGAGAGTGAGGGCACCACTATTATAATCAGCAAGTCTGGTATATAATGATTTCACATGACAGGTCATTAGTCAATACGTTTCAGGGACTCAATACTCTTCCTTCCTCAGGTAGCCACTTTAGGCCACCCAAAAGTGTCCAAGGACTTTTACAATGTATACTACAAAAAAAATTGTTGTGTGCCAGTAAAGTTAGGGTTTGGCTTGAAAAAAAAGGTGGCAACCCTAGACTGGAGGCCGAGGTATAGTCTGTCCTAGAATACAGAGGAAGCTTTTTATTTTCTGCAACAGAGGTACATTAATGGTAGATTGGTACGTAGGGAAGCTAAAATTTGGGGGAAAAAAGTAAACGTAGCCTTTAATACTAATGTACCTATGAGTACAGTAGACATTGAAGAACATAAGTTAAACCAAGAGTATGATCTCAGTTATTGGTATAAAGCCATGCCAGACAAAGGAAAATAAGGAGTCTATTCATAAAAAATTATTGGACAAATTTGACAAGCAATTGCCCAGCCCTTACAAATTCTGGCTGTAATCTAAAGCCACTCTATTGCCTAGCATATGGTATTTTTCTTGACATACCTCCATCAAAAAAAGTAATACTGCATTATGGCCATGAGATGGAGCCAATGATCATAGGAAATCAGTGTATAAAGTAAAATATGATCAACATTCATCATGGTTGGGCAATTGCTGGGCCTGTTCTTTTAACATTTTTTTTTAAATAGACCTCTAAGTGTTTGTGTAAGCTGACATCACAACATGTACTCAGCCAATGAAAGGTAATGACTCCATTTTTATTTGTCTATTGCCATCAATGGCCAACACGGTACAACACTTCATCCATATCTTTGGTGATCTCTGATCTCCTTATGAACTGTTTCTTACATGATGAAGATCAGCCATGGAGTATATCTGAGGTGTATATCAGGGTGTGCTTCTTCCCCACATGAGAGCTGTGATGTCCAGCAACATTCATATAGAAGACATTTCCTGCACTCAAGGCACTAATACACCTCAAGGGTTGTGTGGGATCCCTGATGTACAGGAAGACAGGACTTCAGTGAGGAACAATTCCTTCACTCAGGAAAGGAAGGGGGCTTCTGCACTGTGTGCAATCTCTGATGTGTATAAAGATTCGACCTCTGTGAAAAGCATTTCCCACACTCAGTACAGGAATATGGCTTCTCACCCGTGTGAGACCTCTGATGTCTGACAAGATCTGATGTTTGTACAAAACATTTCCCGCACTCAGGACAGTCAAACGATTTTTCCCCCGTGTGAGATCTCTGATGTCTCACAAGTTTTGATTTTTTCAAAAAACTTTTCCCGCACTCAGAACAGGAATACAGCTTCTCCCCCCTGTGCAATTTCTGATGTTTGTAAAGACTGGACTTCAAAGAAAAATATTTCCCACACTCAGGACAGGAATACATCTTCTCCCCTGTGTGGAATCTCTGATGTCTGTAAAGATCAGACTTCCTTGAAAAACATTTCTCGCACTCAGAACAGGGATATGGCTTCTCACCCGTGTGCAATCTCTGATGTCTGTAAAGATCGGAATTCCTTGAAAAAAATTTCCCGCACTCAGAACAGGGATAAGGCTTCTCACCCGAGTGAGATCTCCGATGTCTGTTAAGATGGGACTTCTGTGAAAAACATTTCCCGCACTCAGAACAGAAATATGGTTTTTCCCCCGTGTGAGACCTCTGATGTGTGACAAGTTCGGATTTTTTTGCAAAGCATTTCCCGCACTCAGGACAAGAATATGGCTTTTCACCTGTGTGAACTCTCTGATGCTTACAAAGAGAGGACTTCTCTGAAAAACATTTTTCGCACTCACGACAAGAATACGGCTTCTCCCCCGTGTGAGATCTCTGATGTGTGGAAAGATGGTACTTCTGTGAAAAACATTTCCCACACTCAGGACAGGAATATGGCTTTTCACCTGTGTGAGTTCTTGTATGCACAATAAGCCCAGATTTAAAATAGAAACACTTCCCGCACTCAGTACAGGAAAACCTCTTCTCTGTTGGAAGGACGGCACCGTCCCTCACAGTCTGAGGTTCCTCAGGATAAGAGGAATACGATGGTCCATCTACACTGTGTGGTGCCGGATGGACATTTGAGGTAGTCGGGTTTTCTCCTGGACTATACTGTGTGATGTCCTCATCTTCTACTTTACAGTCTGGAGACAAAGTGAGACAATCCTCTGAGGTTTTCCTCATCTCCCGTCCATCTACTAAAATAGAAATAAAAAGGTTATTACTAGACATGAGCTGATTGGTTCCCCTAAACCAGGACTCACACCAGGCAGCTTTGTTTCTGAGGAGCTTCCACCCTCAAGGTAACTAGTAAATGGGTCCTCTGATCTCCTACCAGTTCATTTCTTTATCCATGGACCTTAGTCAGAGAGTGAGGAAACAATGAGAACTGTCTTTTATAGTAGTGACAGTGATGAGGGGATTATAGGACGAGTGTCCCCACCCCCTCTATCACTCATTGCCATCTTCCCAACACAAGAAGTCCTGCACTTCCTTATTTAGTCCATGATTTAGTCATAAATAAACAGCAGGACTGAGCCCCACCAGAGGTCAGAGAGTGAGGATGGGGGGAGAACAACCAAGATGAAGACTGGACTGATCCTGAAGACCTCCATCATTGGGTTATTGAGTTCTCCCTCATTATCACTTTCTGTTTAAGCTTCCAAAAGTTTGAGGATTTAATCACATTATCAATATGTAAAAGTCTGTGCTCCAATCATATCATCAGATATAAAATGTCCAGCTGGTAGAAAATGGGTGTAACAAAATAGAATACATATTATGTGTATATATAGCAGTGGGTAGAGGGGATAGAGCAGAAGTCAGAACTATGTAATGTACAATGTGTTGTATAAGATACAACATACAAAACTATATAGTATCAGAATTATGTAATGTACAACATAGAGTATGTAGTGCAGGGGTCAGGAGTATGTAATATGCCATTTAGATTATGTAGTACTAGTAATTGTCAGAACTCGAAGCTTAAATGTTTACTAAGGCCTGGTTCACACCTATGCATTTTTTAGTGCGTTTTCAGTTTTGCAGAAGCACACTACAGTCCATTTAACATGGTTTTCTATCGGCCACGTTCACATCTGTATATTTTATGGAAAGTGCCAGGGACTTTTTTCTGGTTTTTGGTTCCATAGACTTCAATGGATCAAAAACATGTATTGAAAAACGCAAAATGCACCTGGAATATGCAAACTGCAACCTGCATAGGTGTGAACCGGGCCTTAACTGAGACAAGTTGCAGAGGTCCCACACCGCTGACTCCCATCTCCTGAGACTGCACTCAGTGACTTGGGTCTGAGACTATACAGACATATCCCTCCACCCGGCACAGCCAACAAATAACAGAGCAAATAACCCTGGGAGAATTGTTCTGTCAGAGATATTGCTAGACCCAGGCTTGGGGCAGAAAACCCAAGACACATGCCCCAGGTGCCTAGGTTGGGTAATGCCCATTGAAAAAAAAATCGACATTTTGCTGCCAGCTAAAGCCCAGAATCTCCATAAATCCAGTCTAGATACATAAATTGTGTCTGCAGCACAGAGAAGGAAGATTATCCAAGAGAAATACAGGAACACAGGATGGGGAACACAGCTCAGGAAAGTGACCAGGGGATTACAGGCTGATATCACCCAGTCCTTGCCCTACTCTGGACCAATCAGTGAGCAGTATGGGTGGAGGAATGTATTTAGTGTTAATGACCCACCTGTGCTGATCTCTGTAGGAGTGTCCTCCTCTATAATTAGCCTCATTATTCCATCCTCCTCTATAGACTCCTGATCATCCCTCACATACCTCTCTTCTTCTTCTGTTTTAATCACAACTTTTAGATCTATCAGATCTTCACCCTAAACCAAGTTAACGAGAGAAAATTATATCTGTAAAAGATATGTTTACATAAAAAAAATATTCACACATCATCTCCAAGAGTCCATGTTTCAGATGTTCCTTTTCACTTACCTTGTAATGGTGAGGGATGGTGTGACCTTCCTGTGTGGAATCCCAGGAATACAGAGGACGGGGACATCTCTCTGGTGGGTTTCTGTAGCTGGATGACTTCACCGTGGTGTTCTGGTACAGATCTTTGTGTCCCTTTACAAGCCATGACTCCTCCATCACCCCGTCCTCATCATCCTCCTCTTTTATCTCTTCTTTAACTTCAACTTTAGAATTTCTCAGGTTTCCACTCTGAATATATAATAAAAATGACATCAATGGTAACAATGCAGATAATGTACAGATCCTAATGATACTATCAGTGATTGTTCCTCATCTACCTGATGATGGTGAGGGATGGTGTGACCTTCCTGTGTGGAATCCTGGGAATACAGAGGATGGGGACATCTCTCTGGTGGGTTCCCATTACTGGATCCATCTGTAGGAAACACACACACTGACTGAATACATTGTTTCTATGTGTTTATCAGATGATGGGGGATCTAGGTGGACCCTCCGTACTGCTCTCTCCTTTACAATAAAGTCTCCTCTTACCCGGTGATGTGAGGGGCGGCTGATTGTCCATCATGACGTCCTTGTAGAGATCCTTGTGTCCTTCTAAATACTCCCACTCCTCCATGGAGAAATAGACAGTGACATCCTGACACCTTATAGGAACCTGACACACACAATGATACAGTCACCATCCAGACACATCCCTTGTCTGTTACTGGATAATGTCCCAGAATTCCCAGCACCGCTCACCTCTCCTGTCAGCAGCTCCATCATCTTATTGGCGACTTCTAGAATCTTCTCCATGTTGTGTCTCTTAGGTTTTAGGGAGTCACATGGAGGCACTGTGATGGTCATATGATCACCTGACTTCACAAGAGGAAATCTCTATTGAGAAACCAATAGGAATGTCATGTTATAATCCCAGAATTCTCCTCACCTCTCCAGTCAGGTCTGTGTTTTATTAATAGAGATAAGAGTGATGTCATGTGACCTCCCAGAATCCTCCTCACCTCTCCGGTCAGGTCTGTGTTTTATTAATAGAGATAAGAGTGATGTCATGTGACCTCCCAGAATCCTCCTCACCTCTCCAGTCAGGTCTGTGTATTATTAATAGAGATAAGAGTGATGTCATGTGACCTCCCAGAATCCTCCTCACCTCTCCGGTCAGCAGGTAGATGATCTCCAGGGTGAGGTTTAGTATCCTCTCCGTTATGTGACTCCAGTCCTCTTCCATCCTCATTGATGTGGTCATGTGATCTATACGGTTTTCTCTGTTGATGGATAGCAGAGAATTATGTTGTATATGGACTGTATTAACCACTTAAGGACCGGGCCTATTTTTCAGACTCGGTGTTTACAAGTTAAAATCTGTATTTTTTTGCTAGAAAATTACTTATATATATAATGTTTGGGATTCTAATTTTTCTAACACCCTAGATAATAAAATGGCGGTCATTGCAATACTTTCTGTTACACCGTATTTGTGCAGCGGTCTTACAAGCGCACTTTTTTGGGGAAAAAAATACACTTTTTTGAACAGTAAAGTTAGCCCAATTTTTTTCTATATTGTGAAAGATAATGTTACGCCGAGTGAATTAATACCCAACATGTCACGCTTCAAAATTACACCCGCTCGTGGAATGGAGACAAACCTTTTCCCTTAAAAATCTACCTAGGCAACATTTTAAAATTTCTACAGGTTACCAGTTTTGATTTACAGAGGAAGTCTAGGGCTAGAATTATTGCTCTTGCTCTAGCGATCACGGCGATACCTCACATGTGTGGTCTGAACACTGTTTACATATGTGGGCGCTACTGACATAGGCCTTCGCTTCTGCGTGCAAGCTCGTCGGGACAGGGCGCTGCAAATGTTTTTTTTCTTATTTATTTTACTTTTTATTTTGACACTATCCTTTTTAAAAAAAAAAAATTTGGGGTCACTTTTATTCCTATTACAAGGAATGTAAACATCCCTTGTAATAGATAAAAAGCATGACAGGACCTCTTAAATATGACATGTGGGGTCAAAAAGACCTCAGATCTCATATTTACACAAAAATGCAAAAAAATAAAAATATGTCCTTTGGAAAAAAAAAAATGTTCTCCTTTAAGAGCATTGGGCAGAAGTGACATTTGACGTCGCTTCTGTCAGTCAATGCTATGGAGCCGAGTGGGGGCCCATCTTCCCCTCACTTGGCAGCCAGCCAAACAGGGGAGAGGACATGATTGTCACCACCGCTACGGGCGGCTCTGGTAAGCGCCGGAGACCACCAGAGCACGGTCGGGAGGGGGGCCCTTCTCACCCCACTGATTTAAAAGTGATCTCGCGGCGAATCCGCTGCAGAGACCACTTTTACCTGAAAGAGGACTGCCCGCTGAAGAAGAGGATACCGGGGTTATGGCAGCTATCTGCTGCTATAACAACGGTATTCCTCTTCAAACAGCCGACGTTTAATAACGGCGGGTGGTCTGTAAGTGGTTAATTGTACAATATTAGTGTCATGATCAGGTTAGGAGACCAGTAGCTATAGCAGTAGAGTGGCTGGATAAGTACAGAAGCAGGTCACCCTGGTAGATGACGTGGGCTCACCCAAGGTGCACTAACCGGTATTCACCAAAGCTCCTGATGGTGGAGATGGGTTTTGCTGCATGTTAGTACCAGTTTGTGGTCCTCAGGATCGTCTTTCCAGGAGGTGAGCAACCCAGGGTCCAGTAGGAGATAGGGACAATCATCGGTGTAGTCAGTAAACAAGCCAAAAGGTCAGTAACAAATGGTTGCTTAGGTGCAGACTGCAGCAGGAGTAAAAATGATATTGGCTGGAGAGAGCACAATAATCTGGCAAACAGGACATGCAAAGGCATGGCCTAAATAAGACGTTTATGGGAGAAAGAAAAAGGTTCAAGAGAAACAAGCTTAAACGCAAGATCATTCAAGGAATTGTCCAGGGAGCTGTCCAGCATCTGTCAAGATAGATAAAAGAAAGAGGGCGCACTGGCCTAGTGCATTATCCCACAAATTTTATTAAAAATGGAATAAAGTAAATAAATACTACCCACAAACACAGGCAGTAAAAGCGCTAATCTGACCACACAACGTTGATGTAATCTCCCAAACTCTCTTCAGCTCTGATGAAGGAGGACATGCCTTCGAAACACGTTAGCCAGCAGTGATCAGAGAGTTTGGGAAATTAAAACCAAGTTGTGTTGTCAGACGAACGCTTTTACTACCTGTATTTGTGAGTAGTATTTATTTATTTTATTCTATTATAATACAATTTGTGGGATAATGCACTAGACCAGTGCGCCTGCTTTCTTTTATCTATCGCTACAGTGTTCTGAGGACAATCCAGGTCAGCAAGGCTTCAAATGAGTTATCCACTTCTGCAATAGAGCTATTGTTCTATTTGGGTTTCTTAGGGGATCATTGTTGTAGCTGTTCAGCATCCCAGGTGGCTCACCAAGTAGAGACACCTCCAGACACAATAGAGGTTGCCTGTTCAGACCCGGGTCCTGACAATTGGGATGGAGATATAGGTGGGCTGCCCCAGTGTGTACTGGAACACATAGGTTGGACTACTTAGGGGTTTATTTTTTTAAAAATATCTGCATAGCCATTCATTCTGAAAATCTGTGTATCTGTAAATTCGGCAACAAGGAACGTTCTCTAGGCTTTTTTCTCTTTTGAAAGAATGTTCTTTTATTATGGGCCTTGTAAAAAAAAAAAAACACACTGGGGGCCACTAGATGGAACTGAGGAGTACAGGAAATACATTTGCCTTTTTTACAAGAGATATGATGTAACAATTCTGGAGAACACTAGAGGGAATTATGCAATAAAAGTAACCAATGGGTGTGCAGCATACACAGGATGTTGAAAAGTTTTAAGATCACTCATTGTACACAGCCCTTCGTCACCTTGCTGTGTGGTAAACAGCGTGCACTAAAAGCACCACACATTACCCCATCAATATATTATAAATAATAGCTAGGCTGCTCATTCATCTCCATCAAACTACTACAAAAGACAGAGAGACCTCATATGAGAGGCAGAGTTGCTGCACGTGGAGATAGTAGGGAGCGAGCAGTTGCTGCACAAGGAGGTAGTAGGGGGTGAGCTGTTGATGCAGGGGTGATAGTAGGGGGAGGGAATTTAATGCACGGGGATAGTAAGTGGTGGGCAGTTGATGTATGGGGGCATAGTAAGGGGCGAGCAGTTGCTGCACAGGGAGATAGTAAGGGGCGAGCAGTTGCTGCATGGGGAGATAGTAAAGGGTGAGCAGTTGCTGTACGGGGAGATAGTAAGGGGCGAGCAGTTGCTGCATTAGGAGATAATAGGGGGGAGAGCTGTTGCATGAGAAGATAGTAGGGAGAGCAGTTGCTGCTCGGGGAGATAGTAAGGGGCGAACAGTTGCTGCACAGGGAGATAGTAGGGGACGAGTAGTTGCTGCACGGGGAGATAGTATGGGGACGAGTAGTTGCTGCACGGGGAGATAGTAGGGGACGAGTAGTTGCTGCACGGGGAGATAGTAGGGGACGAGTAGTTGCTGCACGGGGAGATAGTAGGGGACGAGTAGTTGCTGCACGGGGAGATAGTAAGGGGCGAACAGTTGCTGCACGGGGAGATAGTAAGGGACGAACAGTTGCTGTACGGGGAGATAGTAAGGGGCGAGCAGTTGCTGCATTAGGAGATAATAGGGGGGAGAGCTGTTGCATGAGAAGATAGTAGGGAGAGCAGTTGCTGCTCGGGGAGATAGTAAGGGGCGAACAGTTGCTGCACAGGGAGATAGTAGGGGACGAGTAGTTGCTGCACGGGGAGATAGTATGGGGACGAGTAGTTGCTGCACGGGGAGATAGTAGGGGACGAGTAGTTGCTGCACGGGGAGATAGTAGGGGACGAGTAGTTGCTGCACGGGGAGATAGTAGGGGACGAGTAGTTGCTGCACGGGGAGATAGTAGGGGACGAGTAGTTGCTGCACGGGGAGATAGTAGGGGACGAGTAGTTGCTGCACGGGGAGATAGTAGGGGACGAGTAGTTGCTGCACGGGGAGATAGTAGGGGACGAGTAGTTGCTGCACGGGGAGATAGTAAGGGGCGAACAGTTGCTGCACGGGGAGATAGTAGGGGACGAGTAGTTGCTGCACAGGGAGATAGTAGGGGACGAGTAGTTGCTGCACGGGGAGATAGTAAGGGACGAGCAGTTGCTGCACGGGGAGATAGTAGGGGACGAGTAGTTGCTGCACGGGGAGATAGTAGGGGACGAGTAGTTGCTGCAGGTATCGCTGCATGCGTCAGAGCAAAAGCAACAATTCTAGCCCAAGACCTCCTCTGTAACTCTAAACAGGTAACCTGTAAAAAAATGTAACGTCACCTATGGAGATTTTTAAGTACCGAAGTTTGGTGCCATTCCTCGACCTTCATTTTATTCCCTAGGTTCTCTGCTAAACCCCCCCCCCCCTCATATATAATGTTTGGGGGTTCTGAGTAATTTTTACATGTAGGAAGGAAGTGCCAGAATTGGCCCGGATGGGAAGTTGTTAAACCGACAGCTCTTGCAGAGAATACAGTGGTGAACACAAATTACACGGCAAACACATTTGGCATAAAATATTTAGAAACAGCATGTGTGTATCATCATCTGCTGGAGATAAAAGACATCACAGTGACTATGGAGGAAGAGGACGGACATGACGGGGGGTTACTGGGTGTAAATAGAAAATAAGATCTTATTACCTCCTCTACTGCCACTTCCAGCAATGTCTCCTCTCTACTTCCTCCCGACTCACCTCTCACCCGGAACTTCCTATTTATCACTTCCCGGAACTTCCTATTGACATCACTTCCTGTCTTCCATAGAGACTTCCTGTATGTCTCTGTATAAGTGAGATCACCACCTTGTGGAGCTCAGAGAAACACCTCGTAGTGTGAACACGTCCTTGTGCTGTGTGTGTATGTACTGTATATCCTTATAGATGGGGTCATCTCCACTCCCACCAAGGGGGATATAAATATATTACTGTATAGTCCAGCCTTTCTCAGCCAGGGTTCCTCCAAAGCTTTCTAGGGGTTTGAGCAATTTCTGTCTCTCAATAACAATTTCATGATGATGTAAGAACATTCTTCTATTGCCGGCTACTGATATAAGGGGATCCTCTTTCCCCCATAGGACCAGTACATGGACCTATGTTTGGACAGAATTTGGCATGATCGGGGGGTCAGCGAATGGCTGAACTAGATGGGTATTTAATCAGTCGAACCTTGAGCTGCTGTATTACATCCACTGCTATATGTGGCAGCTTCCTGCTCAGGCTGGATGATAGGGAGTCAGTGGCTGCTGGCACCCTAACACCATGTGAATGAGTATGGGGTAAATAGTACCCCTACTCACTCACAAATAAAAAAAAATAAAACACCTATAGAAATAAAGACACCCAAAATGTTTGACATGTCCTGTATTAAAAAAAACAAAAATCCCCCAAAAAATCTCTCAATGTAAATCCATTATCAATCACAATGGCTGCCCACTGACTCGAAAAAAAAAAACAAAAAAACACCCAAACCACACGATCGATCCAGATTCTACAAAAGCCAAGCGACAGCTCCTTGCCTCCTGCTGTGCGGCCATGCCTGCTTGTCCACTCCTGGCTCGTCTGCCCACCTAGCCTAGGATGTCATCCAATCAGCAGGGCAGGGGGTGGGAGGAGCTTCAGATCATAATGGAGAGCTCCTCCTGCCCCCTGCACTGCTGATAGGATGACAGCATCGGGCGGGCAGGGGAGCCGGCAGAGGACACATGGAATGATCACAGCCTCTGCCATGCCAAAGGTACAAGTCCTGTACAGGGGAGGCAGAGATTAGAATAGGGGGGGGGTGTCATGTTAGAGAGGGAAGGATCAGATTGCAAGGGCATTGTGATGGAGGAGTCTGTGATCGCTAGGGGCACTGTAATATAAAGGGGAATGCAGTCCCCTTTATATCACAGTGCCCTTTTCACAAGGCAGTCCCCTTTACATCACAGTGTCCCCCCTTACAGAGCAGTCCCCTTTACATTACAGTGTCCCCTTTACATCACAGCCTCCCTTTACAGAGCAGTCCCTTTCACATTAATGTAAAGGGGGCACTGTGATGTTAAGGGGCACTGCAATGTAAAGTGGGGCTGTGATGTGAAGGGGAACTGAGGACACTGATATAAAGGGGGGACTGTGCTATAAAGGGGGGCTGAGGACAATTTATATGAATAGCCCCCTCCCCCCCCCCGGTCCCTGGCAATGCCATGAAACCAGTCACTGGTGCCAAACAAGGTTGGGGACCGTTGCTCTACTCTATACACAAGGCTGTCAAGACCTGAATCACCTGCTGGTGACACTGTGGTTCTCAGGGCTGAAGGGTGCAATTCCAGGGACCACCAACAGGTGCGTCTACCAGCAGCCAGCAGATTCCAGTAATTAGGTTCATCTGTCTGCATGAGAAACCTGAGGACAGCCCCCAGCCCATATGTAGAAGCATCTGTCTGCATGAGAAACCTGAGGACAGCCAGCAGCCCATATGTAGAGGTGTCTGTATGCACGAGAAACCTGACGACAGCCCCCAGCCCATATGTAGAGGCATCTGTATGCGAGAGAAACCTGAGGACAGCCCCCAGCCCAGATGCAGAGGTGTCTGTCTGCACGAGAAATCAGAGGAAAGCCCCCAGCCCATATGTAGAGACGTCTGTATGCACGAGAAACCTGAGGACAGCCCCCAGCCCATATGTAGAGGCGCCTGTATGCACAAGAAACCTGAGGAAAGCCCCCAGCCCATATGTAGAGGTGCCTGTCTGCACAAGAAACCTAAGGACAGCCTATATGTAGAAGCATCTGTCTGCACGAGAAACCCGAGGACAGCCCCCAGCCCATATGAAGAGGCGTCTGGATGCACAAGAAACATGAGGAAAGCCCCCAGCCCATATGTAGA
Source organism: Aquarana catesbeiana (assembly GCF_042186555.1). Classification (NCBI taxonomy): domain Eukaryota; kingdom Metazoa; phylum Chordata; class Amphibia; order Anura; family Ranidae; genus Aquarana; species Aquarana catesbeiana. The sequence continues at coordinate 1,408,460 of NW_027362653.1, read as the reverse complement.
GGTGCCTGTCTGCACAAGAAACCTAAGGACAGCCTATATGTAGAAGCATCTGTCTGCACGAGAAACCCGAAGACAGCCCCCAGCCCATATGAAGAGGCGTCTGGATGCACAAGAAACCTGAGGACAGCACCCAGCTCATATGTAGAGGTGTCTGTCTGCACAAGAAACCTAAGGACAGCCTATATGTAGAAGCATCTGTCTGCACGAGAAACCTGAGGAAGCCCCCAGGCCATATGTAGAGGCATCTGTATGCACGAGAAACCTGAGGACAGCCCCCCAACCCATATGTAGAGGCGTCTGTATGCAACAAGAAATCTGAGGACAGCCCCCAGCCCATATGTAGAGGTGTCTGTATGCACGAGAAACCTGAGGACAGCCCCCAGGCCATATGTAGAGGTATCTGTATGCACAAGAATCCAGAGGACAGCCCCCAGTCCTTATGTAAAGGTGTCTGTATGCACAAGAAACCTGAGGACAGCCCCCAGCCCATATGTAGAGGCGTCTGAAAAACCTTCGTTTGTAGTTTAGGGCTGCCACAACAGTTTTTTTTAATGCATTCTTTATTTTGACATGCACATTTTTTTTTTTTTTTTTTTTTAAAAGGTGTTTATTTTTAGATTTTTACAATGAAAATAATACAAAAAACGATGAAATAATAAAAGAACCAATAATACAGACTGTTCTACATACATGTATGTCATAGGTATTTAGATCCATGAAGATATAGCAGGAATCATGACACATTTTTTTAATTCCAGAAGTAATAATATAGAAAATATATAGAACTGTCCAATTAGGCTTGTATGACTTGACATCCCATGGCAGCCCGAGAGGGAGTCAATGTACATGTTATAGGCGTTACATACTGTACTGTACATACAACTAATGAGAGACTCTCCTCATGCTCCAGTCCATCCTGCTTCCATGCCTGCTGCCTTAGTTGAGCCTGCTGCTCCTGTCCAGACTACGCTAATTGTTTGTGTCAAGTCCTGCCTGTCCCTGTACCAGCTGCCTCAGTTTGGCCTGGCATTGCATCAACTATGGGTCAGTTTGCTCCATACTCGGCCTCAGCTCTGACTACAACCCTTTCATATTTGGGACTCTCAGTACCCTGGCCTTTTGCTACCACAAAAATATTTCCTCAGCCCTTTCTAAGAATTCCAATTCCATCCATCCTTAGGGCAGACTGACTTCACTTAGCCAAGTGGGGCTCTTAACCACTGCTTAAAACCACTGTGCACCAAAAATGTGTTTTCCTGCTTGACTTTGCTGACACCTCTCTTGCTGTCCAGTCTGACTCTACCGATCTTCTACCTGCTATCCAGTTTGATAGCATTGGAGCTTCATCTGCTGCCCCAGTCATATGCCACTGATCCTTTACCCACTGAGAAGCCTGATGTTGCTTATATACTACCTCCTTCCCAGCCGTTCTTGACAAAATGCCTACAGTTCAGTCTGACCCTGCTGACATGCCACCAGCTATCCAGCCTGATGTCACCGATCCTCTGCCTATAGTCCAGTTTGACTCCATTGATCCTCCGCCTGCTTTTCAACTTGACTCCATTTATCCTGTTTGCTGCCTGGTCTGTGTTCGCCGACCCTGTGCCTGCTGCCAAGCCTGCCTCTGCTGACCCTCTGCCTGCTGCCAACCCTGCCTCTGCCGACCTTGTGCCTGCTGCCCAGTCTGCTTCTACTGACCCTGTGCCTGCTTCCCACACCGCCTTTACTGACCCTGTGCCTGCTTCCCACACTGCCTTTACTGACCCTGTGCCTACTGCCCACGCTGCCTTTGCTGATCCTGTGCCTACTGCCCAGCCTGTCTCTGATTCCTGTGCATGCTACTCAACCTGCCTGTTAATCCTGTGTCTGATGCTAAGCCTGCCTTTGATGATCTAGTGCCTCCTGGTCAGCCTGCTTCTGATGATCCTGTGTCTGCTGCCCAGTCTGCCTCAGCTGAAAGTGTCTGCTGCCCAGCCTGGCTCTGCTGATCCAGTGCCTGCTGCCCAGCCTGCCTCTACTGATCCTGTGCCCGCTGCCCAGCCAGTTCCTGATACTAACGTAAAGCTCTTGCCAACTGTTGGGTCTGATACCTTGGAGTCTCTACATTTGTTGCGTGTCTGGCATGCATCTGCTCAGAGATTCCTACAGCTGCCCTGCCCGAGCACCTTTTGCTTCTATTGTGCCAAAGCCTGGTGGTCCGGACACCCACTCTGAATTCAATAGCTGCAACAGCTCCAGTAGTAGAGGTCTTCTGGGGAATGGCATAATTCTGTTTGAACATTTCCCTGATCAGGTATAATCTTTACAACTCCATGTATGTTAGGGGACCTGGGATGGGTAGCCAGCACCTTGGAAAGACCTGGGTGGCTGTTAAAGGCATAGTAGCTTCTAGCAACCAGACTTATAAATAAGATGTGGAATGTCCATATGCAATGGGTCACCCTGGTGTCAGGATACCAGTCAGTGTCCCTGATCAAATATGTTGCGGTCGTTCAAGTGCTTATCTAATAGTTTTTTGAAACTATAGATGCTCCCCGCTGAAACCACCGCCTGTGGAAGGGAATTCCACATCCTTGCCGCTCTTACAGTAAAGAACCCTCTACGCAGTTTAAGGTTAAACATCTTTTCTAATTTTAATGAGTGGCCACGTGTCTTGTTAAACTTCCTTTTATGCCTATTGTGGGGTCACCAGAATGGTATTTGTAAATTGAAATCATATCCCCTCTCAAACGTCTTTTCTCCAGAGAGAATAAGTTCAGTGCTCGTAACCTTTCCTCATAACTAAGATCCTCCAGACCCTTTATTAGCTTTGTTGCCCTTCTTTGTACTCGCTCTATTTCCAGTACATCCTTCCTGAGGACTGGCCCCCAGAACTGGACAGCATACTCCAGGTGCGGCCGGACCAGAGTCTTGTAGAGCGGGAGAATTATTGTTTTATCTCTGGAGTTGATCCCCTTTTTAATGCATCCAATATTCTGTTTACTTTGTTAGCAGCAGCTTGGCATGGCATGCCATTGATCAGTGCTCGTAACCTTTCCTCATAACTAAGATCCTCCAGACCCTTTATTAGCTTTGTTGCCCTTCTTTGTACTCGCTCCATTTCCAGTACATCCTTCCTGAGGACTGGCCCCCAGAACTGGACAGCATACTCCAGGTGCGGCCGGACCAGAGTCTTGTAGAGCGGGAGAATTATTGTTTTATCTCTGGAGTTGATCCCCTTTTTAATGCATCCAATATTCTGTTTACTTTGTTAGCAGCAGCTTGGCATGGCATGCCATTGATCATCTACTAGGACCCCCAGGTCCTTTTCCATCCTAGATTCCCCCAGAGGTATTTAATGTCTTGATTTTCTAAAAAAGTGACAAAAAATGTATAACTTCAAAAAACTCACCATAACTTTTACTAAATATCTTGGGGTATCTACTTTTTTTTGGGGGGGGGAGGGGGTATTTGTTCTGTTCTGGCATTAAGGGCTTTAAAGGAGAAGTTCACCTTTGTTCACATTTTGTTTTTTTTTCTCTAAATTCCGGCTCCCCATGTACCAATATGGCATTAACCACTTACAGACCGGAAGATTTTCCTGCTTAATGACCAGGCCATTTTTTGCAATACGGCATTTCGTTGCTTTAACTGACAATTGCGCGGTCATGCGACGTTGTACCCAAACAAAATTGACGTCCTTTTTTTCTCACAAATAGAGCTTTCTTTTGGTGGTATTTGATCACCTCTGCGTTTTTTATTTTTTTGCGCGATAAACAAAAAAAGCGTCAATTTTGAAAAAATAAAACAATATTTTTTGCTATAATAAATATCCCCAAAATGTTTTTTAAAAATAAATTTCTTCATCAGTTTAGGCCAATATATATTCTTCTACATATTTTTGGTAAAAAAAAAAAATCAGTCATAACTCATCACAAGCATATACTGTATTGATTGGTTTGTGCAAAAGTTATAGCGTCTACAAACTATGGGAAAGATTTATGGCATTTTTATTATTTATTTTTTTTTTTACTAGTAATGGCGGTGATCTGCGATTTTTAGCGGTACTGCGACATTGCGGCGGACAGATTGGACATTTTTGACACATTTTTGGGACCATTGACATTTATACAGTAATTAGTGCTATAAAAATGCACTGATTACTGTGTAAATGTCACTGGTAGGGAAGGAGTTAACACTAGGGGACGATCAAGGGGTAAATGTGTTCCCTAATTAGTGTTTCTTACTGTGGGGGGGATGTGACTGAATGGGGGGAGGAGACATATCGGGTCCCCCGCTGTGCAGCAGGCGTGCATGCCTCCTTAAAGGGGAAGACGTACCCATACGTTGTTTTGTGGGAACGTGCCACTTTGCTGATGTATATTGGCATGAGCCGGTCGGCAAGTGGTTAATGTACTTATTTTGCAAAAATATCAAAGCTTTCCATTAAATCTACAGACACTTGCTTCACTTGTCCTCATCCATGTTTCCAAACGTATCCATTAGTAATGTCTTACTTCCTGGTCAGACTAGAGGTCAGGAAGGAGTTGACATGCTGACCAGCACGTTTTTTAAATGAAATGCAATCAAACGCAGACATGTGAACGGAGCTTGACAGGAGAGTGTTTCTGTCCACTCTCTCCATAAACTTGTACTTCCATGAAGATGGCCATACACTATGCAGTATGATTGTATATTGTGTATTTAGTGAGAATGGTAATCACTGATTGATTGCATTTCATTTAAAAAATGTGCAGCTGGGAATGGGTGGGTAGGTAGGAGGGTGATGATGCAGGGTGTGTGCTAATGAGGTCAGCTGGTCAACTCCTTCCTGTGTCATGACCTAAAGTCTGTCCAGGAAATAAGACATTACTAATGGAAACGTTTGGAAACATGGATGAGGACAGTGAAGTGTCTGTAAAATTAATGCAAAGCTTTAAAATGTCTGCAAAATAACTACATTAAGGGTATATTGGTACATAGGGGAGCTGGAATGTAGAAAAAAAAGGTGAACTTATCCTTTAGGAGATGAGATAGGCCGTCAGTACATCAGGATTGATCAATTTTCAAATATTCATACGATAGCTTGTAGACTCAAAATAAACACAGATTAAATAATATACACTGATTTGGTTTATTTTTACCAAAGAAATGTCACAGAATATATTTTGGCCTAAATTTAAGAAGAACAATTATTTATTTGCAAAACTAAGAATATAACAAAAAATTAAAAAAAAAAAACAGCTGTGATTAAATGCCACCAGAAAAAAAAGCTCTATTTGTCTCAAAAAAATTATAAAAATTTTCATTTGGGTACAGTGATGTGTGTCTGAGTAATTGTCATTAAAATTAAGACAGCCCTGAAAGCTAAAAATTTACCTGGGCAGGAAGGGGTGAAAGTGTCTGGTCTTGAAGTGGTTAAAGAAACATCTCCTGACATTTAGGGGTCTATTCATAAAAAAATTTGCATTGCAATTTGGCTGATGAAAAAGTATGTACATTACTTCTGTGTGGAGATGTGTATAGAACCTGCTGCAGCAAAACTGACATTTATAAAGAAAAAAAATGCATTTAAATTGCCAGCAATACAAAAATGTTAAAAAAAAAAAAGTGGTGTGGGGAGCCTCTCCCAATCCATACCAGGCCCTTTGGGTCTGGTATGGATTTTAAGGGGAACCGCACGTTTTTTGTTTTTTTTCAAACGACCTGGGGTCCCCCCAAAATCCATACCATACCCTTAGGTTTGTGACGGTCGGGGACGTCACAAGGGGGTGGTGCTACCAATTTATGTTACGAGGTGGCCCCGCCCATTACCGCGAATGTTAGAGCGAGAGCAATAATTCTAGCCCTAGACCTCCTCTGTAACTCAAAACATGTAACCAGTACAAAAAAAATTTCAAGCACTGCCTATGGGGATTTTTAAGTACCAAAGTTTGGCACGTGTGCAATTTTGAAGCGTGACATGTTGGGTATCTTTTTACTCGGCGTAACATCATCTTTTACATTATGCAACAAAAATTGGGCTAACTTTACTGTTTTTTTTATGCATGAAACTTTTTTTTCCCAAAAAAAGTGTTTAAAAAATTTTCTAGCAAAAAAATTATGATTTTTAAGTGTAGGAGAGAAAGGTCAGAATTGGCCTGGTAGGCAAGTGGTTAATAAAGGAATTCCTGTCTTTAATTTAATGGGTATGGGTAGCCCATACCCATTCACATATAGAGAGGCTGGGATCTGGGGGCCCCCTTGGGGGCTTGCAGATTCCGATAAGCCCCCTGCCCGCCGACCCCCACAACCCCCACAACCATAGCCCAGTGTTGTGGGGAAGAGGCACTTGTCCCCATCAACATGGGGACAAGGTGCTTTGCGGCAGGGGGGCAGATCCCCCTGCCCCAAAGCATCCCCCCGTGTTGAGGGTATGTGGCCTGGTATGGTTCAAGAGGGGGAGCACTCGCTCATCCCCCTTATTCCTGACCTGCTGGGCTGCATGCTCAGGTAAGGGTCTAGTATAAATATTGGGGGGGACTCCACACCGTTTTTCTTTTTTTAATTTTGGTGTAGGGTTCCCCTTAAAATCCATACCAGACCCGAAGGGCCTGGTATGTATTGTGGGGAACCGCACGCCATTTTTTTTTAACATTTTTATATTGCCGGCAATTTAAATGTAATTTTTTTTCTTTATAAATATCAGGTTTGCTGCAGCAGGTTCTATACACAGTACAGATGCGCCACTTTACAGGCAGAGTGAGAGAGTGAGGGGACCCCCCCCACAGGCACTATTGTTCTCAGCCATTACACTATATTTAAAGGAATCTTTTATTTTTATTGTTTCACTTTAAGCATCATTAAAATCTCTGCTCCTGTAAAAACAATCTTTTTTTAAAAAAAATAGCATTGATCCATGCCCCCCCCAGGGCAGTAGATGGGCCCCCATACCCTTTGTATGCCCAATAACTTGCAAAGAAGTCTTCAAAATGGGGACTTTTGATTTTTGAAATTTAGGTCCCATAGACTTCAATAGGGTTTGGGTCTGAACTTTTGCGATGTTCGAGAGTTCTGCTGCCAATCGAACAGGGGGGGGGGGGGGTGTTCGGCACATCTCTACTTCTGTGTGATTGGGTGTAAAAAAAAATGAATGCTATTAGGCTATTTGCTGTGCTGGTTGAATATTTTCCATTGATTTAAAGTGGAAAATGTTGCATTTGGTCACTAATTGGTATGATACTTAGTGCCATCAAATGTTGCATTTTTGGTTTTAAATCAATGGTTGGTTTAACGCGGTGTTCGCGTTAAAAGTCTGCAGCTACAAATACTGCAGCTGCTGACTTTTAATAATTGGACACTTACCTGTCCCAGGGTCCAGCGATGCGGGGGATCAAAGCCCCGCTCGTCTCCCCCTCTGGCATTGTAACTGTGGGCGCCCGGCTGTGGCTTCACCCACTGCGCATGCGCGAGTGGCACCGTGATTGGCCGCGCATTCATCTGGGAGCTGTGACCAGATGATTGACAAGAGGGAGGGGGCAGAGCCGATCTCCCTTCTGGCGCTGAGGGAAGTGACATCAAGAGCCCAGGCACTGAAGGAGGCAGACTACGAGGGACCCCCTAGCAACAGGCATTTAGAGGTGAGTAAAAAAAAAAAAATTTTCTTCAAATTTTTTTTTTTTTTAATGCACATAAATGACTTTTTTTTGGGGTGGAACTCCACTTTAATACTGTGTTTTTATTCATTTTCTGCCCTTTAATATCTACTGTATTCGAAATGTGTGCCGCTTACCCCTGCAGGAGCCGCTGGTGATGATGGGTTCTTGGCTCCCTCTGCAAATCCCAGTTATAGGTAGAAGGCTGCTCACACCTGTGTAACTTAAGTGTTCGTATGCTACCCTCTACAACACTACATAGGAAATAGGCCAAGCGACTGGTGGTAGATTTAATGAATGTATTGAAGAAATGCAATTAAACAATGCACAAATCATTCCACAAGCAAACAAACAGATTAAAAGGATAACATACTAGGTATATGAGCACTGACCTATAAGCTGGTAGCAAATTTAGCTATATAAATGCTATATTAAACTATAACTAGCACAAATAGAGTTTAAGTAACAGCATAAAATATCTCAGGAAACTAAAAGTCACTGAGTGCACATTATGCATACAGCCCCAATAGCGGGGGTAGGGGGATGCATTACTGACTAAGGGGTACCCCTGGAAGTAACAGTACCTGGTGCGTAATTGTCAGTGTTGGCCGACTTTCGTTGGGGCCCTTTTGTTGATAGTGCACATGTGGCTGTCCCTTTATAAGTGGGCAGCAGATGGCTAGTGAGCTGCCAAAGTCTCTCCTGCATTAACTGTGTCAGAATTGGGATAGGCAAGGATATTCAGCTCACCCCTCCTGGTATACAGGGCATCTGGTCCCACACAAAGGTCAATGTCTCTGCAGGTTCAGTCCTCCACGAGGCTCAGTCTCTTTGCAGGTCCGGTCCTCCATAAGGCTCAGTCTCTCTGCAGGCCTGGTCCTCCATAAGGCTCAGTCTCTCTGCAGGTCCGGTCCTCCACAAGGCTCAGTCTCTCTGCAGGTCCGGTCCTCCACAAGGCTCAGTCTCTCTGCAGGTTCGGTCCTCCACAAGGCTCAGTCTCTCTGCAGGCCTGGTCCTCCACAAGGCTCAGTCTCTCTGCAGGCCTGGTCCTCCACAAGGCTCAGTCCCTCTGCAGGTTTGGTCCTCCACAAGGCTCAGTCTCTCTGCAGGTTCGGTCCTCCACAAGGCTGTCTGTCAGCTCTGGTATAGGCACTCATGACAGCAGGTCACTCAGGCTCTTGTAGACACATGTAGACCAAGTGAGAAAAATTAGCTGCACACCAACATCCGTCCAACAGGTTTACTGAAAGACAGCCACCAGGACTAAAACAATGGACCAAGGGGTGACCACATTTCTCACATACATAATGCTTCTTCAAGAAACACTATGTATGCGTGAAATGTCATCACCCCTTGGTCTGTTGTTTTAGTCCTGGTGGCTGTCTTTCAGTAAACCTGTTGGACGGATGTTGGTGTGCAGCTAATTTTTCTCACTTGGTCTACATGTTCACGGTTGCGAGCCGGAGCTAGCATCCAGCCCTTCCTTTTTGGTGGATTGTTATCCTCACCTGGAGCAGCGATCTGTCTCATTTCTCTTGTAGACACAGCTGGAGCCCCTGGTCTCTGTACAGGCTCAGCAAAGGCAACACAATCTGAGCAGCACAGCTTCCTCTAAGTCTCTAGATTTGCCCAGGAAAACAGTCCTGTGTCGCTCCTCATCTGTGTGTAGGGATTTTGGCTCCTGTAGTTCTTGCAGCCATTAACTTCCATTATACAGTGCGCCTTAAAAACTACATTTCCAATGATGCTCTGCGGCACAGCAAGTGTCATCCTATGGTGTTCTCATTGGCTCTGACCCACCTGCCCTCTTTTTTGGCCCTTCATTGCTGCCTGGGTAGATGTAGGTTGGAGAGGAGGAAGAACAAGCCGGGGATTTTAAACAGATCCTGCTCTTGTCAGCGGCAGTGGGAGAGGGGAGAGAAGCATTCCCTCTATATATAGAGGAGGATAGGGTGAGCGGAGGATCTGCACACAGCCCTGTTTACTGTTCATAGTGGCAGAGGAAAGGAGTCCACACACAGCCGGCAGCAGCACCCGGCTACAAAGGACTATGATATGAGTTATCTGTATGAAACCACCCCTGATATAGTAAGCTAAGGGGGGATATTCAAATATTTTCTTGGGCGATTGTGGCAAGCATTCGTCCAGCCGTGACAAATTCTGATTGCATTTTGTTAAACACAGCGATTTCCTATGATCGCCAGCTTCATCTACTGGCCATAACGAGGCATTATTTGCAAAATATCTCGATAAGGCTCCATATACACTAGCAGCTTCCTAAGCGCAACTCCTTAAAAGCCTATGTATCCATGTACACATAGGCTTTGAGGATCGTTTAGGAGCTGCTCCCCTAACCTCCCTCTCCTGAACGCTGAAGAATCGCGTTCATGATAGGAGCGTTTTGACCGCTGGCCGCAAAATGCGCAACATTGTGTGCGATTTTGCTACGTTTAGTGCTTTCCCGCTGCTGGAGATCAAGGTAGTTCAAGTGTACATGAAGCCTAAGGAAAAAATAGTTCAATACCGCATTATGGCCACTACAAGCAGCCAATGATTGTAGGAAATACCTGCAGGAAATAAAATAAGACCAACACTTGTCACGTCTTAATGAATGCATTTGTTCTTTTTTTTTTTCAAATATAGACCTCTAAGTCTCTACACCACAAAATTCATCCAATGAAAGGTAATGACTCCATTTTTATTTTTCTACTGCTATCAATGGCCAACACGGTACAACACTTCATCCATGTCTTTGGTGATCTCTGATCTCCTTATGAACTGTTTCTTACATGATGAAGATCAGCCATGGAGTATATCTGAGGTGTATATCAGGGTGTGCTTCTTCCCCACATGAGAGCTGTGATGTCCAGCAACATTCATATAGAAGACATTTCCCGCACTCAAGGCACTAATACACCTCGAGGGTTGTGTGGGATCCCTGATGTACAGGAGGACAGGACTTCAGTGAGGAACAATTCCCTCACTCAGAACAGGAATGCGTCTTCTCCCTCATATGAGATCTCTGATGTCTGGAAAGATGCGAGTTCCTTGAAAAACATTTCCCGCACTCAGGACAGGAAAATGGCTTCTCCCCCGTGTGCAATCTTTGATGTCTGTAAAGATGTGAGTTTCTTGAAAAACATTTCCCGCAATCAGGACAGGAATACGGCTTTTCCCCCGTGTGAGACATTTGATGCGTGTCAAGTTGTAATTTTTGTACAAAACTTTTCCCACACTCAAGACACGAATACGGCTTCTCACCTGTGTGTAATCTCTGATGTGTGTAAAGCGTGGACTTCTGTGAAAAACATTTCCCACAATGAGGACAAGGAAATGGCTTCTCCCCTGTGTGAGATCTCTGATGTGTGACAAGTTCTGAGTTCTTTACAAAACATTTCCCGCACCAAGGACAGGAAAATGGTGTTTTCCCTGTGTGAGATCTCCGATGTATGAAAAAATGGGACTTCTTTGAAAAACATTTTCCGCACTCTAGACAATTATATGGCTTGTCATCTGTGTGAGATATTTCATGCACATTAAGTTTGGATTTAGAGGGGAAACACTTCCCGCACTCAGTACAAAAAAACCTCTCATCTGTTGGAAGGACGGCACCGCCCCTCACAGTCTGAGGTTCCTCAGGATAAGAGGAATACGATGGTCCATCTACACTGTGTGGTGCCGGATGGACATTTGAGGTAGCCGGGTTTTCTCCTGGACTATAATCTGAAGTTTTCTTCATCTTCCGTCCATGTACTAAAATAGAGATAAAAAGATTATTACAAGACATGAGCAGATTGGTTCCCCTAAACCAGGACTCCGCCCACATCAGGCAGCTTCGTCTCTGAAGATCTTACAATTCCACCCTCAAGGTAACTAGTAAATAGGTCCTCTGATCTCCTACCAGCTTCTTTGTCACAAATACATGAGGAACACAGCTCAGGAAAGTGACCAGGGTATTACAGGCTGATATCACTGAGTCCTTGACCTATTCTGGACAAATCAGTGAGCAGTATGGGTGGAGGAATGTATTTAGTGTTAATGACCCACCTGTGCTGATCTCTGTAGAAGTGTCCTCCTCTATAAATGTCCCCGTTATTCCATCCTCCTCCATAGACTGCTGATCATCCCTCACATACGTCTCTTCTTCTTCTGTGTTGCTCTCAACTTTTATATCTATCAGATCTTCACCCTAAACCAAAAGAATGAGAGAAAATATCATCTGTAAAATATAAGTTATGATGTGACATCCGAAAAAAAGCAACTCATTGTCTCTACCAGTCCATCTTCTAGATGCTCTGTCCCACCAACCTTGTAATGGTGAGGGATGGTGTGATCTTCCTGTGTGGAATCCGGGGAATACAGAGGACGGGTAGCACTCTCTGGTGGGTTCCTGGTATTAGGAGACTTCATCATATCCTTGTGTCCTTCTGAAAACTCCCCCATCACTCCATATGCCTCATCCTCCTCTTTGTACTCTTCTTTGACAACAATATTATAATCCTGCAGGTCTCCACTCTGAAAATTTGGTAAAACATTCATTGTATCAAACACATTTGTGTATAAATCACAGTTACCAATGATTTGTATGAATTTACCTGATGATGGTGAGGGATGGTGTGATCTTCCTGTGTGGAATCCCGGGAATAGCGAGGACGGGAACATCTCTCTGGTGGGTTTCTGCTACCTGATGGCTCTTTAATGATGTTCTTGGGTCCATCAGAAAGCTGCTTCATCGCTCCATACTCATCCTTGTCTTTAACAACAATATTATAATTCCTGAGGTTTCCACCCTAAATGTATAATAAAACATGTATTGTAATAAATACACTTGTGTATAAATCTAAACAATCAGTGATTGTTACTCATCTACCTGATAATTGTGAGTGTGCAATCTCTGATGTCTGCAAAGATGTGATTTCCTCGAATAACATTTCCCGCACTCAGGACAGGAAAACGGCTTCTCCCCCGTGTGAGATCTCTGATGTATAACAAGTTCTGATTTCTGTACAAAACATTTGCTGCACCAAGGACAGGAAAATGGCTTCTCCCCTGTGTGCAATCTCTGATGTGTGGTAAGATGGGACTTCTTTGAAAAACATTTCCCGCATTCAGCACAGCAATATGGCTTCTCCCCTGTGTGAGATCTTTTATGCATGTTAAGATTAGATTTAACTTGGAAAAACTTCCCGCACTCAGTACAGGAAAACCTCTTATCTGTTGGAAGGACGGCACCGTCCCTCACAGTCTGAGGTTCCTTAGGATAAGAGGAATACGATGGACCATCTACACTGTGTGGTGCCGGATGGACATTTGAGGTAGTCGGGTTTTCTCCTGGACTATACTGTGTGATGTCCTCATCTTCTACTTCACAGTCCGGAGACAAAGTGAGACAATCCTCTGAGGTTTTCCTCATCTCCCGTCCATCTACTAAAATAGAAATAAAAAGATTATTACTAGACATGAGCAGATTGGTTCCCCTAAACCAGGACTCCGCCCACATCAGGCAGCTTTGTCTCTGAAGATCTTACAATTTCACCCTCAAGGTAACTAGTAAATGGGTCCTCTGATCTCCTACCATTTCTTTACTCATGGACCTTAGTGAGGAAACAACGGGAACTGTCTTTTATAGGAGAAGAAGGAATAGGTTCTTGGAATTTTCAAGATGCCAAATATCAATAACACATAATCTGTTAAAAGCAACAATTAACTCTTGGTGGGTAGACAGTAGAGAGCAGAAGTCAGGATTATTTAGCCCACAACTTATTTAATAAGATACAACGGTTAGATTGATGTGGTGTGAGGACTAGGTAATGTAATAAGAGATATTGTATTTCATGAAGGGGTCAGGAGTATGCAACGTTGTTTTGCTTTGGTTTAAGTTACTTTGTGCTATAAGCAAGGAAGCTCAGACCTCTGCAGTGAATAAATGTGCTTTTACTAAACAAAAAGGCTTTACATGCTTTTAACTATTACAATTACAGGAATACAAGATTATCAGATACCAAGCTACCTACTTCCTAGCAAATAAGCAGCCCATGGTCTGTAAACGGTAGAAATACGCTTAAAAGTTACTTAACTCTGGCTACAGTGGGTTTCCGATCTCCACAGCCAACGAGGGCCCAGACTTAATCTATAAGCAGTTGCTGGAGATGAGGCAAAAGTATCTTAAAAAAGGTATAGTTTCTACTGGCTAGCACAGACCTTCCTTGGTGTTTATTGAGTGCTCAGGTCAGCTTATGCCTGACAACTTTCTATTTGGAAAGCTTATCATCCCCACATGGGTGTGGCCCCTTTCCCAAATACTGCTTGTCAATTAGAGAAACATTCTCCAATTAGACCTCAAGATGGCACTGTGGTATCATACATGCCATAGGTTGTATTTCAGAAAAGCCAAGCTATTGTTTTCCACAGTTACAGAACAATAGACTGATCCAACTGTTAACCAAAATGCAACAATGGTATCTAATGCCTCGTTTCCACTGAGCGGATTGGTTCGGTTCGGTACGGTACGCTATTTTGGGTGTTTCCATTATGAAAGCGGCCCATACAACTGAACCGAACCGTTCCATTCAGGGTCCTGCTTCAGATGTGGGGCCATAGAAAATGGAACGGTTCGGTTAGGGCGGAGCGACGATACATTACACTGATTGGTGGACGTGTGACGCCATGACGGCATTTTTTCTAAACCCACGTATGGCCCCTGTCGGTCCGACTTGCAGTGGAAACGCTCGCCTGAATAGGCCAGACCATTCTAGGCCTTCCAAACCGATCCGACACGAACCGATCCGCTCGGTGGAAACGAGGCATAAGTTCCCATCGATTGAGGACAGCCTGTGTAATGGTTACCAAGGCATTTGTTTGTTTGTTTGAAACGTATCCCCTCAAACCATCTTGATGTCTGTTTCTAAGTCTTCTCAAGTCTGAGGAAAATATCATAATATATATATATATATATATATATATATATATATATATATATATATATATATATATATATATATATATATACACACACACTCCACATTTTGCCATGTTACAACCAAAAAAGTAAATGGATTTTATTGGGATTTTATGTGATAGACCAACACAAAGTGGCACATAATTGTGAGGGAAAATGATAAATGGTTTTAATTTTTTTTTTACATTTGTATTCAGCCCCCTTTACTCTAACTAAAATATAGTGGAAGCAATTGCCTTCAGAAGTCACTTAATTTGTAAATAAGAGTCCACCTGTGTGTAATTTAAACTCAGTATAGATACAGATGTTCTGTGAAGCCCTCAGAGGTTTGTTAGAGAACCTTAGTGAACAAACAGCATCATGAAGGCCAAGGAACACACCAGGCAGGTCAGGGATAACGTTGTGGAGAAGTTTAAAGCAGGGTTAGGTTATAAAAAAAGAGCTAAAACACAACACAAGCAATGGGTTCTATATAAAATAGTCGACAGCAGCGACAAACATCCATAGACCAATCGTCGCATCAGGTGTTGTCACCGTAACCAAAAAAGTCAGTTGGAGGTGAGCATCACCTGAGAGGCAAGGGGTTACTTTGGCAACAAAATGGTCTTAGTAGGATAATATAAAAGGATACAAAATGTATTAATTTTACGCAAGTGAAAAATATATGCTCAATATTACAAAAAAAAATTGCAGCTTCACAGTATGGTTTAATCAACAAAAGCACCACAGAGGTGCAGTGGGACACAACTAACAAAAAACACAGGACACAAACACATTTTGTTACTGGTCGTCCGGACGCCAGGTGGCTATTAGACATGTGCAATTCGTTTTGTTACGAATTTGTTTTTTTAACGAATTTTGACAAATTCTTTGATTCGGAAATATCCGAATTAACAAAAACCCGTTTAACGAATTTTTCAGAATATTCGAAAATTCGGAAAACCAAAAATCTGAAATAACTAACTAATAATAACTTAACTATTACTAACTATTAAATTATAGGTATTGGAATTTCCTTTCAAATTTGGCTGTTAGTGAACGTAACAAATTTATCCGAAGTTACAAATTATCCGAAATAACGAATGGAACGTAACGAATTAATAATAATAAACAGTAATATTATTAAAAACGTTTTATCTTTTTTATTATTATTACTTATTATTCCTTTGTTCCGTTCCATTTGTTTTATCTTTATTATTATTATTTATTATTCATTTGTTCAGTTCCATTTGTTTAGATACGGCATTCGTTATTTCAGATAATTCGTAACTTCGGATAAATTTGTATTCGTTATGTTCACTAACAGCCAAATTTGAAAGGAAATTCCAATACCTATAATTTAATAGTTACTTATTTTTAGTTTTTTATTTTCGAATCTACGAATTGTGATCATAACGAAAGACCCAAAAAATGAAAAAAAAAAAAACCCAAAAACGAATGAAACGAAAACTAACACATTTTTCAGCAGTGCACATGTCTAGTGGTTATATACAAAGATGATGTCGAGCAAAAATTTGTTTGTATTAAATAACCTCATTAGAAACCTCATATAGGTATAAAAGGACATCCAATATGTATATAGTCACTAGGGATATGAGCTCAGGGGTGACCCTATCCTGTATATGGCAGCAAGTGTAGCACCGATAATTCCAACATATTCAGGGGACAGGAGAAAGACTAGTCTCTCTAATTGATCAATAACACGAAGGGCTGATTCCCTTCAGCTCAGTAATGTCATGAATCCAGGATGGTATTACTGGTGCTCTGGTCAGATGAGACAAAAATGGAACCTTTTGGCCTAAAAGCAAAATGCTATGTGTGGCAGAAAACGAACACTACACATCACCCTGAACACACAATACCCACTGTGAAACATGGTGGTGGCAGCAACATATTGTGGGGATGCTTTTCTTCAGCAGGGACAGGGAAGCTGGTCAGAGTTGATGGGAAGATGGATGGAGCCAAATACAGGGCAATCTTAGAAGAAAACCTGTTAGAGTCTGCAAAATACTTGAGACTGGGGCGGAGGTTCACCTTCCAGCAGGACAACGACCCTAAACATACAGCCAGAGCTACAATGGAATAGTTTGGATCAAAGCATATTCATGTGTTAGAATGTCCCAGTCAAAGTTCAGACCTAAATCCAATTGAGAATCCGTGGAAAGACTTGAAAATTGCTGTTCACAGACCCTCTCCATCCAATCTGACAGAGCTTGAGCTATTTTGCAAAGAATGTGAAAAAAATTTCACTCTCTAGATGTGCAAAGCTGGTAGAGACATCCCCAAAATACTTGCAGCTGTAATTGCAGAGAAAGGTTGTTGTACAAAGTATTGACTCCGGGGGTCTGAATACAAAATGTGCGCCACACTTTTCACATATTTATTTGTAAAAAATGTGAAAAAACATTTTTTCATTTTCCTTCCACTTCACAATTATGTGCCACTTTGTGTTGGTCTATCATATAAAATCCCAATAAAATACATTTACGTTCTTGGTTGTAAGATTACAAAATGTGGAAAATTTCAAGGGGTGGGAATACTTTTTCAAGGCACTGTATTTATCAAACGCAAAACAAATGTATAACAAAGTATAGAATGCAGGAGTAAGGACCATGTAATGTAAAACATGGTACACTCTGGACCAATCAGTGAGCAGTATGGGTGGAGGAATGTATTTAGTGTTAATGACCCACCTGTGCTGATCTCTGTAGGAGTGTCCTCCTCTATAATTGTCCTCATTATTCCATCCTCCTCCATAGACTGCTGATCATCCCTCACATACCTCTCTTCTTCTTCTGCTTGTACATTAACTTTTATAGCTATCGGACTTTCACCCTAAACCAAGAGAATGATAGAAAATATAGTCTGTAAAATATAAAATCCACACACCGTCACATGTTCTAGATGCTCCATCCCACCAACCTTGTAATTGTGAGGGATGGTGTGATCTTCCTGTGTGGAATCCCGGGAATACAGAGGACGGGGACATCTCTTTCGTGGGTTTCTGTTTCTTGATGGCTCCATTATGACGTCCTTGTAGAGAGCCTTGTGTCCTTCAGAAATATCCTTCATCACACCATGCTCATCATCCTCCTCTTTCAACTCTTCTTTACCAAGAATAATATAATCCCCAACGTCTCCACTCTGTATGCATAATAAAACATTAAATGTAACAAACGTGCTGGAGTATAAATCCTAAAGTACCGTATATGTAAACCCTCACCTTCTAAAACAACCCATTCAGTTTAAAATAGAAATGAAAGGCAAAACATTTGTATATATTGTGGCATTGGCAGAATATACTCATGTGGTAGGTATTTTTCTAAATAGTTGTGCCAGATCCAACTGTGTTTTAGGGCATGGCAGCCCATTTTTATTAAATAAAACGGAAAGTTCACATAAACATCAGTTGCTCCCACGGGGGTTCTCACATCAACATAAACAGTCAACTGAAAATACTAAGGCACCTGGCTCTCTTGTTAGCAGTACCGCTGCTCTAACCAGTCCCTCTGACTGTATTGTCCACCTCTCGTGGTTCGCTTGACTCTCTTAGCGTTTAGTCGCAGTGCCCTGCTGCACAGCCCATTCCTGGCCTCTGGATAGGGGCTCTACTGAACTCCTGACAGGAGCCCATCTGACTCCTGAAATTAAATCTCATGTCTTCTGGCAGAGGCACCTCTGACCCCTGGGTGAGAACCTCGGTTTTGGATACCTGGCCGGGGCAACTCTGATCCTTGGGGGAGACCCTCTGTCTCTGGACTCCTGGTTGGGGCTCCTCTGACCCCTGAATGCGACCATCTGTCTCCAACTGGGAGCCGTCTCCAAACTGGGAGCTTTCCTCAAGCTTGAATATGTAATGACCCTGCACACCTGTGCACTCCAAGCTTCAGGCCCCCCAATCCGGGTCTACAAAATCCAGAGAAAACCAAAAACACAGCTTTCTCCGCTCACAAACGATAGCCTGGAACTTTAACATTAACCCTCAACGCGAATCCTGTGTCATTTTCGCCTACATTTTCACAGTGGCAGGGCCTCACACTGTCACATACTCACCCCCCCTTTGTTTCCAACCGGAGGGCAGGAGATCCAAGCTCCTCACTTTGACATCTGTGTCAGCGACCACCTAACTCACCTGCTTTTTGCCTGCTGTTACCTTCCTTCTCACCTTTAAAAGGGGAACACTAAACGACAGGACCTAATTAATTAGACTTTCCCCAAGTCTTCTTTCTAAGGTGCTTCCACAAGCACTTATTCTGAGACTTTACCATGGCCCTACACAGCCTTTTATCAACCTTCCTACTTTTCAGCCTTGTGGTCCTAAAGATATTTTCATTTTCTTGGTGTATTCTGGCTTTTCTGCTGCCTTTCCCCAATTTCCTGTCCTGAAGCTGCAGGAAACCTCCTGTGCTTAACCCAGAGCCACTTACCTTCTCATTTGCACCAACTTCAACCACTCTTGGGCTCATTGAAAGGGTTCCTTAACCCTTTTGTGGTTACCTTCGGCAACCAAAACCTCATTTACAATACCATCCATAGTGATTCACACATTCCTGTGTTGCGAAGTTTGCCACACAGATTGCGGTGATCTTTCCTCAAAAGTGGGAGCAGATACCTGTATTTGACAGGTATCCGCTCCCCCCTCCCCCCTAAAAGGTGCCAAATGTGGCACAGGAGGGGGGGAGGAATGTAATCCGCGGAAGTTCCATTTCTGGGTAGAACTCCGCTTTAATACTGCCTGCACTACCTGGCTTCACTGATTGGTACTCCGCAGTACCACTTTGTCATCTGTGGTGGAGACACAGATGTACATCACATGTGTTTTTCACCGATTCCAACATTTCCAGTAATACAGGTATATAGTATCTGCCATCTCTATAAACCCCACGTCTAAGCTGGAGTCTTTTATGGGAACTCTTCCCCTACAAGCGACATGGAGAGGCTCATTCACTGAGGCTCAAGAGGCAGAGACATTTAAAGAGACCTCCACCTCTCTGGAGGTAACTGACATCACAGCCTGGTGCTCCCTTAGAGCGCTGTCTGATGCAGATCTCAAATACATCCCCTCTCTTTCAGCAACAGTGAGCCATTCCGTCATTATCAGTAACACTGTCCTTCTGACACTAAACATTACTCATCTATTGGGCTTTGGATAAAACTCCAGCCATGCACATGCTCTTATCCGGTCCTTCTGACTGGAAGTGGTTAACTTCTGCAGCAGCCAACGCGCCCTTGACCACTCACTGCTCTGCAGACCCTCAATTTGGCACAGCAGATGTCACATCCCCCCCACTGTTACACATAAATGCTTCCTTCAATAATGCCACCAACTTTATGGTCAGACTATCCCAGTCTATCCTGTCTGAGCTCCAGTCACTATTACAATGCAGCTCAGCTCCATCTACCCAAGGAGACATAAACAGACAGAGTGGCTTGGAAGCAGACACCTTGCACCAGTCATTATAAACCACATCAGACTGTGATAGAACATGTCCTACAATTTGAGCTGTCCTGGACAACCGCCGACACCAACACACAGAGACCTTGTGAGATTTCCAGGGACAACTCTGCAGTACTGCCAGTGGTTGCCATGGGAGATATCCCACCTTCATCATCAACAGTAATACATTTTCCATAATCATGTAGCACAATCTCCCTAAGGGCCACTGGATTTTTGGATTCTCCCTTATGCACGAGCAGACTTTTCGACCGGACTGGTCCGACGGTCTATCCGGCGGACTTTCCGAACAAACGGACTTGCCTACACACAATCACACCAAAGTCAGACGGATTCGTATGTGATGACGTACATCCAGACTAAAATAAGGAAGTTGACAGCCAATAGCTGCCCTAGCGTCGGTTTTCGTCCGTCGGACTAGCATACAGACGAGCGGATTTTTGGTCCGGACCCGAGTGCGTCGGAAAGATTTGAAACATGTTCCAAATCTAAAGTCCGTCAGATTTTCGACCGAAAAAGTCCACTGCAGGTCCGTTGAAGCCCACACACGGTCGAATTGTCCGTCGGATCAGTCCGGTCGAAAAGTCCGCTCGTGTGTATGCGGCATTACTCACACAGCCAGGCAACAGGAAGTTTCCGGCATTTGCACAAGAAACTTCAAGAACCAGTCCAGGGTGTTTTGTTTTTTTGGTTTATTGGTAATGAATGTGGATAGGTAGGGGAAAGCATGGGATGCCCAGAACTGTAACTTGAATACAAACTGAGGACTTGATACTGTCTCTAGCTGCTAAAAGTCACTGAGTTATCCTCCAGTATGATTGACGGATCAGCTCAACTGGTAGAAAAAAAAAAAGTTCTAGTGCAGATGCTGCTTCCGTGGAAAATGCTAACACACTTGTCTGTTGCTCAAATCCCCAAGCAACAGGTGTAGGGTGGCTTTACAGGCTTTAAAAGGAGAAGTCCAGCCAAATCTCGTTTGGCTGGGCTTCTCCTATGGATCACAAGATTGCTGTTCGTTTTGCACTCCTGTGACCCATTTTCAGCAGGGAGCAGGCTGAAGTCCGCTCTCTGCTGACGTCACAGGAATCAGTCCAGGCACCTTGTCATCACGACAATAAAGTCTGGATCCGCCAGGTGCCTGGACTGATACCCGTCTCAGCCGGCCGCTCCCTGCCCCTCCACAGCTCAGCGCTCCAGTGAGCGTGGAGGGAGCAATGCGGAAAGATGCTGATTGACAGACAGCAGCTCTTTGCTCTGGGAGCTGAGAGAACCGAGCCATCGGCGGTGTTCGATTGCTCGGTTCTCAGTGCAGAGGTGCTGGGGGACAAATGTAGAAAAAATGATCTGCACTCCCGTTGTTGCTCTTAAAATTTCTTAATTTTATTGAATAGCCACAGTGAACGCTGATTAAATCAGTTGACGCATTTCAGCCTATAAGGCCTTAGTCATAACTGTTTGGACTAAGGCCTTATAGGCTGAAATGCGTCAACTGATTTAATCAGCGTTTGTTCACTGTGGCTATTCAAAAAAATGAAGAAATTTTAAGAGCAACAACTGGAGTGTGTATCATTTTTTCTACATTACTCTACTCAGCCAGCGACTATGGATCGAGCACCTGGGAGCTCTGCTATCTATGTGGTGTATGGGTAGTAGCACTGACTTTTCTGTTTATATGCTGGGGGACAAATGCAGCATCAGACTGATGCTGCATCCACCTAGGTAAGTATGATTCTGGAAAAACAAAACAAAACATACTTCTCTTTTAATTGGCACCAAGCTGTCCCTTTGCAGTGAGCAAGCAGGGTATTGCACCTTGCTGCTGCTCCTCCTCGTTCAGGCTTTGGGGTGTAGAGTTTGAAGCTACTCACTCAGTCCCTTTGATGAATCCTGAAGCTCAAGTGACTGCTGCACAGACCTCATGCTGAACAGGTTCCAATCTTGGCTTTCCAATGGGCTTCAGCTATGCCTAGCTGAGGCTGAAAAGGTGGGAGGGGGGCTTTAGCTGCTTTTGGTCTCTTTCTCTCTTTCTGGTTCTCTTGCTCTGTCTTGTGCCCAGGGACAGAGCCCCCCCAGCACAGGGGTCCCCTCCAGGCCACTGGACTCTGCTTCCCAAATGGCAAGGTTCCAGGATATTTATGGCCTGTCTCCCCGCTTTCTGGGCTTTACCTACCCAGGGACTGGAGGAGACTCCATAAATATTCAGGCTTTTTTTTTTTTTTAACAGAAAAGTTTACTAGACAATTCAGCATTACAATACAATCATTTTACAGGAGTACAGCAGCATACATTTCAGAGGCAACAATAAATCAATATCCTAAAGGGAGCGTTTCCTCCTATCTAGCATCATCTAGCCCAGGTGTGTCAAATCCCTACCTATCTTTAGTAAGTATTCCTATCCATCATCACTGTGTCGCTTTATATACCCTTAGACATAGCAGTTAGATAAGAACGAATGGGGTGGGGGAGGGGAGAAGGGGGGGGGGGCAGCGGAGAACAGGTTATCTGTCGGTGCACAAGAGAGGACCTAAGAGATTAGCCACAAGCATCTATCCATGTGGACCATACCTTATCAAATTTCCCCGGGCATTGTCTGCTTTCATATGAAAGTCTGTACAGGGGCAACATCGAGTTAACTGAGCTCTGCCAAGAGGCCTGAGTGGGGGGGCTCCACTGACTTCCATTTTAGCAGTATTTCCTGTCTGGCGTAGTACAGGGAGAAGGTCAAACATAGTTTTCAATATCTATCCCCTTCTACATCTTCCATATGGCTTAGTAGTAGAACCTGAGGATCCAGCTGCAACCCTTGTCCCACATATCTCACTCGGTGTGGCGGCTACAGCCGACCCAATACAGTCGGAGTTCAGGACAGGACCAGACCATGTGCCAGAACGTACCTATCTCTTGGTTGCATCTTTGACAATTCGAGTCACGTTGAGGGTAAATTTGGGCCAATTTCTGTGGGGTGTAATAGGCCCTGTGGAGAAACTTAAGTTGTACAAATCTGTCTTTAGCTGCAATCATGGATGGAAAAAACGTGGAAAAGGCACTACTCCAATTCTTCCTCACCTAGGGACAGAATATCCGCCCTCCATTTAATCCAGGATTTAGTCAGTTTGGTGGCATAAGCAACCGTAAGGTATAAGTACAGGGAGGAGAGAGGCTTCCCCATCACGCTGGAGGTCAGGAGGCGCTCAATAGAGTCTGACTCAAGGATCAAAGGTTCAGTAAATTGAGCCCAAAAAAAATGTCGCAACTGCCAGTATCTGAACTCAAAAGAGGCAGGTATTGAGTAGAGTCGTCTTAGTTCCTGAAAAGACATGAGTCTGCCGTTGAGCATTATGCGTTTCAATGTGGTGATCCCCTTTTTGCCCACATAGAGGGGTCCGGGATACTATTTAACCACTTCCAGCCCAAGGCCGTCATATGACGTCCTTGACTTTCAGTGGGAATATCTGAATGATGCCTGCAGCTACAGACATCATTCAGATATCCTCGTTTTCAGCCGGCAATTCTGTGCACCAAAAGAATGATAATAGCGGGAGTACCCGGAGAAAGACTCGACCTCCGCCGGATGACGAGCATAGAGATTTATGGTTACCAGATGGTCACCAGTCACCTCTATGACCGTCGGAGGCCTGGACGCGGTGTTATGACGTCACGTCCAGGCCGGTAAGCAAAGCCACGATCGCGGCTGGTAAGCATGAGATCGTGAATTTATTTTTTCAATCTCATGCTTTACAGCTGCAGGAGAGATGCGGGATCTTTTTTGACCCCCGCATCTCTCCATAAAAAGGACCTGTCACGCACCATTCCTATTACAAGGGATGTTTACATTGTACTGACCCGCTCTTGTTCTGTCTCTGTCACTCTAGACCACAGTTTTTGTCCTTATCCTGTCGCAGAAGGCTGACATCTAGCTGGACAGCCTCAATTTTAGCCGTTAGCATTGACTGACATGTGGCTATGGCCGCCATTACCTCCACCAGCCAAGGCAGCCGGGGTTCAGCCGACTCCATCAGGGCCGTTTGGGGGGCCTTGTGTGAGCTGCGTTTGACGCGGATCGCCACGTGGGCAGAGAAGAGTAACGGCGGCTCCTCGGCAATCGTTGGGAAACTAAGCCTTTTTCCCTTGCCGGCACATGCGCCTGATGATCTGCGCCTCATCCAGGTGTTGCAGGGATGATAATTAGGATATTGCGCCCTCAGGATCCGGGTAATAGCCAGAAGCCCAGCGGAGCTCGAGCAGAAAGCAGCCGCTCACATCGCCATCTTGGACATGCCCCCAAATATTCAGGCTTAGTCTTGCTTCCTCCACCCTCTAAATTCTAGAGCTATATAGCAGGTTCCAGAAGCCAGGGGAAGGTAACAGAGACCCAGCCCTTGGAGCCAGATAACACTAAACAAATTAACCCCAGCTCCTCTGCTTACAGAGAAGCCCAGCTAAGTTTTCCTACCGAGGGTGCTACAATCATCAACATCACCGACTTTTACAGCCTGCCTTAGCGTGGGCCTGTGGGATATTTATCGCATCACTTTTCACCTTATGAGAAACACTCTCACCAGTCGGGTGCAGCTACACAGTTGTCTTGGGAAACCTCAAGCTAAGACACCATTACTAGTTTTACTCCCAATTCACCGACTGAAGCCTGCTGTCAGCTGACGTCACAGAGCCGGTAAAGGCTCGGGAAAGATCATGACCATAGGGTCGGTATCTACCCACATGCCTGGACCTGCACCAGCCTCTTAGCGAGCCGCTGGGAGCCTGAGCCGGCCACTCCCGCCCAGCACTCCAGTGAGCGACAGGGGCAGAGCAGAGAGTGGTGACTGACAGTCAGCAGTAAGGATGAGCTCAGGGGTGTTCGCAAACCGCACGTGCAGAGCCCGCCAGGAAGTCGGCATTGCAGAGGCAGTGAGACATTTCTCTGCAGCCGCGGACTGAGAAAATGTCTCACTGCTTATGATAGGCGATGTGCAGTGCCGATTTCCTGGCGGGCTCTGCAGGTGCGGTTGCAAAAACGCCTGAGCCCATCCTTAGTCACAGGCTTTCTGCTCAGGGAGCTGTAAGAAACGAGCGATTGGCAGTGTTTGATCGCTCGGTTCTAAGTGTTAGAGCTGGCTACTTAGGTAAGTAGGATACTACAAAAAAAAAAAAAAAAAATACTTCTCTTTTAACCACTTTGGCTCCGGAAGGTTTACCCTCCTTAAATGCCTAGGCCATTTTTTACAATACGGCGCTGCGTTATTTTAACTGACAATTGCATGGTCCTGCTGTTTATTTTTTGCGCTATAAACAAAAAAGAAAAAAAAAAAAAAGAAGACAATTTGGAAAAAATATATATATATATTTTTTATTTTCTGGTATAATAAGGACATACATTTTATTTGGGTACAGCATCACAGGACATCGCAAAATTGTCCTGGGCTGCGACGATTAATCCATAATAATCAATAGTGACAATCGTTGTTGAGAGAGAGAAAGAGAGAGAGAGACAGCTGTAATATAAGGTAGCGGCGCTGCGGCTGTATACAACAATACTAGTACAAACATTGTGATGACAAGTGCCCCTTGACTTGATCATAAGTATCTCTGGGGGTGTTTTAGTGCCCCATCATTGGTGTTCCGGGAGGTGGGTGGAATAGTGCCCCATCATTGGTTTTCCTGGGGTGG
This sequence comes from Aquarana catesbeiana, assembly GCF_042186555.1. Lineage (NCBI taxonomy): Eukaryota > Metazoa > Chordata > Amphibia > Anura > Ranidae > Aquarana > Aquarana catesbeiana. The sequence goes on along the minus strand of NW_027362653.1, from coordinate 1,382,767 downwards.
AAATAGTGCCCCATTGGTGTTGTTGGGGGGGGGGGGGGGATAGTGCCCCATTGGTGTTGCTGGAAGGAGGGGGGAAATAGTGCCCCACTGGTGTTCCTTGGAGGGGGGTAATAGTGTTCCCGGGAGGAACAGTGCCCCATCATCGGTGTTCCCGGGAGGAATAGTGCCCCATAAATGTAATTATTACTTTAAAAAAATGAGAAAATTGCATATTACTTTTTTTTATTTAATGACTTTATCCGATTAATCAAATCGATTATGAAAATAATCATTAGTTGCAGCCCTAATCCATATCCAGTAAAAAAAAATGTAAAAAAAATCTAATGTATTAATCAATTTAGGCCAGGGCTTGACAAATTTGCTTGGAATCTAAGAGCCAGCTTTTTTTTTTTTAAACGACCAACAAAGCTTTATTTTCAATATAAACAATAACCAATCCTAAATTTACACAGAAAGACCGCCCTGCTAGCAGCCAAATAGCGCCGATAAATCAATGGTAAAGCGGCGCTAAAAATAACGCCGCTTTACTGCCGACGCCCCCCCGCGGCTTGGTGTGAAAGGGCTCTAAGGGTCTGATCAGGTCCACCTGAAAAACCTGACAGGCGAACCTGATCAGTTTTTCAGGCGGACCTATTAACCACTTAAGGACCAGCCTCGTTTTGGATTTTAGGTGTTTACATGTTTAAAACAGGTTTTTCTGCTAGAAAATTACTTAGAACCCCCAAACAATATATATGGTTTTTCTTCTAACACCCTAGAGAATACAATGGCGGTCATTGTAATACTTTTTTTTGCACCGTATTTGCGCAGCGGTCTTATAAGCGCACTTTTTTTGGAAAAAATTCACTTTTTTGAATAAAAAAATAAAACTACAGTAAAGTTATCACAATTTTTTTTTATATTGTGAAATATAATGTTATGCCAAGTAAATTGATACCCAACATGTCATGCTTGAAAATTGCGCCCGCTCGTGGAATGGCGTCAAACTTTTACCCTCAAAAATCTCCATAGGCGACGTTTAAAAAATTCTACAGGTTGCATATTTTGCGCTACAGAGGAGGTCTAGGGCTAGAATTATTGCTCTCGCTCTACCGGTCGCTGTGATACCTCACATGTGTGGTTTGACCACCGTTTTCATATGCGGGCGCTACTCGCGTATGCGTTCGCTTCTGCGCGCGAGCTCGTCGGGACAGGGGGGTTTTAAAATTTTTTTTTTTTATTTTTATTATTTATTTTAAAATATTTTATTTATTTTTACACTGTTTAAAAAAAAAAAAAAATTGTGTCACTTTTATTCCTATTACAAGGAATGTAAACATCCCTTGTAATAGAAAAAAGCATGACAGGTCCTCTTAAATATGAGATCTGGGGTCAAAAAGACCTCAGATCTCATATTTACACTAAAATGCAATAAAAAAAAAAAAAAAAAAAAGTCATTTAGAAAAATTACATTTGAAAAAATATGCCTTTAAGAGGCGTGGACGGAAGTGACGTTTTGACATCGCTTCCGCCCAGCAGTATCATGGAGACGAGTGAGCGCCATCTTGGCCTCACTTGTCTCCAGACACACCAGGCAGAAGGACGCGATCGCCTCCGCCGCTACCGACGGCTCCGGTAAGCAGCGGAGGGCACCGGATCGCGGCGGGAGGGGGGGGGCCCCCTCTCCCGCCACCGATAAAAGTGATCTCGCGGCGAATCCGCCGCAGGGACCACTTTTATCTGAAAGCCGGCCGCCGCACGAAAATGGGGATACCGGGGTTATGGCAGCTAGGGAAGTGGTTAAGAAAGGGGCCAAGCAGGGAGATGACAAATAAATTCATTTTAATTAAGAAAAAAATAAACAGTTTTTACTTAAAAAATAAATAAATAAATAAAAGAAGCTATTACGAAAAAAAAAAAAAAAGGCTATCCCCACACTCACCATTCGGCAAAAGGCACCAGATGACGCCCGCAATCACTTCCTTCTCTTCTCCACTTTGGAAAGGAGATGGGCGGGCAGTGAAAACAGGCAGGGGAAGCTCCATTAGCATTGCTGGTGGTGTTGTCATACCAACGGCCACCACAAGATGGCGCCAGATTCCAGAAGGACTGCAGAAGGCCTGCAAAGCCGCGGCCTCAATTACCGGCCGGCGCGGCCCAACGCGATCGCACGGGGGGGGGCGGTTGGGGGGTGGGATCCGCACGGAGACAGGATACCCCCAGCTGTGCCGCCCCAGGCGCCAGGTCGCTAATTCTAGTCGCAAATGCGACCTGGCGCTCGGGGTTTGTCGAGCCCTGATTTAGGCCAATATGTATTCTCCTACATATTTTTGGTAAAAAAAAAAAATATTACCAATAAGCGTATATTGAGTGATTTGCACAAAAGTTATGGGATATATTTATGGAATTTTTATTTATTTGTTTTACTAGTAATGGCGGCGATCAGCTATTTTAAGGGGGACTGCGACATTGTGGCAGACAAATCGGACTGACACTTTTTGGGGACCAGCGATACCAATACAGTGATCAATGCTCAAAAAACGCACTGTCACTGTACTAATGTCACTGGCAGGGAAAGGGTTAACATCATGGGGCGATCAAAGGGTTAAATGTGCTCCTAGGGAGTGCTTACCAACTGTGTGGGGGATGCTTTGACTGGGTGAAGACAGAGATTCAGGTTTCTGCTTAGCAGAAATATAAGATCTCCATCTTCCCCTCTCACAGAACGGTGGTCTGCCTTGTTTACATAGGCAGACCGCCATTCTGCCTCTCCTGAGAACAATTGCGGGGTACTGGCGAACATTGGGTCTGCCGGACCCGCTGATTGGCTCCCGCTGTGTCCAATCGCAGCAAGAGCGTGTTGCCGGCAGGGCGCACGCACGCCCCAGACCCAGTGCACAAAATCACGTACAGGTACGTGATTTCGTGCAGGAAGGCCGCCTTGCAGCAGTATATCTGCGTGGGGAGATCCAGAAGAGGTTAAGGTAATATGACTGCTTTCTGCTTTCCCAGTCCGCAACCCACCTTTGCATCCCCTGTCCACATCTCACATCTGTGTCCCTGTCCGCGCCTCACCTTTGCATCCCCGTCCCCCCTTTGCGTGCCCAACCGTGGCTCAACTTTGCGTCCCCATCCGCAGATCACCTCTCCGTCCGCAGATCACCTCCACATCCACAGATCACCTTTGCGTTTCCCGGTCCGCAGATCAACTCTATGTCCCCGTCCGCAGGTCACCTCCGCGTCCCCGTCCGCAGATCACCTCCGCGTCCCCGTCCGCAGGTCACCTCCGCGTCCCCGTCCGCAGTTCACCTCCGTGTCCCCGTCTGCAGATCACCTCCGCGTCCCCGTCCGCAGATCACCTCCGCGTCCCCGTCCGCAGATCACCTCCGCGTCCCCGTCCGCAGATCACCTCCGCGTCCCCGTCCGCAGATCACCTCTACGTCCCCAGATCACCTCTACGTCCCCAGATCACCCCTACGTCCCCAGATCACCCCTACGTCCGCAGATCACCCCTACGTCCCCGTCCGCAGATCACCCCTACGTCCCCGTCCGCAGATCACCCCTACGTCCCCGTCCGCAGATCACCCCTACGTCCCCGTCCGCAGATCACCCCTACGTCCCCGTCCGCAGATCACCCCTACGTCCCCGTCCGCAGATCACCCCTACGTCCCCGTCCGCAGATCACCCCTACGTCCCCGTCCGCAGATCACCCCTACGTCCCCGTCCGCAGATCACCCCTACGTCCCCGTCCGCAGATCACCCCTACGTCTCCGTCCATATTCCACGTCTATCAGTTCCACATCTTACTTCTGCACACCATTTTATCCACATCTTTCACCTCAGCAACCAGCCCCCCCATCCACAGCTCTCTCTTTTGCACCTACCTCCCCTCTTCCTCCACTGCTGTCACCTCTACACCCAGCCCCCACCCACCCACAGCTGTCACCCCTGCACCTATACCCATTCCCTATAGGGATGCACCTAATGGGTTTTTTGGTGCCAAAACCGATACCGAAAATAAATCTTCCTTGATCCCGAAAACCGAAACCAAAAGTGACTGTTTTTAAAAATATTTTTATACAGGAGATGGTCAGAGACTGCAGACATAGTGCAGGAGATGGTCAAAGACTGAGGACATGTTACAGGAGATGGTCAGAGACTGGGGACATGGTACAGGAGATGGTCAGAGACTGGGGACATGGTACAGGAGATGGTCAGAGACTGGGGACATGGTACAGGAGATGGTCAGCGACTGCAGACATGATACAAGAGATCAATGCAGCCTCACCAGTGCCACTGTTCCCCATTGTAGCCAGTGTTCCCAATTGCAGCCAGCCAGGGTTCCCCATTGCAGCCAGCATCCCCCATTGCAGCCAGCCAGTGTCTCCCATTGCAGCCAGCCAGTGTTCCCCATTGCAGCCAGCCAGTGTTCCCCATTGCAGCCAGCCAGTGTCCCTATTGCAGCCAGTGTCCCCCATTGCAGCCAGTGTCCCCCACTGCAGCCAGTGTCCTCCATTGCAGCCAGCCAGTGTCCTCCATTGCAGCCAGCCAGTGTCCCCCACTGCAGCCAGTGTCACCCATTGCAGCCAACCAGTGTCCCCCTTTGCAGCCAACCAGTGTCCCCCTTTGCAGCCAGTGTCCCCCATTGCAGCCAGTGTCCCCCACTGCAGCCAGTGTCCTCCATTGCAGCCAGCCAGTGTCCTCCATTGCAGCCAGCCAGTGTCCCCCACTGCAGCCAGTGTCACCCATTGCAGCCAACCAGTGTCCCCCTTTGCAGCCAACCAGTGTCCCCCTTTGCAGCCAGTGTCCCCCACTGCAGCCAGCCTGTGCAGGGGAAGATAGGAGAGCCGCCGCCGCCTGGTTGATTAGAGCGCCGGAACAATCACAGCTTTCATTTCAATAGCTGTGTGTTCCCCGCAGCGCGCCGTCACATACAGCCCCTCCCCCTTGTCCAGGGAACTTTGATAGACAGATCACCCATCCAATCCTGGGCCGGGTGATCTGTCTATCAAAGTTCCCCGTACAAGGGGGAGGGGCTGTATGTGACGGCGCGCTGCGGGGAACACACAGCTATTGAAATGAAAGCTGTGATGTTCCGGGTGCACTAATCAACCAGGCGGCGGCTGCTCTCCTATCTTCTGCGCTATAGGAAGCCCCGGTGATAGGCGGCACCAGGGGCGGAGCCCCGCCCCCATTTTCGGCTCCATTATCGGCCGTTTTTCTCTTTCGGCGAATTGCCCTACAGGCCATTTTCGGCCGATATGTTTTCGGCGGCCGAAATTTCGGTGCATCCCTAATTCCCAATACACAGTTGTCACCTTTGCACCCAGCTCCAACCATATACATATCTGACCTCTGAACTCAGCAGACCCCCTTCCCTCCTACCCACATTTCTTCCTTCTGTGCCCAGTACCTTCTAACCACAGCTCTCTATTTTGGTGCTGTATCCTCCTAGGACTCACCACCTGTCTACCTTTGTAGCAGATGACACCGCTCTATTGGGTACAGCACACTCACTGCTCTGTCTCTCTCACACAGCAGCAGGGCCGGCGTTCTGTCAAAACAGCTAACTCATCGAAACCTCCAACCACGTCACTTCCAGTGACTCTCCAGCATCAGTAATTGGACATTTTCGACGAGTTGGCTGTTTTGACACAACACCGCCAGCGTATACACTCCGGTACGCAACGAGTTGGCTTTTTTTGATAGAACGGCGGCTAAGGAAGAAAAAAGTTTGTGTCGCCTTGGAGGCGGCCATGTTGTTGGTTACTAGCGGGCGGACCAACAATGTCCACTCGTTATATTGTCTACAGGAGTGTGTACGCTGCCGGTGTTGTGTCAAAACAGCCAACTCGTCGAAATGTCCAATTACCATGGCTGGAGAGTCACAGGAAGTGACGTGGTTGGAGATTTCGACAAGTTGACTGTTTTGACAGAACACCGGCAGGCGGTGTCGGCTCCCAGTCCAGAGATCTGGGGCACATGTCCTGGGTGCCGGCACTTGCAATTCCCCCGTCTCAGGGGAGCTCTGCAGTGAGGTAATTAGCAGAAGCCTTACTCCAAAATGAGGAGAATGTTCCGGCCCTGTAAGTGGGGAAATGTTCTGCCCCTGAAGGGGTTAATCTAGGTGTCCACACTATATATGTGTGCATCATCATCTGCTGGAGATAAAAGACATCACAGTGACTATGGAGGAAGAGGACGGACATGACGGGGGGTTACTGGGTGTAAATAGAAAATAAGATCTTATTACCTCCTCTAATGCCACTTCCAGCAACGTCTCTTCTCTACTTTCTCCCGAGTCACCTCTCACCCGGAACTTCCTGTCTGTACCTGACATCACTTCCTGTCTGTCTTCCATAGAGATCTCCTGTCTGGGTAGAAGTGAGATCACCACCTTGTGGAGCTCAGAGGAACTGCAGACCCAAAAAACAGCCTTGTGCTGTGTGTGTATGGGGTCATCTCCACTTCCACCGAGGGGGATAGAAATATATTACTGCCTAGTCCAGCCTTTCTCAGCCAGGGTTCCTCCAAAGGTTTCTAGGGGTTCCTTGAGCAATGAACAATTTCTGTCTCTCAGTTACAACTGACATCAATGAACTACTTAAAGCGAAGTTCCACCCAAATGTGGAACGTAAGCACTCCTTGCCCCCTTACATGTCACATTTGGCATGTCATTTTTTTGGGGGGGGGAGTGGGTGCTTCGTTTTGAGTGGGGCTTCCTGTCCCACTTCCCGCTTCCACCTATGGGCCACCTAGACGACTCCTCCACTCCCCCCTAGGCAGCCCCTCACTCTAGGAAATCTTATGGGACACGTGACAGGTCCCAGAAGATTGCCTGTCCACTGGGGGAGTGCAGCACATCTCGCGCATGCGGAGTGCGCGCCCCGGCCGTGAAGCCGCAAGCTATCACAGCCGGGTGCCCACAGTTTAAATGGAGGCACCGAGGAGAGGAGGGGGAGAGGAGCGGGGCTCCGTGCGGTCGCATCGCTGGACAGTGGAACAGGTAAGTGTCTGTTTATTAAAAGTCAGCAGCTATACTTTTTGTAGCTGCTGACTATTAATAAACAAAAAAAGCCTGGAACTCCACTTTAACCACTTAAGGAACGAGCCTCTTTCTGAGATTTGTTGTTCACAAGTTAAAAATATTTTTTTTGCTAGAAAATTACTTAGAACCCCCCAAAATTTTTTTTTTCCTAACATCCTAGAGAATAAAATGTCTTTCTATCACACCGTATTTGCGCAGCAATCTTACAAGCGCACTTTTTTTGGAAAAAATACACTTTTTTGAATTTTTTTTATATTGTGAAAGATAATGTTACGCCGAGTAAATTAATACCCAACATGTCACGCTTCAAAATTGCACCCGCTCGTGGAATGGTGACAAACTTTTCCCCTTAAAAATCTCCAAAGGCGACGTTTAAAAAATTCTACAGGTTGCATGTTTTGAGTTACAGAGGAGGTCTAGGGCTAGAATTATTGCTCTCACTGTACCGATCGCGGCGATACCTCACATGTGTGGTTTGAACACCGTTTTCATATGCGGGCGCTACTCACGTATGCCTTCGCTTCTGCATGCGAGCTCGGCGGGTCAGGGCGTGTTTAAAATTTTTTTTTTTTTAATTTATTTTACCTTTTATTTTTTATTTTTACACTTGTAGCACCCTCTACCTAAAGGTAGGTGCTAGAGTAGGATTTTTCTAAGCACAGGGCCCAGATGCAGGTAAATTTAACCAGGCCTATGCTTTAGGCTGGGCCTGGTTGTTGTGATTTGAGACTGGGAGTGTTCAGTGTAGTGGGGGGTGTGGCCGCCTGTACTCTGGCTCAGAGATGCCTCCTCTGCTTTCAGATGGATGGTTCTGGAAGAGAGGTTGGACTTGAGACCTGAGTGGCAGCCAGCTCATGTGAGGAGCTCTGACCAATATCTTTCGGTATTGGCAGGCGGCAGGCCTCCCATATAAGCTGGGTTCACATGCTTCCAAGGGAGGAGTCTGGAAAAGTAGGAACAGACAATGGAGTACTGAGTCGCTGTTCCGGGCGTCCCCATGTGGGGATGCGCCAAAAGCGGAGGAGAGATGGAGGAACCGCTAGGAGGGAGCTTAAGATAAAGATCTTCATCCTTAAAGAAGTATCAAGCTGCTATGACCGGGGAACACAGGACTTGCATGCTGGAGGAGATCTGGAAGGAAGAAGTAGCCGTTATGCAGGGGAGAGTAGAGCAGCGTTCTGTGACCGGGGACACAGAACTATTATCCTAAAGAAAGGTCAGTGCAGAATGCTGTGGCCGGGGAACACAGCGTTGATAGTCCTGGACTGGCTGAAAGCAGTGTTTCGCTTACTGCCATGTGTCAGATCGTTGTGTGGAGATACCAAGTCATCTCCGGCCTGGTCAGCACAATGATAGTGACTTCCAAAGACTGTTTGGCTGTCTGATTCTCTGGGCCATCGAGGAGAAGCAGTGTACGCTTAGAGAAAGTAGAAGTAATAGTTTGCAGAAGAGTTGTTCAAATGGAAGAGACTGAGGTGCAAGCCGTGTATTCAGTTTTCTTGCAAGGCCATGGCCACGGAATAACTACATATAACGTGCAATATGTTAAATGCTATGGGCGTCTCATGTCATCCTTTTTCTAAGGTCAGGTAACATCCCACAATAAATATTGACTGTTCTTTGAGTTAATTGATCATGAGGAAGATGGCAGCAGGGTGATTGGCAGATTGCTAAGTAACCAAATCAGCAGCCCTTACTAGGGTACCGCTCAGTGTTGCCAACCGCCAATATTTTTACTGGCAGCCAGTAAAAAATGGGCACTTTTCTCCTGCCAGTAAATGCCAGTGAAAGAAAAAGGTTGCCAGTAAAAAATATGACTGTGACTTGGCCGAGACCTTCCCAGGGCCTGCTACAGTGTGTTCAGACTGTGCCGGCAGTGTGTCGCGTGAAGTCATGGTGCAAGGAAATGGAGCAACTGGAACCTCATGTGCAGGTCTGCAGAACGGGAGAAAGTCAAGACAAGCCGGGAGTGGACTGAAGGGACCACCTGGCATGGTAAGAGAGAGTCACTGTGACTCAGGAGGGGACGTGTCATGTTGGTGAGGTGCCATCATCACCTGTGCTACTGCACACTGCTGTCAGTGTCACTGTGAGAGTCAATTTCATGTGTGTGCTGTCCATTCTAATTTCTTGCCCTCTTGATGAGCTACTTAATAATTACTATATTGAAAATAAAATAAGAAAAATGTTTTTGCCTTAATATCTACCTTAAATCACTTTGATAATTGCATATTGTACTTGTTTGTAGCCTAAATACTGAAGCTTGCACTTAAAACTGTCATTTTGTAACTTTTGGATATGCTAGTAAAAACTTGACTGTGCCAGTAAATTTTGGGTGTCGTGTCAGTAAATTTCAGTCTGGTAGGTTGACAACACTGGTACCGCTACAAATGGAGGTCCCACCGAGATCTGCCTTCACAGTTAACTTGCTGGCCGTCACCCCTAGCAACCGTCAATGGCTGGGAGAGTCTTTGCTTCTTTGTTAAGTTTGGGATGCATCAGAGAAAAAAGGGACTATGTGTTTGCCTCTTTAGTGACTTTATTACAGGTCATTATGCCTATAGCAACCAAACCAAGTCTGTTACCAAGTGTTGTTGCCCATGGAAACCGTCCAGGATCAGTGCAGCCTGCGCGCCTCCTGCACCCAGTTGCACCAATAAACACTCACAACAGTAACACATGCTGCAACTCAGTTACTGTAATCATGTGCTGTCATACATGGCAACCATAACCCCAGTATCCTCTTCAAAAGCGTACACTGACTGAAAATACTGCAGCTGCCTGCCTGTGGTATTATTAGGAAGGGAACACCAGCAATTGTCTGCAGTTAGCTTTAGTTGCACACTGTGCACAGGATACAGTACACTGACTGAAAATACTGCAGCTGCCTGTGGTATTATTAGGAAGAGAATAATAGGAAAGGACTTAGCTAAACTGAATACAGTGTATGTATATATATATATATATATATATATATATATATATATATATATATATATATATATATATATATATATATATACACAACACCTGGGATGCATATATATATATATATATATATTAAATACACTGACTGCAGCTAACCGACTCGCCTGCCTGCTCTATCTAACTCAAATGAAATGACACTGTCTCTATCTCTCAGCACGCCGGAACACACTTACGTTCGACTCGAACTCGAAGCTCACCCCTGCTAGGCACGCAGCAACAGTCCATTCACTTCACCTTGTTGAACAGTCTAGGCCCGGGGGTTTGTATTTTTCTGCATTGCAGGGGTGATGTGGGATACTCCCCAGATGCTTGAGCACAATTCTGCAGAGGACAACTCTCTCTCTAAAAAAAAAAGCACAGGGCTGGCACTACCAATAGGCAAGGTAGGCGCTGGCCTAGAGCGTACATCAGTCAGGGGGCGGCGCCGGGCCACATGTATTTCTGGGGCCGGCCCCGCTCTCCCAGCCGTCCGCTGATCCTGGCTCTTCTTTGCCCACTAGCCTTGACGTATGACGGTGCACCAGACTGCTGTAGGCAGAAGACCTGCTCCTGTCTATTGTATGACCTCCTGCAGCAGCGTGACTCCAAGCATGCTGCTGGGATTGTAAGCACACACGGCTTCATGCTCCAAGGCTCAGGGAACCAAGCTTCAGGCGTTCTCACCATGGGAAAACAAGCTTAACTAATCCTGCTGGAGAGATGGGTAACAATGAGCAGTGTGTGATCATCATGAGCCCACAATCTCCCCTGTCCTTGTGTCCTCCATTGGAGCAGGAACTAGATGTCAGCTGATTTGTGAAGGGGGAGGGGCTGGAGGAGACCCCATCGGCCTGATGTTGCCACAGGTGTCTCTGCAGGACCTGGTCTGCTGCCTGCAGATAAAGTGAGTTGTATATCCTGCCCTAGCCTGTGTGTATCCTGCCCTAGCCTCTGTATACTGCCCTAGCCTGTGCATATACTGCTCTAGCCTGTGTGCATCCTGCTATAGCCTGTCTGTATACTACCCTAGCCTGTGTATATATACCCTAGCCTGTGTGTATCCTACCTAGCCTGTGTTTATCCTGCCCTAGCCTGTGCGTATACTGCCCTAACCTGTGCGTATCCTGCCCTAGCCTGTGTGTATACTGCCCTAGCCTGTGTGTGTCCTGCCCTAGCCTGTGCGTATACTGCCCTAGCCTGTTTATATATACCCTAGCCTGTGTGTATCCTGCCCTAGCCTGTGCATATACTGCTCTAGCCTGTGTGTATCTGCCCTAGCCTGTGTATATACTGCCCTAGCCTGTGTATATACTGTCCTAGCCTGTGTGTATCCTGCCCTAGCCTTTGTGCATCCTGCCATAGCCTGTGCATATACTGCCCTAGTCTGTGTGTATATACCCTAGCCTGTTTGTATCCTGCCCTAGCCTGTGTGTATCCTGCCCTAGCCTGTGAGTGTACTGCCCCAGCCTGTGCGTATACTGCCCCAGCCTGTGCGTATACTGCCCTAGCCTGTGCGTGTACTGCCCTAGCCTGTGTGTGTACTGCCCTAGTCTGTGCGTGTCCTGCCCTAGCCTATCCATATACCTGCAGACTACAGCTGGCGTGAGGAAGCTGCGATTTGTCTTCAGGCCGGGTCCAGAGGTGCAGGTAGGTGTGGGCCTGCGGACCATGGCTGAAAAAATATGTGAAGAGGCGCTGCAAAAATATCCATCCACCCCCCCACCCCCCCGCCACTGTATAAATGGGCAGGGGAAAGGGGTGGAGTCAGGGGCGGAGCCAATAGGGGTGGCAAAATTAGGTTTCGCCTAGGGTGTCAAAAATCCTTGCACCAGCCCTGCAAAAGCAACACATGCTTTCCACTCACAGCTGGGAACCGTGAAATAGATTGGAGAACAGGTACTGTATAGCTAAGACTGGAACAGTCTATAGCAGCCTTTCTCAACCTTTTCAACACAGAGGAACCCTTGAAATAGTTCTCCGGGCTCGAGGAACCCCTGCTAAAAATTAGAAATCTACAACTCATGATACATTAGTGTGATGGTCAGTGAAAGGAATGGTCCTTTGTGGTCATTGGGAAGAATTACCTCCCTACAGATAGTTAAAAAGATCAATGGTGTGAGTGGGAACTTATCTGAGAGGCAGAAATTGCCCAATGCTGAAGGAACCCCTAGCAACCTCTGGAGGAACCCTGGTTGAGAATCACTGGTCTATAGGTTCATGGCTGGAGACCATGTAGTAGCTTGCAGAGCAGGTACACAGTTGCCAACTGTGCCGAATTGGCTGAGACTGTCACAGATTTTAAAGCCCTCTCCAGACATGTCTTTGTCCCGGAAATCAAAGCCATTCATGGACAGTCAGACAGCAGCCAGAGTTCTGTTACATGGGATTGCCTGCAGGCGGCCGACGCCACAAATCAGCTCTGACATCGGGGCTTTGTTCACATTCATTGCCACTCGGGTTCCGGTGTTGTATTCGATTACCGCTACCCGTCACATCGTGTAACGGAAATTACGCTCCAACCAAATTATACTTACTGCACATGTGCTATGCGCCTATGCGTTCCAAACACCTTGTGATCTGACGAGTAGTGGTGATCCCATAGAACGCCCACACGGACATCCTACTACACCCAGCTACGTCTTGAATTTCAGTGTAATTTTAGCAATAAAGTGAGTGTATATAAATAAATGTAGTATATATCTGTGATGCGGTTTGGATGTTTCATTTTGAAAGCCTAAAGGTTTAGCGCTGAGCAGTGCGGGGTGTACCAACATAGCCTCCGCCACCTTCTTACTGCTGGCGACCAGTTTCTTTAAAAATGTAACATCAAAACAGCATCACAGATGTCAACATATTATATTTATTTATACACGCTCACTTTATTACTAAAATTACTCTGAAATTCAAGACGTAGCTGGGTGTAGTAAGCTGTCCTCATGGGTGTTCTATCAGATTACCGCTACCCGTCAGATTATGAAGTGTTTGGAATGCATAGCACCATGGAATGCATGTTGGAAAGCATAGCTTATGCGCAGTAAGTATTTTTTGGTCTGAGCGTCACTTTCGTTACACGATCTGATGGGTAGCAGTAATCTGAAAGAACACCGGTGTTCTGTCAAAATAGCCAACTCGTAGAAATCTCCAAAACACGTCACTTCTGGTTATTCTCCAGCATCAGTAATTGAAGATTTTGATGAGTTGGCTGTTTTGACAGAACACCGGCAGCATATACACTACAGTACACGATATAATGAGTGGAGATTGTTAGTCCGCCCACTAGTAACCAACAACATGGCCTCCTCCAAAGTGGCGACAACTTTTTTCCTCCTTAGCCGGTGTTCTGTCAAAACAGCTAACTCATCGAAATCTTACGCATTGTTGTTCTGCCGAGCAAGAACCTGTGGGGACAGATCCCTCCCCCTTCCTCCTCCCCCAGCAGCTCTGTCCATGCACTCTCATGGAGGACTCTGCCATCCCTGAGGTGGAGCCAGCAAGGCTTTGCAGTTTGAGTGGGTGGAATCTCTGGATCTGCAGATCATTAACCAAACTGCTCTTCTATTATAGAAGTAAAAAAAAAAAAGTCTGCAACGGGCATATATCTCCTTTTTTCATGTAGCACAAGCAATGACTGTGAGAAATTGGGTTTAAAACTGAACTGCCCAAGTTCTCACAGTCAGGACAGGACTACATGGAAAAAGGAGACACCATCTTTGTCAGCTAACAGCACTTTTTTACTTCTACTTTACTGCGCCGCTCTACACGTCTAGGAAATAGCTTCTAGACTGCACCCCCTGTACTGTGCCCTACTGATTTCCTATAGTGTGCTCTGCTGACCCCACTATACTTTGGCCTCCTGACCCCCTGTACTGTGCCCTACATGCTCCTGAATACCTGTGCTGTGCCCTCCTGACCCCCAATGTCACTTCCCTGACCCCCCTATTCTCTGCCATGCTGCCCCTTCTCCACTGCCCTGCTGACATCCATTCCTTTGTCCTGCTGATGCCCAGCCCTATGCCCTGCTGATGCTTACATACTACAGACCTCTTGACACTGTCCTACATACTACAGAACTTTGGACACAACCCTACATACTACAGACCTCTAGCAGCTGCCCTACATACCACTGACCTCTGTAGAATGTGCTACATACTGCTGACCTCAGTTCAACTGCTCTACATACTACTGACCTCTGTACATCACCCTACCTACTACTGACCTCTGTACACTGCTCTACATACTACTGACCTCTGTACACCACCCTACCTACTACTGACCTCTGTACACTGCCCTACATACTACTGACCTCTGTACACTGCCCTACATACTACTGACCTCTGTACACTGCTCTACATCCTACTGACCTCTGTACACTGCCCTACATCCTACTGACCTCTGTACACTGCCCTACATCCTACTGACCTCTGTACACTGCCCTACCTACTACTACCCTCTGTACACTGCCCTACATACTACTGACCTCTGTACACTACTCTACATACTACTACCCTCTGTACACCGCCCTACATACTACTGACCTCTGTACACTGCTCTACATACTACTGACCTCTGTACACCACCCTACCTACTACTGACCTCTGTACACTGCCCTACATACTACTGACCTCTGTACACTGCCCTACATACTACTGACCTCTGTACACTGCTCTACATCCTACTGACCTCTGTACACTGCCCTACATACTACTGACCTCTGTACACTGCCCTACATACTACTACCCTCTGTACACTGCCCTACATACTACTGACCTCTGTACACCGCCCTACATACTACTGACCTCTGTACACTGCTCTACATACTACTGACCTCTGTACACCGCCCTACATACTACTGACCTCTGTACACTGCCCTACATACTACTGACCTCTGTACACTATCCTACCTACTACTACCCTCTGTACACTGCTCTACATACTACTGACCTCTGTACACTACTCTACATACTACTACCCTCTGTACACCGCCCTACATACTACTGACCTCTGTACACTGCTCTACATACTACTGACCTCTGTACACCACCCTACCTACTACTGACCTCTGTACACTGCCCTACATACTACTGACCTCTGTACACTGCCCTACATACTACTGACCTCTGTACACTGCTCTACATCCTACTGACCTCTGTACACTGCCCTACATACTACTGACCTCTGTACACTACTCTACATACTACTGACCTCTGTACACCGCCCTACATACTACTGACCTCTGTACACTGCTCTACATACTACTGACCTCTGTACACCGCCCTACATATTACTGACCTCTGTACACTATCCTACCTACTACTACCCTCTGTACACTGCCCTACATACTACTGACCTCTGTACACTACTCTACATACTACTACCCTCTGTACACTGCTCTACATACTACTGACCTCTGTACACCGCCCTACATACTACTGACCTCTGTACACTGCTCTACATACTACTGACCTCTGTACACCGCCCTACATACTACTGACCTCTGTACACTGCTCTACATACTACTGACCTCTGTACACTGCTCTACATATTACTGACCTATGTACACTGCTCTACATCCTACTGACCTCTGTACACTGCTCTACATACTACTGACCTCTGTACACCACCCTACCTACTACTGACCTCTGTACACCGCCCTACATACTACTGACCTCTGTACACTGCTCTACATACTACTGACCTCTGTACACCACCCTACCTACTACTGACCTCTGTACACTGCCCTAGATACTAATGACCTCTGTACACTGCTCTACATACTACTGACCCCTGTACACTGCCCTACATACTACTGATCTCTGTACACTGCTCTACATCCTACTGACCTCTGTACACTGCTCTACCTACTACTGACCTCTGTACACTATCCTACCTACTACTACCCTCTGTACACTGCCCTACATACTACTGACCTCTGTACACTGCTCTACATACTACTTACCTCTGTACACTGTCCTACATCCTACTGACCTCTGTACACTGCCCTACATACTACTGACCGCTTTACACTGCTTTACATCCTATTTAAACAAGGTGTGCATGCTCACACATGTAAAGACCTAGAGATGAAGCCTAAAGAATGTCTTAGTAAGTTTATTCTGTTGGGTGTGTGTGTGTTTCACTTATAGGGAGGGGTGCGTTCAAAAGATTCCTCTCAAGCTGTCTCTATCTACATTGCAGCAACTAAAGGGAGTATGTCAAAGAGGCATCAGGGTTTTCTGCCACTGACAACAGTCCCTCACTGTTCAAAGTACACCTGAAATTATCCCTATTACTCCTATTCTTGCTGGACCCAAAAACTGGCCTGTGCTGCAGTATACTACTCTCTCCTACCCCTACTCTGGAGGAATTTAAACAGACTGATCAAAACCACTCCCCACCAAAATATATCCCTGTGTAAAAAAGTGATCATGCACCAAACCTCATTCTATGAAAACAAAATACCCTACACGTTTCACAAAAAAATAGAGCTTTGTCTGGGGTGCATGAAATAAATCATAAGTGCTCAAAGAATAAAGTGCTGTAACCACCGCACGTGCTGCACTACATACTACTGACCTCTGTACACTGCCCTACATAATACTAATCTCTGTACACTGCTCTACATACTACTGACCTCTGTACACTGCTCTACATACTACTGACCTCTGTACACTGCCCTACATACTACTGACCTCTGCACACTGCTCTACATACTACTGACCTCTGTACACTGCTCTACATACTACTGACCTCTGTACACTGCCCTACATACTACTGACCTCTGTACACTGCTCTACATACTACTGACCTCTGTACACTGCTCTACATACTACTGACCTCTGTACACTGCCCTACATACTACTGACCTCTGTACACTGCTCTACATACTACTGATCTCTGTACACTGCCCTACATACTACTGACCTCTGTACACTGCCCTACAAACTACTGATCTCTGTACACTGCCCTACATACTAATAATCTCTGTACACTGCCCTACATACTACTGACCTCTGTACACTGCTCTACATACTACTGACCTCTGTACACTGTCCTACATTCTACTGACCTCTGTACACTGCCCTACATCCTACTGACCTCTGTACACTGCCCTACATACTACTGACCTCTGTACACTGCTCTACATACTACTGACCTCTGTACACTGCTCTACATACTACTGACCTCTGTACACTGCCCTACATACTACTGACCTCTGTACACTGTCCTACATTCTACTGACCTCTGTACACTGCCCTACATCCTACTGACCTCTGTACACTGCCCTACATACTACTGACCTCTGTACACTGCCCTACATACTAATAATCTCTGTACACTGCCCTACATACTACTGACCCCTGTACACTGCCCTACATACTACTGACCCCTGTGCACTGCCCTACATACTACTGACCTCTGTACACTGCCCTACATACTACTGACCTCTGTACACTGCCCTACATACTACTGACCTCTGTACACTGCCCTACATACTACTGACCTCTGTACACTGCCCTACATACTACTGACCTCTGTACACTGCCCTACATACTACTGACCTCTGTACACTGCTCTACATACTACTGACCTCTGTACACTGCCCTACATACTACTGACCTCTGTACACTGCCCTGCATTCTACTGATCTCTGTACACTGCACTACATACTAATAATCTCTGTACACTGCCCTACATACTACTGACCCCTGTACACTGCCCTACATACTACTGACCTCTGTACACTGCCCTACATTCTACTGATCTCTGTACACTGCCCTACATACTAATAATCTCTGTACACTGCCCTACATACTACTGACCCCTGTACACTGCCCTACATACTACTGACCTCTGTACACTGCTCTACATACTGCTGACCTCTGTACACTACTCTACATCCTACTGACCTCTGTACACTGCCCTACATCCTACTGACCTCTGTACACTGCCCTACATACTACTGACCTCTGCACACTGCTCTACATACTACTGACCTCTGTACGCTGCTCTACATACTACTGACCTCTGTACACTGCTCTACATACTACTGACCTCTGTACACTGCTCTACATACTACTGACCTCTGTACACTGCCCTACATACTACTGACCTCTGTACACTGCCCTACATACTACTGACCTCTGTACACTGCCCTACATCCTACTGACCTCTGTACACTGCTCTACATACTACTGACCTCTGTACACTGCCCTACATACTACTCACCTCTGTACTCTTGTCAGGGCTGGGCCCAGCCCTTCCTTCTCTGAGCTGGCCGCTCAGCTGTTGGGTAATTGCCAGCTCCTATCTCTCCACAGTGACTCACCTGTTGATGATATCCTGCTTGTCTGTCCTACCTAATTAAACAGTCCAGTCCAGATGGTCTCTGCCTTCGCCTTGGTCACATCTCTAGAGACGCTCTCCTGTTAAAGACTTGATTGGCTGACATTCCTTCTGGCTCCCTGATGTTTTGGTTTGTCTAACTATCTGTTCTGGCTCCTGAACTCTGGCTCTGTTTTGACTATGTTTACTCTGTTTACCTTTTTTTTATTATTATTAAACAAGTGTGATTTAACTGTACTTCTGTCTCAGTCTGATTCATGGTTTCTGACAGTAGACGAAGGCCAGAAATTCAGAAGATGCAGTCAATTCACTTGTTGGTAATATTTTTTCCAGATTGGATAAGCAGGATCGGCGCATGGATCAGTTTGCCACACTCCTGAGTCACACGGCTCACCTGGAATCTCCCACTGTGGCTGCTCCGGTACAACCTATGTTGCAGGCCGTCCCTGCTGCTGTACCATTCTTTGTACAGGCACCCGCCTCGAGTATTACCTCTATAAGAAGAATGTCTGGTTCCTCTCTGCTTCCCCAGCGATTTGGTCCATTTGATCCAGTCCAATGCAGAGGGTTTCCCAACCAGGTTGAGATATATTTTGAGATGCTGCCCCAGGCGTTTCCCACAGACAGAAGCAAAGTAGGTTTTCTGATATCTTTTCTTTCTGAGAGAGCCTTGGCCTGGACAAACCCTCTATGGGAGAAGCAAAAACCTGTTGTCTTGAGTTACCCTGAGTTTGAAGCTTCTTTTAAAAGGGTATTTGACATTCCCACATGATCCGCTTCTGCTGCCAAGTGCCTCATGTCCATCAAACAGAGTACGGGAACTGTTGCCGCTTACGCCATTGAATTCCGTACTCTGGCAGCAGAGGTTGCTTGGAACAATGAGGCCCTCGTGGCTGCTTTTTCTCATGGTCTCTCGGATACCATCAAGGATAAGAAAGCAGCCTGAGATATACCCACTGAGCTGGAAAGTTGATCACGTTTGCCATCCTCATTGACTCCAGACTCAGAGAAAGACTCTTTTTAAGGAGCACTTGCGGAAGCCTCCTGTACATTTGTCTCCGAGCTTTGCAGTCCCACCCCTGCCTCTCTCAACTCCCATGCCTCCTGGTACCGAGTTGGTCAGTGAAAGTGAACCCATGCACTTGGGTTTCACACGTCTCTCTGCGGATGAGAGAACCTGTAGGAGGAGGGAGAGATTGTGCCTTTATTGTGGCCAGGCAGGTCACTTTTTGAAGTCTTGTCCTACCCGTCCAGGGAACGCCCGAACCTTGAGGTCCTGTCACAGACAGACCTTAGGTGGTCGTTGTTTCGTCCCCAGTTATCCAGAAGGATAAGCCCCTGGTTTCCGTTACCCTTTCTTGGGCTTGTCCATCGAGATACAGGCTTTAATCGACTCTGGGGCTGCAGGCCTGTTCATCGATTCTGCCTTTGTATCGAAGCACTCAATTCCACTGCAGCTGCATGACACTCCACTTGCCATTGAAACTCTTGACGCGAGACCTCTACAGCCTGCCCATGTGACTCATGAGACTGTTGCGTTGTCCATGGTCATAGGGGCTCTTCACCATGAGATAATCCAATTCCAAGTTATTTCCTCACCTAAGTTTCCGCTGGTTATTGATTATCCTTGGTTACAGAGGTACAACCCCTCTTTTGATTGGCTCTGTGCTGAGGTTCTCTCCTGGTCGCCACAATGCACAAAGACATGCTTCCAGAAGGTAACCAAAGTCCTGTGCACCTTCACTCTCCTCCCTGCCGGAAAAGTACTGCAATTTTAGCGATGTCTTTGACAAAGGTCAAGCCAGTAGTTTGCCTCCACACCGGTCGTACGATTGCGCAATTGACCTTCAACCTGGTGCCACACCCCCTCGTGGCCGGGTTTACCCTTTGTCGGTCTTGGAGAATAAAGCCATGGAGGAGTATGTTGCAGACACACTTTCTCTGGGTTTCATCCGCAAATCCTCATATCCTGCTGGTGCTGGTTTCTTCTTTGTAAAGTAGAGTGGCGAACTGAGACCTTGTATCGATTATAGGGGTCTCAGTCCTTTCACGATTAAGAATGCCTATCCAATTACGTTGATTATGGAGTTATTTGACCGCCTCAAGGGAGCAAAGGTTTTCTAAAAGCTTGATTTGAGAGGGGCATACAATCTCGTGAGGATTAAGAAGGGTGACAAGTGGAAAATAACAATAAAACATAATAATAATACCAGAACAGGCCATTATGAGTACCTCGTAATACCTTTTTGCCTATGTAACGCCCCAGCAGTTTTCCAGGAATTTATTAACGATATCCTCCGAGATTTGTTGCTGTTATGTGTGGTGGTTTATTTCAACGATATCCTCATATTTTCCAAGTCTGTTTTGACTATGTTTACTCTGTTTACATTTTTTTTTAATTATTATTATTATTAAACAAGTGAGATTTAACTGTACTTCTGTCTCAGTCAGATTCATGGTTTCTGACAACACTGCTCAATATACTACTGACCTCTGTACATTGTCCTACAAACTACTGACCTCTGTACACTGCTCTACACACTACTGACCTCTGTACATTGTCCTATATCCTACTGACCTCTGTACATTGTCCTATATCCTACTGACCTCTGTACGTTGTCCTATATCCTACTGACCTCTGTACACTGCTCTACACACTACTGACCTCTGTACATTGTCCTATATCCTACTGACCTCTGTACATTGTCCTACATCCTACTGACCTCTATACACTGCCCTACATCCTTGATAGCAGCAAACAAATACTCTTGCGCATAAGTAGGATTTCCAGGTAAACTAATGTTCAAGGGATAATTTCTCAGGCCTTGCTGTCCTCCAGGATAGGGGTATCCTAGAAGTCATAAGAGAAATAAAGAAAAGAGGGCACACCGGCCTTGTGCATTATCCTTAATTTATTGATAAAAACTTTTTACAAACGTGAAGAAAATTAGGAAGCTTTCACAAAGCGATTTTTCTTCATGTTTGTGAGTTGCTTTTAATATGTTTTTATCAATAAATTTATTAAGGATAATGCACAAGGCCACTGCCCTATATCCTACTGATCTCTGTACACTACTCTACATACTACTGACCTCTGTACACTGCTCTACACACTACTGACCTCTGTACACTGCTCTACATACTACTGATCTCTGTACACTGCTCTACACACTACTGACCTCTGTACACTGCTCTACATACTACTGACCTCTGTACACTGCTCTACATACTACTGACCTCTGTACACTGCTCTACATACTACTGACCTCTGTACACTGCTCTACATACTACTGACCTCTGTACACTGCTCTACATACTACTGACCTCTGTACACTGCTCTACATACTACTGACCTATGTACACTTTTCTACATACTACTGAGCTCTGTAGACTGCTCTACTTACTACTGACCTCTGTACACTGCCCTACATACTACTGATCTCTGTACACTGCTCTACATACTACTGACCTCTGTACACTGCTCTACATACTACTGAGCTCTGTACACTGCCCTACATACTACTGACCTCTGTACACTGCTCTACATACTACTGACCTCTGTATATTGTCCTACATACTACTGATCTCTGTACACTGCTCTACATACTACTGACCTCTGTACACTGCTCTACATACTACTGAGCTCTGTAGACTGCTTTACTTACTACTGACCTCTGTATATTGTCCTACATATTACTGACCTCTGTACACTGCCCTACATCCTACTAACCTATGATCACTGCTCTACATACTACTGACCTCTGTACACTGCTCTACATACTACTGACCTCTGTACACTGCCCTACATACTACTGACCTCTGTACACTGCCCTACATACTACTTTCTATGTGCCATAGTGATCCTTCCATGTGCCATAGTGATCCTTCCTGCCTTCCATGTGTCAGTGATCCTTCCTGCCTTCCATGTGTCAGTGATCCTTCCTGTCTTACATATACCATAGTGATCCTTCCTGCCTTCCACATGCCATAGTGATCCTTCATTTCTGCCTTCCATGTACCACAGTGATCCTTCCCCCTCTTCCATGTACCATAGTGATCCATTCTTCTTGCCTTCCATGTACTATAGTGTTCCTTCCATGTACCATAGTGATCCCTCCTTCCTTTATTTCATGTACCATAGTGATCCTTCCTGCCTTCCATGTACCCTCCCCCTCCCATTATTTATTTTGTCCACACCCACTTTTTACTGTGGCGTGCTTAGTGCACCACAGGTCACTATCTCCCTGAAATGTCCATCATTCTCACGTTAAAAAGCTGGAAGGTATGTCACTGCTTTTGCCAATGGCTCCTGCTGCTCCCATAGTCCCTGTGTGAAGAGGAAGAGAGGGGAGAAGAGATGCAGCCATACACACTGCTGGTTCTCTTCTCCCCTCTCTTCCCCTTCACACAGGGAAGGGGGTAGGACAAAAAGCTTTAAAACGTTTTTTACCTTAAAGTGGTTGTAAACCTCAGACATGAAATATGAACAAACCATATCCCTCTATAGTGTGTACATGTCTCCATCCAGAGCACCAAGTGTCATGTCTGTCTGCTGCCTCCTTCCTCTGTTATCAGCACGAGTCCCTTCTCACAGGCTTTCCTGACACCAAGAGAAAAAAGGTGACAGGGGATGGATCTCCAGCAGATTGACAGCCTCAGCTCTGTTCTTTTGTGGAGGGTGTGTGTCCCATCCCTCCATTCAGCTCTCAGAGTTCTCCTCAGAAGGCTCTGTAGAGTGTAATTTCAGCTCTCCGTCCCTTTTTTCTGAACACTCAGACAAACTTTATAAGTTCTGAATGTTGAACAGCCATAGAAAAGAGAAGGATGCAGATAAACAGGTACAACTTCTGTAGGAGGATTTATTTGATCTCTGTGTATCACCTGAGGCCAGTCACTTCACTGGGTATAGGTAAGGGTTTACAACCACTTTAATGCAGGGAATGCATTAAGGTAAAAAAAAAAAAAAAAAAATTGGCTTTAGAACCACTTTGATAATCCTATGAAAACTGCAAATCAATTTTTCTATTTTTTAACAGATCACCCAGAGCCCCTCAGCCTGAACGGGACAGAGAATTCCTGAGTACTAGACATGTGTAGAATGGAAAAATGTGTTTTGTTTCGTTTCGGGTAGATTCATTATGTTACTAATTTCATTGCATCGATTTGCTACGGAATTTGTTTTGTTATGTTTATTACTTTTCTAATGAATTCCAAATTTTCAGAACAATTCGAATTCAGATCGATTGAAAATTAATGACCGACTCGCATTATGTGTGAAGAATAACTGGTTGTTGAGGAGAAGGTCGGGAAGTCAGCTGTGGTGTCTAACAACCGATGACTCATCAGCTGTCAGCGGGCTTTCCCACTGACAGCTGAGTGTAAACAAAAGAAGACTGGTAATGAAAAATGCAGAAAAACACAGCGTGGGGTCCTCCCAATCCATAACAGGCCCCTCGGGTCTGGTGGATTTTAAGGAGAACCCCACACCAAGATAAAAACCCAAACAAAAGGTGATACATATCTCCTACCCAGGACTCCTCCTTGGTGTATTACTGGGCTGTATATGACAAGCACCTGACCACTGCCCTCTGTACACTGAACTATATAGGACATATCCCACACCCACATACCTGTCCCTGAGCCACCCCCATCAAATCATTTTTTGCAGCTATTACCTTTTGTACCACCACCCCCTCCCTTTAGAATGTAAGCTCTACGAGCAGGGCCCTCCTGTACCTTTTGTATTGAACTGTACTGTAATTGTGTTGTCCCCCTTATACATTGTAAAGCGCTGAGTAAACTGTTGGCGCTATATAAATCTTGTATAATAATAATAATTATTATAATAATGACATACTTCTGACAACTGCAGTCTGAGCTGTATATGACAAGCACCTGAATACTATACTCTCTAAGCTATGCTATACATGACATGCATCCTGTACATAGGCCTGTATAAGATATAGTTCTGACCATTGCACTATATACTGTACACTGGGCTAGTGACAACAGCAATCTCTACACTGGGCTGTATATGACATGTTCCTAACCACTGCACTCTATATACTAAGCACTATATGACAAACTGCTGACCACTGCACTCTGTATGCTGTACTGTACATGGCATGTTCCTGGCAACTGCACTTTGTACACTGGGATGTTCATAACATCCTCCTGGCCACTGTACTCTTTACCCTGGGCTCTATATGATATACTCCTGACCACTGTACTCTGGGCTGCACATGATATACTCCCGACCACCGCACTCTGTACCCTGGGCTGTAAATGATATATCCCCGACCACCGCACTCTGTACCCTGGGCTGTACATGATATACTCCCGACCACCGCACTCTGGGCTGTACATGATATACTCCTGACCATGGCATCTCTGTATCCTGGGCTGTATATGATAAACTACTGACCACTGTATTCTGGGCTGTACATGATATACTCCTGACCACTGTACCCTGGGCTGTACATGATATACTCCTGACCACCGCACTCTGTACCCTGGGCTGTATATGATATAACCCTGACCACCGCACTCTGTACCCTGGGCTGTATATGATATAACCCTGACCACCGCACTCGGTACCCTGGGCTGTACATGATATACTCCTGACCACGCCATCTCTGTATCCTGGGCTGTATATGATAAACTACTGACCACTGTATTCTGGGCTGTACATGATATACTCCTGACTACCGTACCCTGGGCTGTACATGATATACTCCTGACCACTGTACCCTGGGCTGTATATGATATACTACTCCTGACCACTGCACTCTGGTCTATTATTCAGTGTTATGTTTAATCTGATGACCTGCAAAGGCTTTTAAAGCCTCACCTATGAGTAATTTTTGGGGATCAAAGTTTGTTGTCATTGCACTGGCAAATTTTTTTTGTCCAATCAATTTTTTATTATAATTTTACTTTTAACAAGATTGCAGTTAACAAATAAAAAAAAAAAGGTAGAGATCCAATTGGTCAGGAAAATGACTTGTCTGGAATGTGGAGGTGGAGTGGTTATTAATTTGTGTACAATACAATATACAACGTGTTACATTATTATAACAAAGTATTGTAGAAAAGATCACAACATTTGTGAAAGAGGAACACCTTAACCACTATTGTAAGAATACGGGCGGATGGGTGCTTTCCAATTCTAGGAGGATGTCCAGCCGCTGTGAGCAGCCCAGGTATCATGTGATTGCTGTGACAGATCGCATGTAAACACAACTGTCATGAATGGATTTCATTTATGCTAGATTGCTTACTATTGTGATCTCTGTGATCGATCACAGTGATCACATAGTACAGGGCCATTCATAGCAGTCAATCATGAAAGTTAAAACGATTGCTGTTACAATGATCATTACTGTAACAAGCATTAACAGTGTTAAAAAAGATCACTTTCCCAGGAGTAGTGCAGTGTCACTATGGTGGCACTGCACTACTCTGGCTATAGCATGATTCATACTGTTACCAGTAAGTGTCTTTAATCACTGTCACCCACTCACAGTGTCCCTAATCACCACCACACCAGACGCTGTGTTCCTGATCCCCACCACACCAGTTACAGTGTCCCTGATCACCACCACACCAGGTACAATGTCCTGATCACTGCCACACCAGTTACAGTGCCCCTGATCACCGCCACAACAGTTACAGTAATCTGATCACCGCCACACCAGTTACAGTGTCTCTGATCATCATACCAGTTACAGTGTCTCTAATCATCATACCAGTTACAGTGTCTCTAATCATCATACCAGTTACAGTGTCTCTAATCATCATACCAGTTACAGTGTCTCTGATCACCACCACACCAGACGCTGTGTTCCTGATCCCCATCACACCAGTTATATTGTCCCTAATCACTGCCACACCAGTTACAGTGTCCCTGATCACCACCACACCAGTTAGTGTCTGATTACCACCACACCAGTTACAGAGTCCCCAATCACCACCACAGCAGTTACAGTGTCCCTTTTTACCACCACACCGGTCATATTGTCTCTAATCACTGCCACACCAGTCATATTGTCCCTAATCACCGCCATCCCAGTTACATTGTCCCTGTTCACCACCACACTAGTTACACAGTCCATGATCACCAACACACCAGTTACAATGTCCTTGATCATCATACCAGTTACAGTAGCCCTGATCACCGCCACATCAGTTACAGTGTCTCTGATTACCACACCAGTTAAAGAGTCCCTGATCACCACCACACCAGTTACAGGAGTCCCTGATCACTGCCACACCAGTCATATTGTCCCTAATCACCGCTGCACCAGTCATATTGTCCCTAATCACCGCTATCCCAGTTACAGTGTCCCTGATCACCACCATACAATCTCAATTATCCAAACTCACGTGTCAATGAGCCCTAACAGTGCAGCCAGTCACAGTTCTCTGATCACCACCACACCAGCCACAGTGTCGCCAGACCAGTGTAGCTAGAATCAGTGTTCACGATTGTCTGTTTATCAACCAAGTTTCTGCCTATTGCCTGGACCAATCCTTTGTCCATATGCTGACCATGTCTCTGTCTACTCCTGAACTGAATGAGTACGTTCCTTGAGACACCAGTCCCAGCCAAAACCTGCGGGCAACTGCACTTCTGGAACTCTTCTTTTCTTCAGTTCTTCAGCCTTGTGTACTTCCTGGCCAGTGAACATGACATTCTGGGGGCAGTCATGTACCAGTAGGCTAGGCTTGCTTGGCTTATAGGAATGGAGACTGCTATAGGTGATGCTACACTAAGTTATATTCCCTGACCACTCATATGGAGGGGACCATTAGAGTACATTGGCTTTGATATAATCAGTTGATTTGTGGGATACACAAGATACAATGTCAGGTACATAACCAGTCAAGACATTGGGAAGGTCTCACACATGTGGTATCACCATACTCAGCAGGAGTAGCAGAATGTGTTTTGGAGCGTAATTCTAAGTATGGGCCTGCTGTATGTGAGAAATATTTTATTAAATTGACAATGTTGTGTAAAAAATATTAAGTTTTCAAAAGACTGTCCATGCCTCTTAGAAAAGACCTTGGAGTGTTTTCTTTCCAATATGGGGTAATTGTGGGGGTTTTCAACTGCCCTGGTGTCCCAGGGCCTCTAAACCTGCAATAGGTTGTCAAGAAATTAGAGGTGTAATTTATGCTCCTAGAAAGCTTGAAGGTGCTCCTCGTATTTTGGGCCTCTGTGTGGCTAGTCTGAAAAAATCTCACACGTGGTATCTCCATACTCGGGAGAAAAAGCAGAATATGTTTTGGGGTGTAATATTTTCTTTCCTATATTGTCCAAAAACTTGTGGCAAACAATGGCATTTTCAAATCACTCATTATACCTCTTAGAAAAGACCTTGGAGTGTGCTTTCCAATATGGGGTAATTGTGGGGGTGTTTCCACTGTCCTGGTGGCCCAGGGCCTCCAAAACTGCAATAGGTGGTCAAGAAATTAGATGTGTAATTTATGCTCCTAGAAAGCTTGAAGGTGCTCCTCGGATTTTGGGCCTCTGTGTGTCTGAAAAAATCTCACACGTGGTATCTCCATACTCAGGAGAAAAAGCAGAATATGTTTTGGGGTGTAATAATAAGTATGTCTATGATGTGTGTTAGAAATATCTTATTAAATGCTGTGTATAAAAAATAAAAATATTTTAATTTTCTTTCCTATATTGTCCAAAAACGTGGCAAACCATGGCCTTTTCAAATCACTCATTATGTCTCTTAGAAAATACCTTGGAGTCTTTGCTTTCCAAAATGGGCTCATTTTGTGGGAACTTCCACTGTCCTGGTCCTAGCTGCTACACTTATCTTTAAAAATAAAAAAAAGTGTCTCCTGACATTTAGGGGTCTAGTCATAAAACATTTGCATAGCAATCAGTCCAATGAAAGTGCATGTACATTCCTTTTGTGTGCATAGAGGTAAACAACAAATGTTATCAGACTATTTGCTGTGCTGGTCGAATGCTTTCCATTACTTTAAGATGAAAAATGTAGTATTTGGCCAAAAAGTGGCGCAAATCCCAGTGAGGATTTATCGCCAACCAATAGCAAATGCGGTATTTTCCATTTTAAATTAACGGTTGGTTTAACGTTGTTGGTATTATTAACTTATATTCTTTGAAGTCTACTGTACTCATAGGTGCACGAGTATGAGCTCAGTTATTTGTATGAAACCATGCCTGATGGAGGAGACTAAGAAGGTCTATTTACAAAAAAATTAGTTGGACGAATGTGACAAGCATTCATCCAGCCGTGACAAATTCTGTCTGAATTTTATTTAACCACTTAAAGACCAGCCGCCACAGTTGTACTGCGGCAGGTTGGCTCTATTACGCGAATCACCGTCATTGTACGTCGCTTTGTGTAATAGATATAGCAGGCGTGCACGCCGTGGTCCCGGAGCCCATGGCCGGCGGGCGCGATGGCCACCCGCGATCGCTCATCACAGAGGCAGAACAGAGATCTGCCAGTGTAAACATGGCGGATCCCCATTCTGACAGGGGAGCCGAGAGTGATCGTCTGTTCCTTGTGAAGTGATTAGGAACAGTGATCTGCCTCCTCCTCCAGTCAGCCCAGCCCCCCATACAGTTAGAAACACCTCCCTAGGGTACACATTTGATCGCCCCCTAGTGTTAACCCCTTCCCTGCCAGTGACATTTATACAGTAATCAGTGCATTTCTATAGCACTGATCGCTGTATAATTTTCACTGGTCCCAAAAAAGTGTCAAAAATGTCCGATCTGTCCGCCGCAATGTCGCAGTCCCACTAAAAAAAAAAAAAAAAAAAAAAAACGCAGATCACCGCCAATACTAGTAGAGAAAAATAAATAATAAAAATGCCATAAATCTATCCCCTATTTTGTAGGCGCTGTGAACTTTTGCGCAAACCAAGAAATATACGCTTATTGCGATTTTTTTTACCAAAAATATGTAGAAGAATACGTATCAACCTAAACTGAAGGAAGGAATTGTATTTTTTTTATATATTTTTTGGGGATGTATATCATAGCAAAAAAGTTAAAAAAATATCGTTTTTTTTTACAATTGTCCCTCTTTTTTTGTTTATAGCGCAAAAAATAAAAACCGCAGAGGCGATCAAATACCACCAAAAGAAAAAACTCTATTTGTGGGAAAAAAAGGATGTTAATTTTATTTGGGTACAGCGTCGCATGACTGCGCAATTGTCAGCTAAAGCAACGCAGTGCTGTATCGTAAACAATGGCCTGGTCATTAAGGGGATAAATCCTTCTGGTTATAACAGTGATTTCCTATGGTCCTCAGCTCCATCTAGTGGTTACATTGCGGTGTTTGTTTTTCCTGAAATGTCATCTAAGGGAAAGTATTGCAATATCACATTATGGCCATTAAATGGAACTGATGAACACAGAATGAATAAAATACAACCAAACTTCACAATAGCTGGATGAAGGCTCGTCACATTTTTATTTTTCTCCTGCTATCAATGGCCAACACGGTACAACACTTCATCCATGTCTTTGGTGATCTCTGATCTCCTTATGAACTGTTTCTTACATGATGAAGATCAGCCATGGAGTATATCTGAGGTGTATATCAGGGTGTGCTTCTTCCACACATGAGAGCTGTGATGTCCAGCAAAATTCATATAGAAGACATTTCCCGCACTCAAGGCTCTAATACACCTCGAGGGTTGTGTGGGATCCCTGATGTACAGGAAGACAGGACTTCAATGAGGGACAATTCCCTCACTTGGAACAGGAAAGTGGCTTCTCCCCCATGTGAGATCTCTGATGTCTGGAAAGATTGCACTTTAAAGAAAAACATTTTCCACACTCAGGACAGGAATACGGCTTCTCACCTGTGTGCATTCTCTGATGTCTGTAAAGATGTGACTTCCTTGAAAAACATTTCCCGCACTCAGAACAGGAATACGGCTTTTCCCCCGTGTGAGATCTCCGATGCATGGAAAGATTGGATATAACTGAAAAGCATTTTCCACACTCAGGACAAGAATACGGCTTCTCCCCTGTGTGAGATCTCTGATGTATGACAAGTTCTGATTTTTGTACAAAACACTTCCCGCACTCAGAACAGGAAAGTTGCTTCTCCCCCGTGTGCAATCTCTCATGTCTGACAAGATGTGACTTCACTGAAAAACATTTCCCGCACTCAGGACAGGAATATGGTTTCTCACCCGTGTGCAATCTCTGATGGCTGTAAAAATGGGATCTCTGTGAAAAACATTTCCCGCACTCAGGACAGGGATACGGCTTTTCCCCCGTGTGAGACCTTTGATGTGTGGAAAGTTCTGATTTTTGCACAAAACATTTCCCGCACTCAGAACAAGAATATGGTTTCTCACCTGTGTGCAATTTCTGATGACTATAAAGATTGGATTTATGTGAAAAACATTTCCCGCAATAAGCACAGGAATATGGCTTTTCCCCCGAGTGACACCTTTGATGTGTGACAAGTAATGATTTATGCACAAAACATTTCCCGCACTCAGGACAGGAATGCAGCTTCTCCCCTGTGTGAGATTTCTGATGTGTATAAAGATTTGATTTATCCATAAAACATTTCCCGCACTCAAGGCAGGAATATGGCTTCTCACCTGTGTGCAATCTCAGATGTGTATAAAGTTTACATTTCTCGGAAAAACATTTTCCGCACTCAGAACAGGAATATGGCTTCTCACCTCTGTGCAATTTCTTATGTCTGCAAAGATTGGATTTAAATGAAAAACATTTCCCGCACTCAGGACATGAATAAGGCGACTCCCCTGTGTGAGACCTCAGATGAGTGACAAGTTCTGATCTTAGTACAAAACACTTCCCGCAGTCAGTACAGGAAAACCTCTCATCTGTTGGAAGGACGGCACCGTCCCTCACAGTCTGAGGTTCCTCAGGATAAGAGGAATACGATGGTCCATCTACACTGTGTGGTGCCGGATGGACATTTGAGGTAGTCGGGTTTTCTCCTGGACTATACTGTGTGATGTCCTCATCTTCTACTTTACAGTCTGGAGACAAAGTGAGACAATCCTCTGAGGTTTTCCTCATCTCCCGTCCATCTACTAAAATAGAAATAAAAAGATTATTACTAGACATGAGCAGATTGGTTCCCCTAAACCAGGACTCTGCCCACATCAGGCAGCTTTGTCTCTGAGGATCTTACAATTCCCCCCTCAAGGTAACTAGTAAATGGGTCCTCTGAATCTCAGCCAACAACCAAGATAAAGACTGGACTGATCCTGAAGACCACCATCATTGGGTTATTGACTACTCTGACTAGTCTAGATACATAAATTGTGTCTGCAGCACAGAGAAGGAAGATTATCCGAGAGAATTACAGGAACACAGGACAGGGAACACAGCTCAGGAAAGTGACCAGGGTATTACAGGCTGATATCACCCAGTCCTTGCCCTACTCTGGACCAATCAGTGAGCAGCATGGGTGGAGGAATGTATTTAGTGTTAATGACCCACCTGTGCTGATCTCTGTAGGAGTGTCCTCCTCTATAAATGTCCCCGTTATTCCATCCTCCTCCATAGACTGCCGATCACCCCTCACATACATCTCTTCTTCTTCTGCTTTAATCTCAACTTTTATATCATTTAGATCTTCACCCTAAACCAAAAAAATTACATAAGTAAAATATAAGCTTTAATAGCTATCATTTGTGATATCACATACAAAACTCCACACATCGTCTCCACAAGTCCATGTTTTACATACTCTGTCCCACCAACCTTGTAATGGTGAGGGATGGTGTGATCTTCCTGTGCGGAATCCTGGAAATACAGAGGACGGGGACATCTCTCTGGTGGGTTCCTGGTATTAGATGGCTCCATCATATTCTTGCGTCCTTCTGAAAACTCTTCCATCACTCCATACTCCTCATCCTCCTCTTTATACTCTTCTTTAACAACATTATAATCACTGAGGATTCCACTCTGAAAGATAAAATATTACATTCATTGTAACAAACATGCTGTGTATAAATCAGAACTACCAATAATTGTTCCTCATCTACCTGATGATGGTGAGGGATGGTGTGAACTTCCTGTGTGGAATACAGAGGACGGGGACATCTCTCTGGTGCATCTCTGTAGCTGGATGTCTCCACCATGGCGTTGTGGTACAGATTGTTGTGTCCTCTTACAAATTCAGACTCCTTCTTCACCCCATCCTCATCATCCTCCTCCTCTATTATTACTTTAATATCAACTTTAGAATCTCTCAGGTTTTCACTCTGAATACATAATAAAAATGACATCAGTTGTAATAATGCAAAAAATGTACAGATCCTAATGATACTATCAGTGATTGTTCCTCATCTACCTGATGGTGAGGGATGGTGTGATCTTCCTGTGTGGAATCCCGGGAATACAGAGGACGGGGACATCTCTCTGGTGGGTTCCCATTACTGGATCCATCTGTAGGAAACACACACACTGACTGAATACATTGTTTCTATGTGTTTATCAGATGATGGGGGATCTAGGTGGACCCTCCGTACTGCTCTCTCCTTTACAATAAAGTCTCCTCTTACCCGGTGATGTGAGGGGCGGCTGATTGTCCATCATGACGTCCTTGTAGAGATCCTTGTGTTCTTCTAAATACTCCCACTCCTCCATGGAGAAATAGACAGTGACATCCTGAGATCTTATAGGAACCTGACACACACAATGATACAGTCACCATCCAGACACATCCCTTGTCTGTTACTGGATAATGTCCCAGAATTCCCAGCACCGCTCACCTCTCCTCCATGATCTCTCTGGTAACTTCTAGATTCTTCTTTTTATTTCTCTATTCTATCAGGGAAGTAGGTGGAGGCAGGAGGAAAACAGGAGGAAAACTCTAGATTTGAACATAAATAGTAAAATCAAATGATATTCCCAGAATCCTTCTCCCCTCAGGTGTGTATTGTAAAAAAAGCCCCATTTCAGAGTGATATATTTGTCTACACCCCCCGCCCTCCCCCCACTCTGTGGTGTCACAGTCAGGGGTCAGGCTCAGAGACCAATAGCAGTAGAGAGGCTCCCACCAACCAGCTGAAGCAGGTCACCCTGATTAGTATCAGGTCACAGTCCTCAGGATTGCCCCACCAGGTGGTGAGCAGGCTGGGGTCCAGTAGCAGATCTAGCAGAAGCATCGTCAGTAACAAGCCAAAGGTTGATAACAAGTAGTTGCAGGTTGGGGTCAAGCATAAGTGTAGTCGAGTTACAAGCCAAAGGTCGGTAACGACTGGTAGCAAAGAATAAATCCACAGCAGGAGAGACAAGAGCAAGATTCTGGCTGGAGAGCACACTACAGTATTCTGGCAAACAGGAAGTGCAAAGGCATGGTTAAAATAAGAAGTTCATTGGAGGAGCAAAGGGTTCAAGGTTTAAGAAAAACAAGGTTCAAGGCAAGATTGTTCAAGGAATTGTTCCGGCTTCTGTCCAGCATCCCTATGTGATAGCATTGGGCAGGTGATAGGAACTCTTTTTGGAGATATTAGGAGTCTAATAGACCCCAATGTCTCCTCTACCCTTCACACCATCCAACCAAGAAACAAGGAAAATGGGGCGCCTCTGAGTATGTATCAAAAAACATTTATTATTAAAAATAATATCCACAAGCGAGCCATAGGTTAACTCATCATAAGATAAATAACACAAATTATAATATCTTGCCATGTGATGTGTAGGATACTTTGTATAGGCACCACAGTTTTTCTTTTTCTTTTAGTTTTTAAGTTGTATATGCATTGTTTGTCTTGAAAATGCAATAAAAAAAAAATTTATAAAAAGAAAAAAAAATAATAATATCCACTCACATGGAAGATAGCATATCTGCATTCAGGCATGTCTCTGGATGAGAGGAGAGGAGAGGGACTGCAAGCTTCAGCATGTCCACAAACGGCTGGCGAATCCACATAAGATGATGTGAGGTGGTGGGGCACAGCGGTTCTTCTCCTTGGCACACAGAACTGAGATATGATGGAATGTAGAAGCATCCAGGCATGTGTGGGTTCCAGTGGAGGGGGAAGGAGGATGCCGGGTCCTGTCACAAGCAGTGCCGTGATGTTGTCAGTCTCCTCTGGTAGCACGGCCGTGGAGAGGGAACCAGAACGAGGCTTGGCACACACAGCAAAGCGTGGCGCGGAGCCATAACGTCACCAATGTGCAACATGTCTCCAAGTATACAGGCTATGGATGGTCGGCATAGCAGCACTCCTTTGTCAAGCAGCACAGATCGGCTTGGTTAGATGTGTCTCCTGGCTGTACTGGTCAAGAAAGGGTGCATCTGAGACTGGACATTCTGGTTTCACGTGAGATCAAAACATGGATATGCCTCGGTCTCACTGCAGTCTCTCTCCCCCCCGCCGGTGGATTTTTTCTCGGGCACTGATGAGCATGGGACAGCCCGGGAACCACAGGAGGAGGGCGGGCTTCCGGCGTAGTGGGCATCGCATAGCCGGTTGTGTGAAAGTGGTCAGCAGCTATGGAGCTGCCACATCACTTTCACACAACCGGCTATGCGATGCCCACTACGCCGGAAGCCCGCCCTCCTCCTGTGGTTCCCCGGCTGTCCCATGCTCATCAGTGCCCGAGAAAACATCCGCCGGCGGGGGAAGAGAGACTGCAGTGAGACCGAGGCATAATCATGTTTTGATATGGTCAGCAGCTATGGAGCTGCCACATCACTTTCACTTTGAAGCCAGCTCTACAAAACCCACATAAGATGATGGCAAGCCATCAGCTTGTGATCCAAAGTTCACCCTTTGGATGTACATAGTATGTCCAAAGAGCTGAACTGGAGATTGATATACAATATATATTGTATATAGGTATCTGCCAGGTGTGAGAAAGGGGCTGAATGCCCAGAAATGTTGGTGTTGGCAGAACAGCTTAGTTCCATTGTTTTCTTGTATCCGGTATGGAGTCCGGAGTCAAGTTGTGTGGTTTCTCATCCCTGCTGTCTGCCTAGTACAGGCTCAGCAGTCCTTAGGTGAGTCTTAATATAAAAAAAAAAAAAAAAAAAAAAAAAAAAAAAAAGAAAAGAAAAGAAGACTTGATTTCCCCATCCACACATTCAAAGTGGATGGGGAAATATTCCCCGTTGAGCCTTTGTATTCTAACAGCAAGAAGACTTCCCTGCCATCAGAATACACTGATCATTGCTTCCAGCTATAGCATGCAGCACTGATCACGTGGGAAAAAAAAAAAAAATCAGACAAGGTGGTTGTACAGAAGTGCTTTACCGGCAGAATTTCGATCCATGTATGGCCAGCCTTACTGGGGGTGGCTGTGAAACAGCAGATTGAGCTCCTGAAGACTTCGGCTTCCACACTGACCACATCTCACTTCTCACTTGATGTGGAAGTGGACTCTTTATTAAATGACACAATAATACAATATACCCATTTCATCACAAGCAGTTCTGTATTAGGAGCACCACTATTTTATTATTTCCATTTAGGTTCAGTGTTATGTCATAGGATTCTCTGACTCTGGTTTGAGGGACATTGGGAGGAGGAGCTGTGAGGTCAGTATGATGTCATTGGATTATCTGACTCTGGTTTGAGGGACATTGGGAGGAGGAGCTGTGAGGTCAGTATGATGTCATTGGATTATCTGACTCTGGTTTGAGGGACATTGGGGGGAGGAGCTATGAGGTCAGAGTGATGCTAACCTACTAACTAACATATCAACATGGATGTCACACCACTTCCCCAAACTCAATCTTTCTAAAACCAAGCTCATAATTTTTCCTCCAGCCCATGCCCCTCCCCCTCACTTCTCCATCAGGATAAATAATACAACCATCAGTCCCTCCCCTCGTGCCAAGGTACTAGGTGTAATCCTAGACTCTGACCTGTCCTTTCAGCCCCAAATACAATCACTATCCAAATCGTCCAGACTCAATTCTTAGAAGGGCAGAGAAGGCAATCTGTATCAAAGACCTGAAGCACCGAACTGTATGTTGTCTACTGGGCGCTCGGGTTCGGCACATCATGGATCTGGTGGACAGATTACTGGGGGGGGCTGGGGAAGACCCGGCTGTCATGGTGCACGCTGGCACCAATCACAAAGTCAGAAGCAGATGGAGTGTCCTAAAGAATGATTTTATGGACTTGGGAGCTAAATTGAGGAACAGGACCTCCAAGGTAGTATTCTTAGGAATACTACCGGTACATTGAGCCACACCAGAAAGGCAGAGGGAGGTTAGGGAAGTAAACAAGTGGCTGAGGAGCTGGTGTAGTAAGGAGGGGTTTGGGTTCCTGTAGGACTGGGCCGACTTCTCAGTCGATCACCAGTACTGTAGAAGGGATGGACTGCACCTAAATGAGGAGGGTGCAGATCAGCTGGGAGTAAAGATGGCCAAAAAGTTAGAGGGGTTTATAAACTAGGCGACGGGGGGTGGGGGGGGCTCAGAGGTAGAGATAGTCAGCGCGGAACAAATTCCAGAGGGTAGCATTGGGGGCATTAGTGGTAGGTTGACCAAAGCACATAAACCCAAGGTAAGTAGCAAGTAGTAGCAAGTCCTAGTTGCAATCTCAAAACACCCAATAAGAGGATAGTATGCGACCGGTCTAAACTACGTGGCATGTTCACCAATGCCAGGAGCCTGGCGGACAAGATGGGAGAACTAGAGATACTGTTGTACGATGAGGATTTGGATTTTGTGGGAATTTCAGAGACCTGGTTCAACAGCTCTCATGATTGGCTGGCAACCATTCAAGGGTATACCCTTTATCGCAGGGATAGAGAGGGTAAAAAAGGGGGAGGGGTGTGCCTATATATATATATATATATATATCTCTCAAGAATAATGTACAAGTGAATGTGAGAGATTACATCACTAAGGGAGCTAGGGAGGAGGTGGAATCCTTATGGGTAGAGCTCCAAAGGGATGAAGCTAAGGGGAAAATAATACTGGGAGTATGCTATAGGCCCCCTAACCTGAGGGAGGAAGGGGAGACATATCTCCTATAACAATTTGGATTAGCAGCAAGGTTGGGAAGTGTTATCATAATGGGGGATTTTAATTATCCAGACAGACTGGGCAGTGGGAACCGCACATTCATCTAAGGCTCACCAGTTCTAAAATGTCTTGCAGGACAATTTTATGGGTCAGATGGTAGACGCGCCAACTAGAAATAAAGCGTTACTGGATCTACTGATTACCAACAATACAGAACTGATCACGGATGTGGAAATACGGCGTAATTTAGGAAACAGCGATCACAGGACATTTGGCTTCAGTATAAATACACAAATAGGAAACATAAGGGGAATACAAAGACCCTGAATTTCAAAAGAGCCAACTTCCCTAAACTATGTACCTTGCTAGAAGGCATAAATTGGGATAAAATCTTAGAAACA
The DNA here is from genome assembly GCF_042186555.1 of Aquarana catesbeiana. Lineage (NCBI taxonomy): Eukaryota > Metazoa > Chordata > Amphibia > Anura > Ranidae > Aquarana > Aquarana catesbeiana. Next base: position 1,345,043 of record NW_027362653.1, on the reverse strand, counting down.
AAGAACACAGAGGAGAGATGGGTTTGCTTTAAGAGCATATTAAATAAGGGCATTAGCCAATGCCTCCCATTGGGTAATAAATTTAGAAGAGCGAAGAAAAGTCCTGGATGGCTTAACTCCAATGTAAAAATGCATATAAAAGCAAAGAAATAGGCCTTCAAAAAATACTAGGTTGAGGGATCATCATCAGCATTCAGACTTTATAAGGAATGCAACAAGAAATGTAAGGGTACAATTAGGGCAGCTAAGATAGAACATGAAAGACACATAGCGGAGGAGAGCAAAAAAAATCCCAAGAAATCCTTTAAGTACGTAAACAGTAAAAAAGGGAGGACAGACCATATTGGCCCCATAAAGAATGAGGAAGGACATCTGGTTACAAAGGATGGGAAGATGGTGAAGGTATTGAATTTATTCTGCTTTTCAGTCTTCACAAGGGAAATGGGGGGCTTCAGTAACCAAAACTGCAGTGTTTATCCTCATGACACATCACAGGAAGCACCTCCATGGTTAACAGAGGACAGAATTAAAATTAGACTTGGGGGCCACTCTGCACACTGCTGACTGCAAGCTCCTGCTAACCCGCAGGGTTTCCCACTTCTCTAATTGAGACTGTTGATTTAAGTCCTCTCTGACCTAGTGGTCCCAGCCCGCCATTTCAGACTTACCTCATCCGGTGGGCCTTAATATTAATAACAAGGTTTGTCATATCTGGCTATTCCTAACTTGCTTTATATGGGTCACCCCTGATTGATCTCAGTTCCCCCCTTTCCTCCCCTCCCCTTCTTTTTTCCTTCTCCTCCCCCCTCGTTCTTCTCCCCTTTCTATCCCCCCCCCCCTCTCCTGATCTCCTTCCGCCTTCTCTTCCCTCTCCCTCATCCCCCTGGATCCCCCTCTTTAGGGTTACCTCATGCCAACATAAGTGGAGGAGGCGCTCTTTGGCGGGGGAGCTTTAGGTGGTGGCTCCATGGCGAAAAAGTGAAGTTCATAGAATGTTTTAGGAGGCCTACTCTCTTGTTTATTATTGTTTTATGTATATGGTCATTCACTATTCTATCTCTCAACTTACCTCTAGGACTCTGCCGAAGTTCCAATGGTTCCGGATCCGACGGGGCAAAGACTGCGGTGGCGCTACCCCTATTCGGGCCATTTCACATCTACCTACTACTGCCTCAGCCATGGCTCCTTCGGATGATGGGAATCACCTAAAGGTAATCTCGTGGAATGTCAAGGGGCTACGCTCCCCTCATAAGCGTATGCAGATTTTAAGACACCTTAAGCGCCTGCGAGCAGATGTCGCTCTTTTACAGGAGACCCATCTGGCCGCAGACGACTTTTCTGTGCAAATTATGGGTAGGTGAGGTTTATGGCTCGCCAGCTGTGGGTCGTAAAGCATGGGTAGTAATTTTGCTCCACAAAAATTGCCATCACACCGTTCGCTCCTTTGAGACGGAATCGGAGGGCCGCAGAGTCACCCTTCACCTGACGGTTGCCTCACGTGACATCGCTAGATCTAACATATATGCCCCTAATTCCCCTGGACAGCCCTTTTTATATGATTTTACCACCTGGGTTTTACAAATCCCTGAACACTTTCATCTTATTGAGGTGAACTTCAATACTGTCATGCATACGGCTGAAGACCGTACCCCGGGCCCTGCAAGTCGAGTTCACACGGGCGACACTCCCACCATTTTAGCTCAAACGGCTTCCTCACTTCATCTTACAGATACTTGGCGCGTCTCCCACCCCACTGATCGTGAATTCACCTTTGTCTCCCCTCCTCATAAGTCATTTTCCCGCATAGACTTCCTTCTCTGCTTACCGGGTATACTCCCCTTCATCTCCTCATCGACCATCAAAGACTCCCCTATTAGTGTCCAATTGTCTGGGTTCTCAACCCCCTGCAATGCCGCACTGCCTGGGCTGAATTTGTAGAAACCAACGGGGCCCATCTTTCTACCCCAAATTTGTTCTGGGAGACGGGAAAAGCTTTTCTTAGAGGACGCATTATCTCCTATACAGCTCAATTTAAGAAACAAACTCGTCTCCAATATTTGAAGGCCAGCGAGTCCCTATGCATGGCACACTGTGCCTTAACGCTAAACTACACTATAGCCAACTCACTTACATGGCAAGCAGCCAAGCGCGCTTTTGATCACTGGTCCGCGCAGCAGGAGACTATTAGGCAATCTTACTCTGCTCTCTAATTCCATAGATACGGAAATAAGGCAGGCAAGCTCTTAGTGAAGCTGTGCTCGGGACGCCGCCGGCCGATACATATTGGAGCTCTACGATCCCCTAACGGAGACATTACTAATGCGCCCTCTGAGATTAGTGCCATCCTCACTCAGTACTATACCAGTCTTAACTCGGGAGACTCCATCGACGTAGAGGCAGCGAAAAAATTGCTCACGTCAATTAAACTACCTACCCTGTCTCCTGACCAGTTGGACACTCTAAATGCCCCCATTTCCCATGAGGACATCTGCTCTACTATTAAATCCCTCTCTAATGGAAAAGCCCCTGGCCCAGACGGCTTTTTGGCAGAATTCTTTAAAATGACATCCGAATTCATCCCTGAGACCCTATCCCATGTCTATAAAGCAATGTGGGCTGAGGGCCCATACCTTCCCTCGGGCACGCAAGCTCACATTAAAAACTCATCGCCAAAAAGGGAAAAGATCCCCTCCTACCGGGCTCGTATAGGCCTAAAACCCATAATCAACCTAGACGCGAAAATTCTATCCAAAAACGTTGCATCCCGTCTAGCGCACATCCTCCCATCAATCCTCCATCCGGCCCAATCAGGATTTGTTGCAGGGCGGTCTGCCACCCTCAAAATTCGTAAGGTCCTTCTAGCCCTTGAATTTGCTAAGATGCATCCTGACCTTGACACAGCCATTGTTTCGCTAGATGCCGAGAAGGCTTTCGATAACATCAGCTTTTCTTGGCTCTTCATGGTCATGAGAGCAATTGGACTGACTGGCCCCTTACTACAATTTGTCCAAAAAATGTACTCCTCACCAACGGCCCGCCTTGTTACTCCTAATTTCATCTCCTCTAACATACCACTCACCAAAGGCACACGACAAAGCTGCCCCCTATCCCCTCTTCTTTTTAACATAGTCATCGAACCACTCTCCAGACTTTTAAACTCACCGTCAGGGGTGAGTGGTGTTACGGTAGGCAACCAAGTCTTACGCTCGGCTCTATTCGCCGATGAAGCCCTCTTATTCTCAACCAACCCCTCCACGGATATTTCACTCCTCCGAGACCTATTTGGGACATTCCGGGCCTGTTCGGGGCTCCGGATTAATTTTGACAAGAGCAAAATTTTACCTCTCAACCCACAGCTGGCTCGAGTTTGGATGGGCTCATCCCCATTCATAGTAGCGAAACATATCACCTACCTGGGCATTCGCATTGGCAGGGAACCCTCCTCTCTACATAGCCTGAACTACCACCAGGTGATAGCCAAGATTGTACAGGAGTTGGAAGCATGGGCAGACCTACCCCTTTCACTATTTGGGAGATGCCACCTCTTTAAAATGGTCTCGTTCGCTAGATTGTTGTATCCATTACAGACCTTACCTCTATTAATGAAACATACTGACTTCCAAAAGATACACACTGCACTGCTCGCATTCATTTGGCGTGGCAGGAAACCTCGCATTGCACTTCAAAAACTTTGTCTCCCGAAGTGTGAAGGTGGAGCGGGCCTGCCCAGTATTAGATTCTATAATCTTTCCTGCCTATTGAGACAAGGTATTGACTGGTTGTCCAAAAACTTTTGTTACTCCAACTACATGCTGGAGGGCGCCCTCGTGTCTCTGTTTAATCTCCAGGCCGTCCTTCATTCTAGGCTACGCACCCTTCCCCAGCCCCTGAGATCCAACCTCATGATTAGAGACACTGATTGCCTGGAGAGAAATACGGAAACTCATGGGCCTACCCTTCTCCATCTCAAATCACCTTCCCATACTTGGCAACCCAATGTTCCCCCCTTCTATGGATCACAAGGCCTTTACTCAATGGTCATCCTCAGGCAAAACAACCAGCTCTAAAGTCATTAATCCTGCCCAAGGTACTTTTAGACCCTTTTCGGAACTAACTAAACAGTACTCCCTCACGCCACCGCACGTGTTTCACTATCATCAGCTAACCAGCTACCTCAGATCCTGCTTCAGCACGCACCAAAACCATTGTCAACGCTCTTTCATTGATGCCCTGATAGATCGGGACCAATACTCCATATCAGATATATACTCCAACCTCACCACTCATCAGGCTACAAAATACCACATTATACCCTTCAAACCCTAGATCTCTATTCTGGATGATCAAGATGCACCAGAGAAGATTCTTGCAGGATATCAAAAGATCCGTTCTCTAGTAACATGCGAAACGTGGCGAGAAACCCAGTTTAAAATCGCCCATTGGGCGTATCGTCCATTTCGCCACAGCAAAAATGACTCAACCATCTTCGCATGCCCTTGGTGCTCTACTCTGAGACCATTCCTGTTCCACAGATTATGGACCTGTCAAGCAGTCTCCACCTTTTGGGACCAGGTGTTGGACTATATTGATAGATCCCAGCATTTACATTTGCCAAGGACCCACTATTATGCCTCTTCAGTTGCGACACCCCGCAAGCTTCTTTTACCAACACCTACCTGTACCTTTCTTCCTCAATGGGTCCAGATCTGGCTTCTGGCAGCCCGCAGGGCAATAATGCAAGCTTGGATCAACCCCTCAAATTGCCTCGGTTAAACAAGCACTTTTAACACTATTTCACATTGAAAAATTGGACACCATTACCCAACATTCTACATCTCTGAAACGCTTCATTGCAAGATGGCGTCGCTTCATGGAACACTCTCTCTCTCCATAAAAAATCTCTTCCCATATGACTCCCTTCCGCTACATGGACTGGTACCTGCGGGCAGATCTTGCTAATACACTGGGCAAACTTAGGATCCAGGTCACCTCTAATGCCTTAATTTCATATATTCCCCCCCCCCCCCCGGGCATTCCACCTAATCTGTTTAGGTTGTACAGTATTTGATGTGAAATATCTGATATTTCTTCATAATGGTAGTGATCTTTCTACCCATTTTCTGAGTGAATGTTCACACTCTTCCACTCCTTTGGCAGAACCTAGAGCTGGGCAATTTTATAAAAAAAAAAAAAAAAAAAAAAAAAAAAAATCTGCGATTTAAAAAAAAAAAAAAAAAAACCCGATTCACGATTCAAATCGAGTTTTTTTTTTTTTTGGACACCGCGCCGGTCCTGGGGAGCTGCGGGCAGGAGTTTTTAGGAGAGGCCGCGGCTTTGGCCTAGGCTGCGCCGTCCGGCCTCGCGGACTAGGCCGAAGCCACGGCCTCGCTAAAAACTCCTGCCCGCAGCTCCTCAGCGGTGTCAGCGCCTGTCCTGGTGAAAAAAAAAAAAAAAAATCGATTTGCTTAAATTTTGAATCAATTTGACCTCTCAACTCGATTCAAGATTCAAATAAATTTTTTCCCCAGCCCTAGCAGAACCTCCAGTTAGTTTCTCTTGTTAGACCAGATACTGTATTATTAGCTTTCTCGTTAATGTTTATAGGCTCCAAACCACGCAGTTTTATCCTGCTCACTATGTCATATTACTTTTATTACCTTTTCTGGCAGGCTACTCCTGCATCAACAAATCCTGTACTGTTTTATAAAAACTGAGTAAACATGTAAAAAAAAAAAAATTATTATTAAAAAATTAGACTTGGGAAACTAAACATTAATAAATCACCGGGACCAGATGGCTTGCAATTGAGGGTACTTAGGGAACTCAGTCAAGTAATTGCCAGACCATTGTTCCTAATTTTTACTGACAGTCTACCGACTGGAATAGTACCAACTGACTGGAGAAAAGCCAATGTAGCACCAATATTTATAAAGGGCCCAAAATACATCCGTGGGAATTACAGACCAGTTAGCCTAACATCAATAGTATGTAAACTCTTGGAGGGGATGATAAGGGACTATATACAAGATTTTAGTAATAAGAATGATATCATTAGCAGTAATCAGCATGGATTCATGAAGAATCGTTCTTGCCAAACCAATCTATTAACCTTCTATGAGGAGGTGAGTTGCCATCTAGATAAAGGAAGGCCCGTAGACGTGGTGTATCTGGATTTTGCAAAAGCATTTGACACAGTTCCCCATAAACGTTTACTGTACAAAATAAGGTCTGTTGGCATGGACCATAGGGTGAGTACGTGAATTGAAAACTGGCTACAAGGGCGTGTTCAGAGGGTGGTGATAAATGGGGAGTACTCGGAATGGTCAGGGGTGGGTAGTGGGGCCCCCCAGGGTTCTGTGCTGGGACCAATCCTGTTTAATTTCTTCATAAACGACCTGGAGGATGGGATAAACAGTTCAATCTCTGTATTTGCAGACGATACTAAGCTAAGCAGGGCAATAACTTCTCCGCAGGATGTGGAAACCTTGCAAAAAGATCTGAACAAATTAATGGGGTGGTCAACTACATGCAAATGAGGTTTAATGTAGAAAAATTTAAAATAATGCATTTGGGTGGCAAAAATATGAATGCGATCTATACACTGGGGGGAGAACCTCTGGGGGAATCTAGGATGGAAAAGGACCTGGGGGTCCTAGTAGATGATAGGCTCAGCAATGGCAGGCAATGCCAAGCTGCTGCTAACAAAGCAAACAGAATATTGGCATGCATTAAAAAGGGGATTCATTCCAGAGATAAAACGATAATTCTCCCACTCTACAAGACTCTGGTCCGGCCTCATCTGGAGTATGCTGTCCAGTTCTGGGCACCAGTCCTCAGGAAGGATGTACTGGAAATGGAGCGAGTACAAAGAAGGGCAACAAAGCTAATAAAGGGTCTGGAGGAGCTTAGTTATGAGGAAAGATTGCGAGCACTGAACTTATTCCCTCTGGAGAAGAGACGCTTGAGAGGGGATATGATTTAAATTTATAAATACCGTACTGGTGACCCCACAATCGGGATAAAACTTTTTCGCGATAGGGAGTTTAACAAGATACATGGCCACTCATTAAAATTAGAAGAAAAGAGGTTTAAACTTAAACTACGTAGAGGGTTCTTTACTGTAAGAGCGGCAAGGATGTGGAATTCCCTTCCACAGGCAGTGGTCTCAGCGGGGAGCATTGATAGTTTCAAGAAATGATTAGATAATCACCTGAATGACCACAACATACAGGGATATACAATGTAATACTGACACATAATCACACACATTGGTTGGACTTGATGGACTTGTGTCTTTTTTCAACCTCACCTACAATGTAACTAAACCTCCAAAACATCTCCAAAATATGCGTCTTTCTAAACATTGAGACCACTAAGCAACTTATTCACTCCCTTGTTATCTCTCGCCTTGACTATTGTAACCCCCCTCCTCATTGGCCTACCTCTCTGCAAGCTATCCTCTCTTCAGTCTGTCATGAATGCTGCTGCCAGACTCATCAACCTTACCAACCCTTCAGTGTCCACCACCCCTCTCTACCAATCCCCTCCACTGGTTTCCCATTGCCCAACAAATAAAATTCAAAACACTTACAATAACATACAAAGCCATTCACAATTCTACCCCGAGGTACATCACCAATCTTATCTCCAAATGTCACCCAAACCATCCTCTCTGCTCCTTCCAAGACCTTCTACTCACTAGCTCCCTTGTCTCCTAATCCCATGCTCGTCTCCAGGACTTCTCCCGAGCCTCTCCCGTCCTCTGGAACTCACTTCCCCAATCTGTCTGGTTATCTCCCACTCCACTGTCCACTTTTAGACGATCCCTGAAAACTCATCTCTTCATGGAAATCTATCCTGCCTCCAGCTGACAATCAAATATTCTCTTGCCCTCATCAGTTCATCCCTCACAGTCCCTACCTTTTTTGTTTCACTAGCCCCTCCCTCTTAGATTCTAAGTTTGCAGAAGCAGGGCTCCTCTAACCCTCTTGTTTTGAATTGTACTGTTGTAGTGTCTCCCCACATTGTAAAGTGCTGCGCTATATAAATCCTGTATGATAATAATAATAATAATAATAATAATAATAATAATAATAATAATAATGTCATAGGATTCTCTGAATCTGAATGGGGGACACTGGGAGGAGGAGCTGTGAGGTCAGTGTGATGTCATCAGATTATCTGACTCTGGTTGGAGGGACATTGGGAGGAGGAGCTGTGAAGTCAGTGTGATGTCATAGGATTCTCGGACTCTGGTTGGAGGGACATTGGGAGGAGGAGCTGTGAGGTCATTGTGATGTCACAGGATTCGCTGACTCTAGATGAAGGGACACTGGAAGGAGGCACTGTGAGGTCAGTGTGACGTCATAGGATTATCTGACTCTGGTTGGAGGGACATTGGGAGGAGGAGCTGTGAGGTCAGTGTGATGTCATAAGATTCTCTGACTCTGGTTGGAGTGACATGAGAAGGAGGAGCTGTGAGGGGCGCTCTGTGAGGTTTCTGTATACAGAATCACTTCTCCCGGGTGCGTCCCACCTCTACTAAACTGAAAGATGAACTTTGTCTTTGGGCTTTGCCAGGACACATCATATTCCTGTGATCTCCGTGTACTCCGGAGACTTTACTGATCACATTTTAGGATGAATATCTGAGACTGGGATCATTATGGAAAAATAGTTTTCAGGACATTTACTACAAATTACATTTTCCCCCTTTTTCTGTTTGAATCTAATAAAATAAAGACATACATATTCCAATATCCCCAAAATAACCCCCATCCCCCACCACAAATAAAAGTCATATAATCCATTAGTATAGACTGATGAGGTGAGAAGGTGATTGGTGGGAAAGGTAACACATCTCCAAAATGAAGAGAATGTTCCGGACCTGCAAGTGGGGAAATGTTCTGCCCCTGAAGGGGTTAATCTACGTTTCCACACTATTACCAAAAGTATTGGGACACCTGCCTTTACACACACATGAACTTTAATGGCATCCCAGTCATAGTCCGTAGGGTTCAATATTGAGTTGGCCCACCCTTTACAACTATAACAGCTTCAACTCTTCTGGGAAGGCCGTCCACAAGGTTTAGGAGTGTGTCTATGGGGATGTTTGACCATTCTTCCAGAAGCGCATTTGTGAGGACAGGCACTGATGTTGGGCGAGAAGGCCTGGTTCGCTCTAATTCATCTCAAATGCGCTTCTGAAAGAATGGTCAAACATTACCATAGACACACGCCTAAAATTTGCCCAAAGCAATAATATTCAAGCAAGAAATAAATTGGCCCCTATTAATATTGAGACAGTTAATGGTTCATCTTTATCCTCAGGACCTGAAACGATCCCTCTAGTACTCCAATTTGAGGCTGACCATCAGCTTTCATCTAATTACCTTACCAAATTTTACTGTCGTCTTAGGCATTCCTTGGTTTTCTACCCATAATCAGTCCATTAATTGAGGAGCACAGACCATAAATATTACGTTTCTCCCCATTGCTAGGAACATTGTACCTAGCTGAAAGGCGCAGAAGCACATTTGTGAGGTCAGGCACTGATGTTGGTAAAGAAGGCCCGGCTCACAGTCCCTGCCCTAATTTATCCCAAAGGTGTTCTATCAGGTTGAGGTCAGGACTCTGTGCAGGCCAGTCAAGTTCCTCCACCCCAAACTCGCTCATTCATGTCTTTATGGACCTTGCTTTGTGCACTGGTCCAAATCATTTGGTGGAGAGGAGATTATTATTATTATACAGGATTTATATAGCGCAGGCATTTTGCGCAGCGCTTTACAACATTAGGGCAGACAGTACAATTACAATACAATTCAATACAGGGGGGAATCAGAGGGCCCTGCTCCTTAGAGCTTACAATCTAGGAGGGGGGGTCAAATGATACAAAAGGGTAATAGCTGTGGGGGATGAGCTGATGAAGAAAGTGTAGTTGTTAGATGGAGGCAGGATAGGCTTCTCTGAAGAGGAAAGTTTTCAGGGATCGCCTAAAAGTGGATAGATTTGGAGACAGTTTGACAGATTCAGGTAGGGAATTCTAGAGGATGGGAGAGGCTCAGGAGAAGTCCCGGAGGCGGATATGGGAGGAGGTGATGAGGGAGCTAGAAAGCAGGAGGTCTTGGGAGGAACGGAGAGGGCGATTAGGTTGGTATTTTGAGACTAGGTTAGTGATGTAGCTGGGGGCAGAGTTGTGGATGGCTTTGTAACTTATTGTTAGTATTTTGAATTTAATTCGTTGGGCGAGTGGCAGCCAATGGAGGGATTGGCAGAGAGGGGTAGCAGACACTGAGCGGTTTGTAAGGTGGATGAGTCTGGCAGCAGCATTCATGATGGACTGAAGGGGGGATAGTCTATTTAAAGGTAAGCCAATGAGGAGGGAGTTGCAGTAGTCGAGGCGAGAGATAACCAGGGAGTGAATCAGGAGCTTTGTGGTTTCATTGGTTAGAAAGGGACGTAGTTTAGAGATGTTGCGGAGGTTGAGGCGGCAAGCTTTGGAAAGTGATTGGATGTGGGGCTGAAAGGAGAGTTCAGAATCCAGGATAACACCTAGCACCCTGACATCTGGGGACGGGTGGATGGTTTTGCCATTGCTCTTGACAGACAAGTCAGGGGAAGAGGAACGTGGGGGAGGAAATATTATAAGCTCGGTTTTGGACAAGTTGAGTTTGAGGAAGTGGTGTGACATCCATACAGATATGTCGGTTAGTAAGTTAGTGATGCGTGAGGAGACTGATGGAGTGAGTTGAGGGGTGGAGAGATAGATCTGTGTGTCGTCAACATAGAAATGATATTGAAAGCCGTGAGAGGCTATCAGCTGACCCAGGGAAGAGGTGTAGATTGAAAATAAAAGAGGTCCAAGAAGAGAACCTTGGGGGACCCCGACAGAGAAGGGAAGAGGAGTGGAGGAAGTAGAATTGTAAGTGACACTGAAGGTGCGTTGGGATAGGTAGGATGAGAGCCACTGAAGAGCGCAGTCACGGAGACCGAGGGAGTAAAGTTTTTTTTTTTACGAGGAGGGGGTGGTCAACTGTATCAAAGGCAGCTGAAAGGTCCAGAAGTAGGAGTACAGAATAGTGTTTGTTGGTTTTTGCAGTTAGTAGGTCATTTGTGAGTTTTAAAAGAGCAGTTTCTGTGGAGTGTTGAGGGCGAAATCCAGATTGAAGGGGATCAAGAAGGTTATTCTTAGTAAAGTGGTCACTCAGTTGGTTGTAAACCAGGCATTCAGGGAGTTTAGAGGAAAAGGGGAGCAAGGAGATTGGGCGTAGGTTGTTAAGATGGGTAGGGTCCAAGGACGGCTTTTTGAGTATGAGGTTGACCAATACATGTTTTAGAGCATTGGGGAAGATGCCACAGGTGAGGGAGAGATTGAAGATGTGGGTTAGAGAGTGTAGGATGGGGTCAGAGGGTGACCGTAGTATTTGAGATGGAATAGGGTCCAGGGGACAGGTGGTTAGGTGGGCGATAGAAAGGAGTTTAGCAACTTCGTTTATAGTAGAAGGTTTGAATAAGGGGAGTGTCAATTGTACCTGTTGACATGGGGTCTTAACTGGGAGAGATACCTGTAGAGTGAAGATTTCATCATGAATTGTATCAATCTTGTTTTTGAAGTGATTAGCGATCTCCTGGGCAGTGAATGAGTTATTGGGTGGAGGACGAAGTAGAGAGTTGAAGGTAGAGAAGAGTTAGTAAGGAAAGTTAGGAAAGAATAGTATTTTTGGAGGGCAGATTTGTTTGGGTTGAAGTCTTCGAGAGACTTATGCCGCGTATACAATCAGTTGACACCGACGGGATTCCACTCAAGTTTGCCTTGCATACACACGTAGGGCTGGGAGATTTTCTCAAAAAAAAAAAAAAAAATCTGCGATTTTTTAAAAACAAACTCGATTCACGATTCAAATTTTATTGGACACCGTGCCGGTCCTGAGGAGCTGCGGGCAGGAGTTTTTAGGCGAGGCCGCGGCTTCGGCCTAGTCTGCGGCGTCCGGCCTCACGGACTAGGCCAAAGCAGCGGCCTCGCCTAAAAACTCCTGCCCGCAGCTCCTCAGGACCGGAGCGGTGTCAGCGCCGGTCCTGGGGAACTGCAGGCAGGAGTTTTTAGGCGAGGCTTCAGCCTAGTCCGCGGCGTCAGGCCTTGCAGACTAGGCTGAACCTGCAGGCTCGCCTAAAAACTCCTGTCCGCAGCTCCTCAGGACCGGCGCGGTGTCGGCGCCGGTCCTGGTGGAAAAAAAAAAAAATCTAAAGAAAATCGATTTGCTGAAATTTTGAATCAATTTGACCTCTCAACTTAGTTCAAGATTAAAATAGATTTTTTCCCCAGCCCTATACACACGGTCACGCAAAAGTTCGCTGAAATTATGACCGTCAAGAACGCGGTGACGTACAACACTACGACGAGCCGAGAAAATGAAGTTCAATGCTTCCGAGCATGCGTCGAATTGTTTCCGAGCTTGCGTAGGAATTTTGCGCGTCGGAATTGCCACAGACGATCGCATTTTCAGATAGGAACTTTTTCCGACCGAAAAATTAAGAACATGCTCTCAATCTTTTGCTGGCTGGAATTCAGGCCAGCAAAAGACCGATGGAGCATACACACGGTCGCATTTTCCTACGAAAAAATCTCATCGGTCTTTTGCGGGTCGAAATTCCGATCGTGTGTACGTGGCATAAGTCTTGTGCCACAGACGCTTAAGAGCACAACTACGTTTTTTTTGAGAATTCTGGTGTCATCTGTTTGCCAGGGTTGTAGGGGTTTGAGGCCTGATTCTGTGTGTAGTGAGGGGAGCGAGCTTGTCCAGGGTGGAGGACAGGGATGTATTGTAGATTATGGTGTGGGGTTGTTTTTCAGGGGTTGGGCTTGGCCCCTTAGTTCCAGTGAAGGGAACGCTTAAGTTGGTCAGCATACCAAGACAGTTTGGACAATTTTATGCTCTCAACTTTGTGGGAACAGTTTGGGGATGGCCGCTTTCTGTTCCAACATGACCTCACAAATGCTCTTCTGGAGGAATGTTCAGCCATTCCCATAGACACACTCCTAAACCTTGTGGACAGCCTTCCCAGAAGAGTTGAAGCTGTTATAGCTGCAAAGGGTGGGCCAACTCAATATTGAACCCTACGGACTAATGCCCCGTACACACGGTCGGACATTGATCGGACATTCCGACAACAAAATCCTAGGATTTTTTCCGACGGATGTTGGCTCAAACTTGTCTTGCATACACACGGTCACACAAAGTTGTCGGAAAATCCGATCGTTCTGAACGCGGTGACGTAAAACACGTATGTCGGGACTATAAACGGGGCAGTGGCCAATAGCTTTCATCTCTTTATTTATTCTGAGCATGCGTGGTACTTTGTGCGTCGGATTTGTGTACACACGATCGGAAATTCCGACAACGGATTTTGTTGTCGGAAAATTTTGTAGCCTGCTCTCAAACTTTGTGTGTCGGAAAATCCGATGGAAAATGTGTGATGGAGCCCACACACGGTCGGAATTTCCGACAACAAGGTCCTATCACACATTTTCCGTCGGAAAATCCGACCGTGTGTACGGGGCATAAGACTGGGATGCCATTAAAGTTTATGTGCGTGTAAAGGCAGGCGTCCCAATACTTTTGGTAATATAGTGTATGTGTGTATCATCATCTGCTGGAGATAAAAGACATCACAGTGACTATGGAGGAAGAGGACGGACATGACGGGGGGGGGTTACTGGGTGTAAATAGAAAATAAGATCTTATTACCTCCTCTACTGCTACTTCCAGCAATGTCTCTTCTCTACTTCCTCCCGACTCACCTCTCACCCCGAACTTCTTATAGTTGACATCACTTCCTGTCTGTATTCCATAGAGATTTCCTGTATTGGTAAAAGGAAGATCACCACATTGTGGAGCCCAGCGGAACTGCAGTCCCAAGAAACGTCTCCTAAACCTAGTACACACGATGAGATTATCGGACGAATAATTGTCAGTTTTTTCTTTTTTTTTTTCCATTCTAGTCTCCAGATCGAAAATTAAGAGGTTACTAAAGTACAAAAATTCTCGTACAACGGAATAAAAATTTGGAAGTGATGTAATGTATTTGTATTGTATTTTCAGACAAAAACTGTGCTGATTAAACGAAAACCATACGATCTGGTATCGCACGAAAAAACTATTTTGTGTTTGTCCTTTTGGAAAATTTCAGACGAAAGCTGTGTACTAAACAATCAGATTATCATACGATCGATTCGAAAGCACTATTTTTTGTACGATTTTCTGATTGTGTGTGCGGCCTATAGTGTAAACATGGCCTTGTGCTGTATGTGTGTATGTACTGTATATTCTTATAGATGGGGGTCATCTCCACTCCCGCCAAGGGGCATAGTAATATATTACTGCCTAGTCCAGCCTTTCTTAGCCGGGTTCTTCCAAAGGTTTCTACGGGTTCCTTGAGCAATGAACAATTTTTGTAACTGGCATCAGTGATCTGTAAGGGGGGTAGTCTTCCCACTAATGACGATGTAAGAATGTCCTTCTCCCACTGACCACTGATATAAGGGGGTCCTTCTCCCATTGGTCACCAATGTAAGGGACCAAACCACTACACTGACCACTGATATAAGGGGGTCCTTCTCCCATTGGTCACCAATGTAAGGGACCATTACACTGACCACTTAAGATGAGCTTCTAGTTTGGTTAGAGAATAGGGATGAGTTGCCAGTTCAAAATGAACTTTGGCTTTTCTGGCCCCCATACAGTGGGAGCCGAGCATAATATATACAGTAGATGCAATATTTCTACCACTTTTACATATGACAGCTTCATTCTGTCATTGGTTCCCAAAGAAGCGGTGGGTGGTTTGCCGCTGCCACATCACTAGTAGGGATGAGCCGAACACCCCCCGATTCGGTTCACACCAGAACCTGCGAACGGACCGAAAGTTCGCACGAACGTTAGAACCCCATTGACGTCTATGGGACTCAAACGTTCGAAATCAAAAGTGCTCATTTTAAAGGCTAATTTGCATGGTATTGTCCTAAAAAGGGTTTGGGGACCCGGGTCCTACCCCAGGGGACATGTATCAATGCAAAAAAAAATTTAAAAACGGCCGTTTTTTCGGGAGCAGTGATTTTAATGATGCTTAAAGTAAAAAAAAAAAAAGTGAAATATTCCTTTAAATATCGTACCTGGGGGGTGTCTATAGTATGCCTGTAAAGTGGCGCGTGTTTCCCGTGTTTAGAACAGTCCCTGCACAAAATGTCATTTTTTAAGGAAAAAATCTCATTTAAAACTGCTTGCGGGTTTAATGTAATGTCCGGTCCTGGCAATATGGATGAAAATCAGTGAGACAAACGGCATGGGTACCCCCCAGTCCATTACCAGGCATTTTGGGTCTTGTATTGATATTAAGGGGAACCCCGCACCCAAATTAAAATAAGGAAAGGTGTGGGGCCACCAGGCCCTATATACTCTGAACAGCAGTATACAGGCGGTGCAAACAAGACAGAGACTGTAGGTTTGTTGTTAAGTAGAATCTCTTTGTCATTTTGAATGGGTACATTTTTAACGTGTTTAGCTTCAGCCAAAAAATCTTTTTTAAGCTTTTTGGAAAACATAGGGAAGGGTTATCACCCCTGTGACATTTGTTTTGCTGTCTTTCCTCCTCTTTAGAAGATTTCACCTCACTTTTTGTCCCAATGACAAATGCTTTTTGAGAATTTGGGGTTTTTTTGTGGAACAAGGATTGGAAAGCATCAGTGGAAAGGAGAAATGTTTTTCCCATATTAACTATTATAGGAGAGTTTCCCTTCCTAGGGGTAGATTTCATCTCACTTCCTGTTGTCTCCTTCCGTTTGCAAGTAGGAGTCGTTTGTAAGTTAGATGTTTGAAAGTAGGGGCCTGCCCTATATACTCAGCAGAAATTTGGGCCTTAGTTGTTGTTGTGGCCACAACACTGTAAGCCCTCACAGGGCCCTGCTGTGAAAATATTAGATCAAGAATTGTAATTACATGCCCCTGTTGAACAGGGGCAGAAAAACTGGGCCTTTGGTGGTGGTGGTGGTGCTGGTGCCACAACACTGCAACCCCTCACAGACACTCTAGTTGGAACGCAGGAACGAGCCCTGCTGCAAAGTATTGCTTAAAAAATTGTAATTACACGCCCCTGTTAAACAGGGGCAGAAAAATTGGGCCTTAGGCACTGGTGCTGGTGCCACAACACTGCAACCCCTCACAGACACTCTAGTTGGAATGCAGGAACGAGCCCTGCTGCAAAGTATTGCATCAAAAATTGTAATTACACGCCCCTGTTAAACAGGGGCTGAAAAATTGTGCCTTAGGCACTGGTGGTGGCGCCCAGAACCAAAAATGTTCTTACAAGCTATCAGCGTGATGATTGAGGAGGAAGAGGATAATTACTCAGGGATAGTCACTCAGCATCAGCATAGGCAGTCTTTGAAGGGATCTGAGATTTCAAAAAAAATTATTCGGTTACATCAGCATCAGGTGCTTGGTAGCTGGTGGTGATCCAAGACTGATTCATTTTTATGAAGGTCAGTCGAACGACCGAGTCGGTGGACAGACGCACCCTGTGATCGGTTACCACGCCTCCAGCAGCACTGAATGTGCGTTCCGAAAGAACGCTGGATGCAGGAGAGGCCAGTAGCTCAATTGCATACTGTGCAAGCTCTGGCCAGTGATCCATCCTCAAGACCCAGTAACCCAGAGGATTTTCAGTGGGAAAGGTGTCCAAGTCTGATCTTGCCCCTAGGTATTCCTGCACCATGTAAAACAGACGCTGGCGATGGTTGCTGGAACCGATCATACCTTGGGGCTGCGGACCAAAAAATTGTCTGAACGCATCGGTCAGACGGCCACTTTCTCCACCGCTCCTTCTTTGACTGACCGAAGCCTCAGCAACACGTTGTCCAGAAACAGGAGTTTGTAACCTCCCAGTGTCTGGGAACGCGTTGCACAGACCTTTCTGCAAAGCCTCCCGAAGATGTTTCATCCTCTGCTCCCTCTGCGATGGCAAGATAAGGTCCACAACCTTACCCTTGTAACGTGGATCAAGGAGGGTTGCCAGCCAGTATTGGTCCTTCTCCTTGATACCACGAATACGAGGATCCTTCCGCAGGCTTTGCAGGATCAGGGAGGCCATGCAGCGTAGGCTTGCTGAGGCATTCGGTCCAGAGTCCTCTGGGTCACAACATGGTCCGCAGCCACCTCCTCCCAGCCACGTACAAGTCCATGTGTTTCTTGGGACTGATCCCTTAAAGACTGCTGCTGATGCTGAGTGCCAGGCTCCACCTCCATACTGACACAATCTTCCTCCTCCTCCTCCTCCTCGTCCTCTTCCTGTGTGATCGGCGGGCACGCAGGAACACTGTCTGGATAAAGGGGGCCTTGAGAGCTAAGGAAGTCCTCCTCTTCCTGCCTCTGTTCTGCCTCAAGTGCCCTGTCCATTATTCCACGCAGCGTGTGCTCCAACAGGTGGACAAGGGGGACAGTGTCACTGATGCATGCACTGTCACTGCTCACCATCCTCGTGGCCTCCTCAAATGGTGACAGGACAGTGCATGCATCCCTGATCATGGCCCACTGGCGTGGGGAAAAAAAACCAAGCTCCCCTGACCCTGTCCTGGTGCCATAGTCGCACAGGTACTCATTGATGGCCCTCTGCTGCGTGTGCAGCCGCTGCAGCATGGCCAATGTTGAGTTCCACCTGGTGGGCATGTCACAGATTAGGCGGTTCTTCGGCAGGTTAAACTCCTTTTGGAGGTCCGTCAGCCAAGCACTGGCATTATATGACCGGCGGAAATGCACACAGACTTTCCTGGCCTGCCTCAGGACATCCTGTAAGCCAGGGTACCTGCCCAAGAACCGCTGCACCACCAAGTTAAGGACGTGAGCCAAACAGGGCACATGGGTTATTTTTCCCTGTCGAAAGGCAGAGAGGAGGTTGGTGCCATTGTCGCAAACCACCATTCCTGCCTTAAGTTGGCGTGGCGTCAACCACCTCTGAACCTGCCCCTGCAGAGCTGACAGTACCTCTGCCCCAGTGTGGCTCCTTTCCCCCAAGCACACCAGCTCAAGCACCGCATGGCATCTTTTGGCCTGCGTACTTGCGTAGCCCCTTGAACGGCTACGGAGCACCGCTGGTTCCGAGGACAAAGCACAGGAAGAGGCCATGGAGGAAGAAGAAGAGGAGGGGGTGGAGGAGAGAGGTGTGTCACAATCATTAGCATTTTGGAGGCGTGGTGGCGGAACAACCTCCAACACTACTGCACCTTGTCCTGCATCCTTCCCAGCTGCCAGCAGAGTCACCCAATGCGCCGTGAAACTTAGGTAACGTCCCTGTCCATGCCTGCTGGACCATGAGTCAGCGGTAATATGCACCTTACCGCTGACTGCCCTGTCCAGCGAGGCATGGACATTGCCTTCCACATGCCGGTAGAGAGCCAGAATCGCCTTCCGTGAGAAAAAGTGGCGTTTGGGTACCTGCCACTGAGGAACTGCACATTCCACAAACTCACGGAAGGGGGCAGAGTCTACCAACTGAAAAGGCAGCAGTTGAAGTGCTAGCAATTTTGCCAAGCTAGCATTCAACCGCTGGGCATGTGGATGGCTGGAAGCAAACTTCTTTCGGCGGTGCAGCAGCTGGGGCAGGGAAATTTGCCTGGTACAATCTGACGTCGGTGTACCAAAAGCAGATTGCCCACAAGTACTTGGCTGTGACACACCTAATTCTACACCTTCATTCCTCTCAGTGCAGGTCTCAGAGAGGACTGAAGGTCTAGTGGGGTTGGAAATCTCAGCTGATGAGGAGCAAGCAGAGGTCCTCTTTGTTCTTTGGTGTGGGTCTTTTAGATACGCTTGCTAACGAACTGCATGGCAGGTCAACATATGTCTGGTCAAGCATGTGGTACCCAAGCGGGAGATGTTTTGGCCACGCGAGATACGCTTGAGACATATGTTGCAAATAGCAGCGGTGCGATCTGATGCACTCGTCTCAAAAAAGGCCCACACCAAAGAACTTTTTGAATAACGCGCAGAGACTGCAGCGCCCTGCACATGTGGAGCTTTGGGGTGTGATGCAGTCAATGTGCTGCCTTTAGGCTGGCCCCTGGAGGGCATCCTGCCTCGTTGGTGATGTGCCGCCTCCTCCTCCTCCTCCTCCTCTCTCCTATCAGGCACCCAAGTTGAGTCAGTGACCTCATCATCCCCTCCCTCCTCATCACTGGAGCAAACCTGGCAGTATGCTGCAGCAGGGGGAGCATGACTGCCAGATTGCTGTCCTTCTTGGGCACCCCCTTTGTCTGTGCTCATGTTACTGCCTTCATCGAGCTCAGTATCATCATCAGAGCCTTCCAAACGCTGGGCATCCTCCTGGAGCATGTACCCAACACTGTGGTCAAACAGTTCGAGGGACTCCTCAGGAGGACATGGTGGGGCTAGGGAAGGAGTCACTGATAGTTACATAGTTACATAGTTACATAGTAGGTGAGGTTGAAAAAAGACACAAGTCCATCAAGTCCAACCTATGTGTGTGATTATGTGTCAGTATTGCATTGTATATCCCTGTATGTTGTGGTCATTCAGGTGCTTATCTAATAGTTTCTTGAAGCTATCAATGCTCCCCGCTGAGACCACCGCCTGTGGAAGGGAATTCCACATCCTTGCCGCTCTTACAGTAAAGAACCCTCTACGTAGTTTAAGATTAAACCTCTTTTCTTCTAATTTTAATGAGTGGCCACGAGTCTTGGTAAACTCTCTTCTGCGAAAAAGTTTTATCCCTATTGAGGGGTCACCAGTCCGGTATTTGTAAATTGAAATCATATCCCCTCTCAAGCGTCTCTTCTCCAGAGAGAATAAGTTCAGTGCTCGCAACCTTTCCTCATAACTAAGATCCTCCAGACCCTTTATTAGCTTTGTTGCCCTTCTTTGAACTCGCTCCATTTCCAGTACATCCTTCCTGAGGACTGGTGCCCAGAACTGGACCGCATACTCTAGGTGCGGCCGGACCAGAGTCTTGTAGAGCGGGAGAATTATCGTTTTATCTCTGGAGTTGATCCCCCTTTTAATGCATGCCAATATTCTGTTTGCTTTGTTAGCAGCAGCTTGGCATTGCCTGCCATTGCTGAGCCTATCATCCACTAGGACCCCCAGGTCCTTTTCCATCCTAGATTCCCCCAGAGGTTCTCCCCCCAGCGTATAGAATGCATTCATATTTTTGCCACCCAAATGCATTATTTTACATTTTTCTACATTGAACCTCATTTGTCATGTAGTCGCCCACCCCATTAATTTGTTCAGGTCTTTTTGCAAGGTTTCCACGTCCTGCGGAGAAGTTATTGCCCTGCTT
This sequence comes from Aquarana catesbeiana, assembly GCF_042186555.1. NCBI lineage: Eukaryota > Metazoa > Chordata > Amphibia > Anura > Ranidae > Aquarana > Aquarana catesbeiana. The sequence goes on along the minus strand of NW_027362653.1, from coordinate 1,324,697 downwards.
AGCTTAGTATCATCTGCAAATACAGAGATTGAACTGTTTATCCCATCCTCCAGATCGTTTATGAACAAATTAAATAGGATTGGTCCCAGCACAGAACCCTGGGGCACCCCACTACCCACCCCTGACCATTCTGAGTACTCCCCATTTATCACCACCCTCTGAACTCGCCCTTGTAGCCAGTTTTCAATCCATGTACTCACCCTATGGTCCATGCCAACAGACCTTATTTTGTACAGTAAACGTTTATGGGGAACTGTGTCAAATGCTTTTGCAAAATCCAGATACACCACGTCTACAGGCCTTCCTTTATCTAGATGGCAACTCACCTCCTCATAGAAGGTTAATAGATTGGTTTGGCAAGAACGATTCTTCATGAATCCATGCTGATTACTGCTAATGATATCGTACGTATTACTAAAATCCTGTATATAGTCCCTTATCATCCCCTCCAAGAGTTTACATACTATCGATGTTAGGCTAACTGGTCTGTAATTCCCAGGGATGTATTTTGGGCCCTTTTTAAATATAGGTGCTACATTGGCTTTTCTCCAATCAGCTGGTACTATTCCAGTCAGTAGACTATCTGTAAAAATTAGGAACAACGGTCTGGCAATCACTTGACTGAGTTCCCTAAGTACCCTCGGATGCAAGCCATCTGGTCCCGGTGATTTATTAATGTTAAGTTTCTCAAGTCTAATTTTAATTCCGTCCTCTGTTAACCATGTAGGTGCTTCCTGTGTTGTGTCATGAGGATAAACACTGCAGTTTTGGTTACTGAAGCCCCCCGATTCACTCGTGAAGACTGAGGAGAAGAATAAATTCAATACCTTCGCCATCTCCCCATCCTTTGTAACCAGATGTCCTTCCTCATTCTTTATGGGGCCAATATGGTCTGTCCTCCCTTTTTTACTGTTTACATACTTAAAGAATTTCTTGGGATTTTTTTTGCTCTCCTCCGCTATGTGTCTTTCATGTTCTATCTTAGCTGTCCTAATTGCACGCTTACATTTCTTATTGCATTCTTTATAAAGTCTGAATGCTGAGGATGATCCCTCAACCTTGTATTTTTTGAAGGCCTTCTCCTTTGCTTTTATATGCATTTTTACATTGGAGTTAAGCCATCCAGGACTTTTGTTTGCTCTTTTAAATTTATTACCCAATGGGATACATTGGCTAATGCCCTTATTTAATATGCTCTTAAAGCAAACCCATCTCTCCTCCGTATTCTTTGTTTCTAATATTTTATCCCAGTTTATGCCTTTTAGCAAGGTTTGTAGTCTAGGGAAGTTGGCTCTTTTGAAATTCAGTGTCTTTGTATTCCCTTTATGTTTCCTATTTGTGTGATTTATACTGAAACTAATTGACCTGTGATCACTGTTACCTAAATTGCCCCGCATTTCCACATCCGTGATCAGGTCTGTATTGTTGGTAATCAGTAGATCCAGTAATGTTTTATTTCTAGTTGGTGCGTCTACCATCTGACCCATAAAATTGTCCTGCAAGACATTAAGGAACTGGCGAGCCTTAAATGAATGTGCGGTTCCCTCCGCCCAGTCTATGTCTGGATAATTAAAATCCCCCATTATGATAACACTTCCCATTCTTGCTGCTAATCCAATTTGTGATAGGAGATCCGTCTCCACTTCCTCCCTCAGGTTTGGGGGCCTATAGCATACTCCCAGTATTATTTTCCCCTTAGCTTTATCCCTTTGGAGCTCTACCCATAAGGATTCCACCTCCTCTCTAGCTCCCTCAGTGATGTCATCTCTCACATTCACTTGTATATTATTCTTGATATATAGGCATACCCCTCCCCCTTTTTTACCCTCTCTATCCTTGCGGTATAGGGTATACCCTTGAATGTATACCCTTGAATGTTTGCCATGACATTGAGCCGAGGGAAGAGGCCGCTGCTTTGCCAGACAAAGTACCCTGGGCATGGGTGAGAGAGGATGAGGAGGATGAGGACGGCTTGGTCATCCACTCGACCAAGTCTTCCGCATGCGGCTCAACACGGCCAGCTGCCGAAAAAAAGGCCAAGCGTGTCCCACGGCCATGTGCTGATGAGGATGCACCGTCTCCACGACCAGCACTAGACACAGAGCCTGCTTGCCCTCTCTTATTGGCTTGTGACTGTCTGCCTCTCCTTCTTGGCCTTCCAGACATACTAATGGCCTGTAGCTGCACTAAGCTGGGATATATATATATATATATATATATATATATATATATATTTACTGATACTGCAGCTAGCAAAATCAACTGCCTGCCTGTAGTATGAGAACACCACCAACCTTCTACAGGTAGCTTTAGCTGAACACTGTGAGGTGGACGCACCCCACTAACTTGTAGGTTTAGCTGAACACTGTGAGCAGGACGCACTGCACTAACTGTAAATAGTCTAGCTGCCTGACTGTGGTACTAATAGGATCAAAAGAACACCAGCAATTTTCTTCAGGTAGCTGTATTTACTGTAACAAGACAAGCCTGCCTGTCAGTAAAAAGATAACAGGAATGGATCTAGCTGAACACTGTGAGCAGGAAGCACCCCACTAGCTTGTAGGTTTAGCTGAACACTGTGAGGTGGACGCACCCCACTAACTTGTAGGTTTAGCTGAACACTGTGAGCAGGACGCACCCCACTAACTTGTAGTTTTAGCTGAACACTGTGAGCAGGACGCACTGCACTAACTGTAAATAGTCTAGCTGCCTGACTGTGATACTAATAGGATCAAAAGAACACCAGTAATTTTCTTCAGGAGGCTGTAAATACTGTAACAAGACAAGCCTGCCTGTCAGTAGGAAGATAACAGGAACGGATCTAGCTAAACTGAATACAGTGTATATATATATATGCAAACCTGGGATGCATATATATACACAATACACTGTAAGTGCAGCTAACTGACTGACTGTCCTGCCTAATCTAGCTAACTCAAAGGAAATGACACTGTCTCTCTCTCTCTCTATCTCTCAGCACACCGGAACACACTGCACAGGGCTGCCGTGCAGGCGGCCTTATATAGTGTGGGGTGTGTACTAAATCCCCTGAGCCATAATTGGCCAAAGCCTCCCTGGCTTTGGCCAATTACGGCTCTCTGTTCAGGCGGCGCTGTGATTGGCCAAGCATGCGGGTCATAGTGCATGCTTGGCCAATCATCAGCCAGCAATGCACTGCGATGCCGCAGTGAATTATGGGCCGTGACGCGCCACACGAAGCTCATCCCTAATCACTAGGAACCCCTGTCATTGGAAAGTAGAAAACGCTGCTCCAGGTGAGATCAGGAAGCCTAATGATCCAGCAGGTGCTCGCCTCTGCACACAATGAAATTAGAAGAAATGGCCGCACACCACTGTAGATCAAAATCCTCTTTATTTGGACATCCCAAAAATTACAGGCATCAGAATGCTGGGTAGACGCGTTTCGCACACTTCACGTGCGCTTAGTCATTACCAACCACTGTCGTCACCAGGAATCCCTCCATTGTTTGAAAGCTGTCATTCAGCTAGGGGTAAGGCTTGGTACTATGTACCCTATATTTATTCATGTGGGGGGGAGGCCGGTATTTTATTAATAAAGGGGTGTAACATAAGTCAGAAATAGTAGGGTTTTTTGAAAGCAACAATCTCTAATCCAGAGGCCAAGTGTAAATCTGCATAATTGATCTGGATGTTCCTTTGCCCACACAGGGGGTAGGAAATGAAGCTCCTCTTTCAAAGCACAATATTATATCCCTATGCTGTCAGAAAAGTGTCAGACTTTTTGTGTGAAGAAAATGCTAAAAAATTTGTTTGGGTACAGTGTAGGATGGCCGCGCAATTGTGATTCAAAATGCGACAGCACTGAAAGCTGAAAAATGGCCTGGGCAGGAAGAGGGTGTAAGTGCCCGTTAGGCAAGTGGTTAAAAAGGCAATGTGACAGCCCAGACATGAGTGATCGGTATTAACTATGCCAATCACTGGAGACACACAGGGGAGAGATCTAGTCTTTCTGTATAAGCAGAGCAGAATGGAAGTGAGCTGAGCCTGCGACTAACAGTTAACCCCTCAATTGCCAGACAATTAAGTTAATCAGTGAGTGCTGAGGCTAATTTCACCTTTGTTCACCTTTTTTTTTCTAAATTCCAGCTCCCCTAGGTACCAATATAGCATTAATATACTAATTTTGCAAAAATATCAAAGCTTTCCATTAATTCTACACACGCTTACCTCACTCTCTTCATGGCTGTTTAAGCACACTGCTCGATTACTTCTGCCTTACTTCCTGGACATACTTTAGGCAATGACACAGGAAGGAGTTGACCAGCTGAGGGTATGGTGTTGCAGGGTGTGTGCTAATGAAATCATCCGGTCAACTCCTTCCTGTGTCATGGCCTATAGTCTGACCAGGAAGTAAGGCAGAAGTATTGGAGAAGTGTTTTTAAACAGCTACGAAGAGCGTGAGGTAAGAACTAATGGAAAGCGGTTATATTTTTGCAAAATAAGTACATTAATGCTATATTGGTACATAGAGGAGCTGGAATTTAGAAAAAAAAAAAAGGTGAACAAAGCTGAACTTAGCCTTAAAGCGGAGTTCCACCTATTTTTTAAGTAAATACCTTTTTTATCCTGTTTTCGTCACTTACAGCTGCGGTCGCCTAGGCGATTACGTCACTAGGCCATTCGCATTGGACTTCCATGTATCCCAGTAGTCCTTGCAAATCGCCTAGTGCCCAAATCTCATGTTATTTCCATACATAGAAATGACACGAATGGGAGGAGTTAGGGGCCATTTTCGAAGAACTGCATCTGCCGGGAGGAAGTGGAGCATATCTGCTTGGGACCAGTCTGGCATTACTGTGCAGGTGCGAGATCCGGAGGTGCATGCTGGGTAGCCAGCTGCACCGAAATCCCAGAAATGAAGAGAAGAGGGATTCAGATGCCCACAGCTAACATGGAACCTACCTGCTTCCGAGATCTGGTTAGTAATCAAATATTTTAACACAAGCTAAAACGACCACACATACATGTTCTAAATGGTAATGTATATGTGTAGACAAGTACAGAGGAGTCTTTAAAAAAAAGGGTTTGGGGGACTGGAACTCTGCTTTAAGTAGTACAAGGTAAATGTGTTTGGCAATTGAGGGGTGAAAGTGTTACTAAACCCAGTAATATGAAAATAGTTAATCGCCCCCCGCCCCCGCCCCCCGCCCCCCTTACACACACACACAAAGTGCCCACACCTTATAAATCTTCTTTTTACATTAAAATGCTGCCACTATATACCCTTTTGGCTGATTTGTATACCACGGTCAGTGATAAACTGCAGGGTCTGCCTGAGTGCTGAGTGTTCAGGTAGGAGGAGATTTCCACTTCAGCCTGTGTCCTCATGCTGTTATGGGAGGCGGATCATCCATCAATAAAGATGTGACATCCCACCCACTGTGTTCTTTTTTAGTTACTGGGCATGGAGGAGGAGGGAAGGACTGGGCTGTTATTAGGATCTGTATACACGTCCACATGTGTGATATCAATATCATGTGACCTGGCTAGCTCTAATGAACAAGGAAATGTTCTCTCTAGCAATAGAGACCAAACTGAGCATGTGCAGCAGTAGTACTCTGACTGTGTCATATCTGGCCTTGCCAAGAGAGACCCCGCAGGAGGGGGAGGATCTGTCCATACAGGATCAAAGAGCCTTTTTACACAATGCAGAGGATTAACCCCTTAAGTTCCACAGTGAGTATAACAAGCATGCTTTACTACATATACAGACAGTTTTTACTGTTGTGGGTTTTAACTGTTACCCACAGGCTCAATTATAATAACAGTGTGTGGTGCTGCGCTATTAACCACTTGCCGACCGCTGCACGCCGATATACACAATGGCAGCGGTGGGCAACTGGGCGTACCTGTACGTCCCCTTTAATTGGCGGGGCTAGCGGGCACACTGCGATCGTGTCAAGGAGCCGCAGTACTGGGGAATGCCTATGTAAACAAGGCATTTCCCCGTTCTGCCTAGTGACATGACAGAGAACTCTGACTGTTTAGATGTTGAATTTTAAAAGCAGCAGCAAGCCTGCTGATCTCACAGGTTTGCTAATCTGACAGAAGTTCGCTGCTTTTAAAATTAAACATCTAAACATTCAGACGGAGTTCTAAGTACTGTATTTCACTATATATACTCACTTTACTGTTAAAAATAAGTGTAAAATGCAAAACTCCGGTGGGTGTAACAAGATGTCCACTTTCCCCCTTCTCAGTGTCTCCTTACTGTGGAGGAGTGTGGGGTGTAGCAAGATGGTGGCGACGAAATGTCACTTTCGTTACACATTCTGACGGGTCGCCTAATCTGATGAAACACCAGCATCAATTACTACAGGACTACTGGAAAATGGCTGCTGTGCTCCTCATCAACAAGGTACATCACAGGGCTACAAGAAAATGGCTGCTGTGCTCATCAACAAAGTACATCACAGGGCTACAAGAAAATGGCTGCTGTGCTCCTCATCAACAAAGTACATCACAGGGCTACAAGAAAATGGCTGCTGTGCTCCTCATCAACAAAGTACATCACAGGGCTACAAGAAAATGGCTGCTGTGCTCCTCATCAACAAAGTACATCACAGGGCTACAAGAAAATGGCTGCTGTGCTCCTCATCAACAAAGTGCATCACAGGGCTACAAGAAAATGGCTGCTATGCTCCTCATCAACAAAGTACATCACTGGGCTACAAGAAAATGGCTGCTGTGCTCCTCATCAACAAAGTACATCACAGGGCTACAAGAAAATGGCTGCTGTGCTCCTCATCAACAAAGTGCATCACGGGGAGCATTGCCAAGAGCGGCATGTGAGCAGACGTGTCTCACAGAGCTCCCTGTCAGTATCCTGCACCGATCCTTCTCTCGGTCGAAATTCCGGTGGGAACCAACACTGGACCAGGCAGTACACGAACCGGAACCTGTGAGCCTCCATAAGGACCCCTGCAGAACGGTATGCTGACTAGGAAGCAGCTTAAGGAGGGCTAGGGAACTTAAAAGTGAGGACATCCAGAACCGCCGTAGGAGGAGCATGTCTGCATAGTGGGGCTCCCAGAGAAGACGGAAGGCAGGGACCCCACGGAATTTGTAGAAAAATGGCAGATTGATGTATTTGGCAAGGAGACATTCACCCCCTTCTACTCTGTGGAACGTGCACACAGGGTCCCACCCAGACCCCTACCACCGGGACATCCCCCCCGCGCCCTTAAGGAGATAATCCTATGACTGACCAGAGAACGCCGTAATATACAGTACAACGGGAGCAGAATCTCCTTTTACCCTGACTTCTCGGCAGAGGTTCAGCGTAGCAGGGCCAAATTCGTGGAAGTCAAGAGAAGCCTCCAGCGCCTCCAGGCTAACTATGCCATGCTATACCCTGCCAGGCTCCGTGTGTTAGTCCAGAGGCCAGGCCCAATTCTTTGAATTTGCTGCAGAAGCCTCGAACTGGCTGGACGCCAGTGAACATTTGCTTCGCCAGTGTGGACGCCATGCTGAGGAAGCAGAATGACATTGAGATAGGGAGCAATCACAAACCCGTTTTGATGGAGCAACTAGAAAAATTGCACTACTTTGTCATAAGTTTGACGCTGCGACCGGGGGATGCATATCCTGAAGGAATTGAGAGCAAGTAATCTTCATGCGACTAAGAGACATCTGAATTACAATATTTCTAGTATGTTGCCGGCCCCTAGCTGCCTGTTTGCGCAGAGGCCAGGCGGGGTACCCCGTTGGGCCCACAAGTTCGTGTTATTTCTTTTTACTTTTATACTGTTTCTATTTTTACCTGCTGTTTTATATCAAACCCTCTCATGAATGGGAAGTCATTGAGTACACAGTCTGATGTGAAGGAACGATTACAATATGTGGAGGTCTACTCCCCTATGGCTATAGGGGCTGCTTTATTGAGACTCCGGCCCTGACAGGGTTGATTGTTGAGCTACCCTCGCACATCTATGGATACAGCAAGTTCACTGCCATCACCACTCCCATAGAGTCGTATATCTGGCCACCCTACATGTCTCAATGGATACCCTTTGTCCCCAGGCAATCAGTGCCCCTTGCCCATCTAGACCTGTTTAGCCTGGAGCAGCCCCATTTGTGGTGGCACTGCACCCATACCAGCACCCTAGGGTGCCAGTTCTCTTACAAGGACTCCCGATGACCACGGTTCCCGTTGTATCCTGGAACATTAGAGGAGTAAATGACCCCGTGAAGCGTACCATGGTGTCCACAGCGCTTCGGAAGCACCTTCCAGTGGTGTGTGCCTTGCAGGAAACACACTTGGTGCTGGAGACTTTGTCATGTTTGAACTTTGCATGGGCGGGATGGGCGTATCACTCAACACACACTTCCTATTCAAGGTGTTGCGATACACCGCTCACCAGACTTCCAACTGTTGGATAAAAGAATTGATTCTGAGGGGGAGATATGTGTTCCTATTGTGTAGAATTTTCCTGCTGACATGTATACTAGCTATAGTGTAAATTCCGGCTCCTTTTAACTCTGAGGTTCTTCGTAATCTATTAATGTACCAGCTGCGCAGCTCTGATATCCCCTTACTGGTGTTGGGCGATCTCAATAGTGTACTGGATCCTTTGCTAGATAGACACCCCCCCACAGGGACCAGGGATGCCCAAGGTCCACATTGAAGACCTTTGTGGAGGAGGTGGGATGGTTAGACCCCTGGCGCCTCCGCATCCCGTCACAGAGGCAGTTTTCATGTTTCTCGAAGACCCACCTATCCCTCTCCCGAATTGACTTGTGCCTATGTACACCGTTGACCTCCCCAATCATCGAGGACATTCAATATTTGGTTAGGAGTATCTCTGACCACCCCCCTATACTGGTACACTTAAATGCCAAACCGGCCAATACCTTACCCAGGGCCCCGTGGAAGCTTAATGCTTTTTGGCTGAACCTCACATGACAAAATGACTGATTACAGATCTCTGATTATTGGAAGAGGCATGCTGACCACCTGAATCTTAGTGGAGCCTGGGATGCCTTTAAGGCCTTTCTGAGAGGTATCTTTGTGACCTAGCTAAATGCAATTAAGAAAAACACTAATGCCCAGAGGGATCAGGCTACTCAGCTGGTGAGAAGGCTGGAGGCGGAGTACATAGCTGATTCAACAGAGGTTACTAGGGAGGCATGGATGGTGGCTCAGGATGCGGTAAACCGTATAAATATGTCTTCTGCAGATAGGAAATGGTTTTTTAACAAATTAGCCTTCTATGAGGAAGGGGAGCAAACAGGGAGGCTGTTAGCCAAAATAGTTAAATCAAACCAGACCTCCCAGTCTATAGGGGCTCTACGCACCAGAGAGGGTAAGTTGGTGAATACCCCAACCACTATCATGCAGGAGCTGGTGAGATTTTATTCCGATCTTTACAGCTCCAAACAGGCCTATTCCCAATTACCTTGCCTAACCGAAACCAAAACCGAGTCAAAAGCTAGATGCACCAATCACCATAGAAGAAATTCAGACAGCGGTTAATTCCTTTCCTAATTTGAAGGCCCCTGGGGATGATGGCATCCCGGTCGAGGCATATAAAAAATATGGTGACGCCATACTACCACACGCAGCTAGAGACAGACAGGTCCTTCCAGACTCGATGACGCAGGCAAATATAGTATTACTGCTTAAACCAGAGAAGGATCCCCTAGACCTGAGCTCTTATAGGCCGATCTCCTTATTACAAATGGATATAAAAATTCTGGCTAAGGTATTGGCGTTAAGGCTAAATGCGGAGATAAAATCTCTCATCCACCCCGACCAATCAAGCTTCATACCAGAGCACTCTACAGCCATTAATCTGCGTAGCCTATTTGTTAACATACAGCCCCGGGCTGATAATATGGGGGATAGGGCACTGCTATCGTTAGATGCCCATAAGGCATTTGATAGTGTCGAATAGCAGTATCTATGGGCCACGATGCTTAAATTTGGATTCGGACCCGTATTTCTGTCATGGGTGCAGTTACTTTACTCCTCGCCAAAAGCGGTGATTAGAGAAGCAGGCCATGTATCATCTACCTTCCCCCTGCATAGGGGTACCTGACAGGGATGCCCTCTGTCCCCTCTCCTGTTCGCCATAGCCATAGAGCCTTTGGCAGCTATGATCCGCTCTAATTCTTTAATCACAAGGTTTAAATTTGGACAGATTCACGAATAATAATCACGATAATGCTTTATGCGGATGACACTATGCTACTATTGGGCGACACAGAGGGCTCCCTGAAGGAAGCCATGATGATCATTAAAAAATGTGGAGTTTTCGGGCCTAGTAATTAATTGGACTAAATCATCGATCATGCTGTTAGACTCTACCCCTGACAGTCAGAGTCCTACACTCCAAGACATCCCGATCACCCCTGAATTTAAATATCTAGGAGTGTATGTTACCCCGCAGCCGAGAGACTATGTCTCTCTTAACGTTTGCCCATTATTGAGCCGTATTAACGATAAAATTAAAGTATGGTCTAAACTAAAAATGTCACTGGTAGGCAGAGTGAACCTAACTAAAATGATTTTCATGCCACAACTCCTATATATGCTACACAATACACCCATGGTAGTCACTCTTAGGATATTCCGCATCATTAATTCCATGTTCAGATCATTTCTCTGGCTTGATAGACCTCAGAGAATTAAATTGGAACAACTCCAAAAGCCCAAGGAGGCTGGGGGGGCTAGCTCTGTCCAAACCCTTGGCTATATTGCATAGCAGCCCAGCTCCAACACATCGCCCATGTGATCCCCAAGGAGAATAATGGGGAGGGAGACAGAGGAGACCCAACAATGGCCCGTCTTACGCAGGTCACGGGAACACCTAACATAGCCACGGGTCTGGAGGCACTGGCGTTTACTAAATCTAATAACCTTTTTCCCACATATGTTTTAATGCAAAAAGTATGGAACAAAGTTAGACAGCTATAGGGGGTCACTGGCTTCACCGGCTACCACCCAATTTGGGACAACCGATACTATGGTGAGCTGCAGTCCTTGCCATGTGCTGCAAGATGGAAATCCTTTGGTGTCACACACCTGGTACATATCTTTACTAACGGGAAAATGAGTTCCTACAGGAACTACAGGCTAAATTTGGGCTGCCCCAATCCATGTATTTTACCTTCTGCAACTATGTCATGCGGTAAGAACACAGGCAGGCCGAGCACCTTGGATACAATCTCCGGCCCCTGTCTTCCACTACATGGCGGAAGTGTGCCATTTTAAGGGTTTCATTTCCAGATCGTACTTCATGCTTATGGCCATACATCAAGCAATTTCCCAACTAAAGCGATGACCCGATGAGAGGGAGACGTGGGTATATTTGAAGAGGACCAATGGGAGGAGGTACTACACACCATACAACAGTGCTCTCTCAACACGGCGAAATGCCTGTCCCAGCTCTTTATCGTCTTGCGGGTACATTTTACACCTGCCAGACTATACAAGATGGGACTACGGGAGTATGCAGACTGCCCCAGCTGCTCTAGAGACCTTGAAGTTCTGATCCACCTACTCTGGTGATGGCCAAAACTGCACCTTTATTGGAAGGGAGTTTTTAATCGGACATTTTAAGTCAACATTCCACTGGACCCCAAACAGTGCATTCTAGGCATACTAGATGACCACATCATTGAGGACAATTCTAAGCAGGCTATCATGAGGCCCGCATACTAATTCTCAGAGGCTGGAAGGCGATTGAGCCTCCCACTCTGAAAGAATGGGTGACCCAAATGGGAGTAACATTAAGGCTAGAAAAGTATATTTTCCAGCACAGGGGCCATCCGGGAAAATTTGATCTGGTTTGGCCCCCTTGGTTGAACACAACTGGCCTCACCATGGTTGATCTCATTTAACAGCCACTGCGGAGAATGGGGGGGGGGGCAGCTGGGTTATTAAATATATGTGAAATGTATTTTGAGACTAGAGTGAGGAGGAGTGCTGAGGAAAATTGAATGATGTAATGCGAGGAGATGGTGATTCTGTATAAATGTACATAAGATTTTGTAAGACTGTACTCTAAAATGTTTATGTACTTCCTATGTGTACTTGTTCCAATAAAAACCTTTTTGATTTAAAAAAAACAAAAAACAAAGTACATCACAGGGCTACAAGAAAATGGCTGCTCGGATATCGGCGGATGTCAGCAGACATGTCACCGCCGACATCCGTCGCTCCATAGGGCTGAATAGAGCATCCGATCAGGTCCGCCTGAAAAACTGACAGGTGGACCTCATTCAGAAAGGGGCCTAAAACGTTCAGCCTTTGGCACATTATAAGTAGGGATGGGCTGTCTGTTCGCGTCGAACATGAGTTCGACTCGAACACTGGCTGTTCGCCAAATAGCCTGGGTCCTGCCCCAGGGGACATGTATCAATGCAAAAAAAAGTTTTAAAAAGGGACGTACCTGGGGGGTGTCTATAGAATGCCTGTAAAGTGGCCCATGTTTCCCGTGTTTACAACAGTCTGAGAGCAAAATTACATTTCTAAAGGAAAAAAAAGTTTAAAAAAAAAGTTTTAGTACATTTCAATGTACTAGCGGTTGTGCCGGCTGCTATAATGAATTGTCGGGTCTCTGCAATACTCATAAAAGTCATTGGAAAAAACGGCCTGGGGTTCCCCCACAGTGCATTACCAGGCCCTTTGGGTCTGGTATGAATATTAAGGGGAACCCCGAACCAAAATTTAAAAAAAAGTAACGGGTGACCCTGCCCCCCTCTGACACCATGGGGAAAGCCATAGGGAAGTCCCCGTGCGTCAGAGGGGGCGGGGTCACCAGGTGGCCCTGCCCTCAGTTATATAAGAACTGCCAGAAGAACAGAAGCGTCACACTGCGGGAACCTCCCATGGATGCGGATCATCTGGAGAAAGAAGTGGGGAAGAAGAAGCCGGAGGAAGGTGCGGACGAGAAGACCAAAGGAAGAAGGAGAGAATTGGAGGAAGAAGAGGAAGAAGCAGAGGAAGAAGCGGGGGAAGAACAAGATGGAGGAAGAAAACCGAATGAAGACCAGAAGAAGATGGAAGAAGAAGCGGGGAAAGAAGAAGACATTAATAAAGGAATTGTCAAAAACCATCTCTTGTCATTTTTAACATTTTTTACACTTTTTTTGTGAAATGGTATTGTGAAATGGTAGGGGTACATTTGTATCCCATTACCATTTCACATGGGGGGGCCGGGATCTGGGGGTCCCCTTGTTAAAGGGGGCTTCCAGATTCCGATAAGCCCCCCCGCCCGCAGACCCCCACAACCACCAGGCAAGGGTTGTGGGGATGAGGACCTTGTCCCCATCAACATGGGGACATCCTCCCCATGTTGAGGGCATGTGGCCTGGTACGGTTCAGGAGGGGGGGTGCGCTCTCGTCCCCCCTCTTTTCCTGCGGCCTGCCAGGGTGCATGCTCGGATAAGGGTCTGGTATGGATTTTTAGGGGGACCCCCACGCAATTAAAAAAAAAAAATTGGTGCAGGGTTCCCCTTAAAATCCACACCAGACCTGAAGGGTCTGGTATGGATTGTGAGGGGGACCCCCACGCCTTTTTTTTAAATTTTGGGGCAGGGTTCCCCTTAATATTCATACCAGACCCAAAGGGCCTGGTAATGCACTGTGGGGGAATCCCAGGCCGTTTTTTTCAATGACTTTTATGAGTATTGCAGAGACCCGACAATTCATTATAGCAGCCGGCGCTACCGCTAGTAATTTTAAATGACTTTTTTTTTCCTTTAGAAATTTAATTTTGCTCTCGGACTGTTGTAAACACGGGAAACATTTAGAAATTTAAAGCATTATTTAAAATCACTGCCCCTGAAAAAACGGCCGTTTTTAAAACTTTTTTTTGCATTAATCCATGTCCCCTGGGGCAGGACCCGGGTCCCCAAACACTTTTTATGACAATAACTTGCATATTAATCCTTAAAATTAGCACTTTTGATTATTCATGTTTGTGTCCCATAGACTTTAACGGTGTTCGCGTATTCAAATGAATTTTTTGCCTGTTCGCATCTTCTGTTGCAAACCGAACTGGGGGGTGTTCGGCCCATCCCTAATTATAAGGAATGGATTCTATGACCCATATTTTGAGTCCTTCTGTGTTTTGGGAATGTTTCTTTTTAACCACTTTCCCGTCGTTTCAGTGGTTATACTGGGATTCCCTACACCATGAGAACAATCATAGCGGCAGTTAAGCTGCTTGATTGTTCCTACAGTCCGCTCCCGCCACACTCCGGTGCTTCTACCGGCTCGTCCGTGCAATCAGCGAGCCGGAGAAGGAATCCACCAGCGTCGGAAGTTGACCATAGAGATTGGTCCCTGGTCTTCTCGAAGGCCTGGGTGCAAAGTTATGAAGTCACGCCCGGCCCAACAGTTGTAAATACTGCCCTATACTTGGCTGGAAAGCCAAGATTGTCCTTTTTTGTTTTTTTTTATCTCAGACTTTCCAGCCTGGAGGAGAGTTGTGGGGTCAATAAGACATAAATAGTGCAAAAAGAGGACCTGTCATGCACTATTCCTGTTACAAGGGATGTTTACATTCCTTGTAGTAGGAATAAAAGGGATCAAAACTTTTTTTTTAAAGGGAAAGTGTAAAAATCGAAAAGAAAAAAAACAAAAACATTTTTATAGCGCCCCTGTCCCCGCGAGCTCGCACGAAGAAGCGAGCGCATACGTACGTCACGCCCACATATGCAAACGACATTTCATTCACACATGAACGACATGTATACAGGTGTGAGGGGGCCCCTGACATGTATACAGGTGTGAGGGGGCCCTTGACATGTATACAGGTGTGAGGGGGGCCCTGACATGTATACAGGTGTGAGGGGGCCCCTGACATGTATACAGATATTAGGGGGCCCCTGACATGTATACAGGTGTGAGGGAGCCCCTGACACATTTACAGTATACAGGTGTGAGGGAGCCCCTGACATGTATACAGGTGTGAGGGGGCCCCTGACATGTATACAGGTGTGAGGGAGCCCCTGACATGTATACCGGTGTGAGGGGGTCCCTGACATGTGTACAGGTGTGAGGGGGCCCCTGACATGTATTCAGGTGTGAGGGGGCCCTGACATGTATACAGGTGTGAGGGGGCCCCTGACATGTATACAGGTGTGAGGGGGCCCCTGACATGTATTCAGGTATGAGGGGGCGCTGACATGTATACAGGTGTGAAGGGGCCCCTGACATGTATACAGGTGTGAGAGGGCCCTTGACATGTATACAGGTGTGAGGGGGCCCTGACATGTATACAGGTGTGAGGGGGCCCCTGACATGTATACAGGTGTGAGGGGGCCCCTGACATGTATACAAGTGTGAGGGGGCCCTGACATGTATACAGGTGTGAGGGGGCCCCTGACATGTATACAGGTATGAGGGGCCCCTGATATGTATACAGATGTGAGGGGGCCCCTGACATGTATACAGGTGTGAGGGGGCCCCTGACATGTATACAGGTGTGAGGGGGTCCTGACATGTATACAGGTGTGAGGGGGCCCCTGACATGTATACAGGTATGAGGGGCCCCTGATATGTATACAGGTGTGAGGGGGCCCCTGACATGTATACAGGTGTAAGGGGGCCCCTGACATGTATACAGGTGTGAGGGGGCCCCTGACATGTATACAGGTGTAAGGGGTCCCCTGACATGTATACAGGTGCAAGGGGGGCTGACATATATACAGGTGTGAGGGGGCCCCTGACATGTATACAGGTGTGAGGGGGCCCCTGACATGTATACAGGTGTAAGGGGTCCCCTGACATGTATACAGGTGCAAGGGGGGGCTGACATATATACAGGTGTGAGGGGGCTGACATACATACAGGATTGGGGGGGGCTGAGTGCGTACAGGTGTGAGGAAGGGGGCTGAGTACATACAGGTTTGAGGAGGGGGGCTGATATATACAGGAGTGAGGAGGGGGGCTAAGTGCGTATTCGGTGGGATGGCCCATGGGCAGGCACTGGGGAATGTTGGTGGTCAGGCTCGGGGGGGGGGGGGGGTAGGGGGGGCGGCCCAGGCCATTTCTGATGGCTGCCTGCCCCTAGCTAGAATGAACCCGGAAGTGATGTGTATCAGGTCACTTCCGGGTTCAGTGCTGTCATTTTTGTCCAATGCAGCCAGAGAACCTGTGAATGAAGCACAATCTGCTCTGCATTATCTTCAGTGGAGGACATGAGGGGTCCAATAGAATCTGTCTCATTGAAATGAATCTGTCCCCAAAAAAATTCTATCACATAGGGAGGCTATTGGTTCCTTATATGTTAGCAATAAAAATAAAGTGATACTAAACTGAGAAGAGTTAATTTCCATAATTCATTCACATGAATTAATTATGTATAAGTACCTTATTCCTGCAGCACTGTTGTGTGGTCACATGATCTCTCCCTGTTTTTTGGCATCTGCAGGGAAAGATCCTCGGGGGGAGGGGCTTCTATTACTCTGCTGATGTATGCTCTCTACAGTGCGAGTCTGTGCCTGGCCAGCCCTGATTGGTGATGTGCCAGTCACATGACTACAAAAAAAGAAGATTTAAGAAGAACAATTCAAATTGAATTACAAATGACAAATAACTGTTTTACAGCTCCTAATAAATCTTTATTGAACATCAGATGTGTATTTTTTGTACATTAATGTGGTGTAGGCGGAGTCACAGATGACTGACTATTAGGTTTCATTGTTCAGACGGCAGCTGCATCCAAGTTTTTTTTTATTTACTTAACAGGTATTAGCAATTTTATTAGAAACTACATTAGATATATTTAATACTAATTTATATTAAAACTAAGCTTTTTTTGTGCGTTCCATAGTGGATGTAATCAGTCAGCATACTATATCTGAATGATATGAAACACATGCAGCGCTAAAATATGTGCTTGAACATCTTATGTGATAAGTGCTGAGTTACAAAACTTTAGGCAAATAAGTAAAAAATGTGATGAAATTAAACAAATAAACACATAAAGGAGAAAAAGTCCATTAATGTGTAGTGAATCCTATATAGGTCCACAGAAACTGGAGGTTCGTGGGTGTCTACGGTATCAGACCCACGCATGGGATAGGAACTGAAGCGAGCTCTGTATGTAGGGGAGACACCCTGCATCCCAATCTTCCAAAAATCCAAATCAACACAGCAAACAATAGAAATAGATACCCTTACCAGAGGGGATGGACACAGTCACCGTACGGTGGAGTGTCATACGGGCTTGTGGGATCCAACGACCCCAGGGATGTCTGGTTGAAGAAATCTTAGCGGGGAGTCTCATCTGGGACGGCAGTCACTGTTTGGTGGTATGTAGATCCACAGCCAATCACGGTATCTCTCTCAGATGGAACGTCAGTTAGAGACTGAGGCTCAGCGAGGTCCCCATGGTGGAAGGAGGGAAGAACAAAAAAATCTCCACATAGGGCATGAATCCATAAAAAAAGCTTTTATTGAAAAGCTAAAAAGTGCTCAGGGGCACTATACAATGGGTAAAATGCGATCACAAAAGGAGGAAACAAAGTAAAATCGTGTGGTATCAGGGCATTTCTAGGATATGGCAACCCGACATGTTTCGGACCATCGGATTATGCCCCAGTAGAAGGACGATGGTCCGAAACATGTCGGGTTGCCATATCCTAGAAATGCTCTGATGCCCCTGAGCACTTTTTAGCTTTTCAATAAAAGCTTTTTTTATGGATTCATGCCTTATGTGAAGATTTTTTTGTTCTTCCCTGCTTTTTTTTTTTTTTTTTGGTTAGATTGTGATGTAGTTTCCCTGAAGAAGACTTGACTCTGCTAAATGTTGAAACGCGTTGGAAATTCCACTACCCCATATTCGAGTGGCCATTTAGGGTGACCGTATTGGGTAGTGTGACACATCACTCTCTGCTTCACACCAAATTCATCTATATGCAAACTCTTTACTACAACTGCTATCGGATGTATATATAGAATTATTTCTATGTCCTGAATTTTTATTTCTATTTGTATCTATATGTTTAATGCTATGTGTATAATTTAAAATTTATGTTTTTATTTTGAATGATACTTAATAAATTGGATTTTACTCTAAACAAACTTAAAACGCATTGCCTTAAAAATCCCATTAGAGGTTTATATATTTTTTCACATGTACCTGGGATGATGGCAATGACACATCCACACCACCAAGGTCACATCTATATATATTGATTTCCAGGGTGGACAATACACCCATACCTCACAAGTGACCAGGGTGGCTGGATGTGGAACCCCCCCTAATGAAAAGGCACACCGTAAACTATTAATTTCACAATAGGAGTTCACTTCTATCACTCCCTATATATCTTTAAAGGGAGATTAGTGCCCCCTAGTCAAGAGAGCTAATCACTCTCAGATTGTATTCACATTTCAATCCCCTACACTACTGTGCGAACACACCCAGGGGCCAATGGGGGACCTACAGGGAGGGGAGTGGGAGGAGTTCATGGCAAATATTCAAAGGAGCTATGAAGGGAAGGAACAGGTCACCTCAGACCTATCCTCACTTTTCTCTAGTCTAACAAAAATTCTAGAGAAGAAATCAGCCTTGCATTGGCACATCGAGTCTCTTGGGAGATATATTAGAGAAGGGATTAATCCAATCGGTCTCCGAATACAAATATTTCCCATTCTAGAAAACATTTCCAAAGAACTTAAGAAGAATTGGGAAAGTAAACTCAACGACTGTTCCATGAATCTCATGCTATTACTCCAGAATGAATATAAACAGCAACTGGACAGCATGAATACAGAAATTAGAACAATATATGATCGACTCACCCCCCTGAAGACGCATGAGGAATATACCTCTTATGAGAAAAAACTTAAAGAACACCTGGAGACTTTCGGTAAAGCCATTCTCATTAAAAAGGAGAAAAAATATTGGAGAGACAAGAATGCCTTTAGGGAGGGTAGAGCCTATAGGTGGAACTCAACGAATACCAAAAAAAACAGAAAAAGAAGAACTCCGTATCAAGAAAACACCAACAAACCTAATGATTACTCCTCGGATACACCTTCGAACTCCTCCTCATCAGCATCCTCACACACCGGCCATTTCAGAGGTAAAAGAAAGGGACCTCTAGGTAGACAACAGGAGACTGAGGGAGAAGTAAAACAAACCAACAAAAAACGCACTACGGAGCATGAAACAATGGAGTCACAACAGGGCAACAGGTCTAACACACATAAAGGTACAAATCAGGGTAATACACGAGGCCCTTTCCCCAATATTGGAAGAGGAAGTCGAAAAGACCTTGGGGCCATCCCCAAAACCCAACAAACACAACTTGATAGTTTTTTAGACAAAAACATCATACCACCATCCAGCCCAATGCCTCCGACTCAACTAATGATGATACCCACGGATCCCCCAGTTCCAAAGAACTAAACATCATTAATCTCTCTTCACATCAACTTACTGATGAAGAGAGAAAAGTATTATCGTTGGGCCTCTCCTTCTGCCCCAACCAAGGCATGGATAGCTTTGAAACAACAAAGGACATTCATCTCTTTGCCCGGAAACTCTTGCTGAAAAGCTTATATGTGAAACAAAAAGTTACTCAACCGGAATTAGCATCGAATTTAAAAACAGCAGATTTCAAAGCCCTCAGAGATCTGAATCTTCTACTACAAGAGAACAACTTCACGGAAGATCTTTGGGAAGATGAGTTGAACGATGGGGAGAGTGATGAGGAAGAAACCAAAGAAGAAGCTGCTAAACCCTACACAAAAACTGACAAAAAATTCAAAAAGAAATCACACAAATTTCCTCCGTTAAACCTTAACCCAGCGATAGCACTTTTCGTCAGACAGACAACGAGAGAAATTGAAAAATTGGATAGACAAACAATCAAAAATAACCTTAACCCGGAACTGCGACGTGCACTCAATACCTTGAAGAATGACATTAACATCACAATCAAAGCATCTGATAAAGGTGGAAATATTGTCCTCATGGACAACGAGAATTATGAAATCATGTGCCTTAAAATTCTCAACAACACCAAATGCTATAAAAAAATCTCCCCAGCAGTAGTTGAGAGATTCAACCAGGAATTTTTATACCTGGTTGATGAATCGTTTAATGAAGGGGTTATCAACAAAGAGACGTGGGAGTTCATACGTATACAGCATCCTCGTCTACCCACATTCTATGCCCTTCCTAAGGTGCATAAAAGATTGGACGACCCCCCAGGGAGGCCGATCATCTCTGGTAATGGGTCCATCACAGAAGGCATCAGTCAGGTTATAGATTATCATCTTAGACCCCACGTTATGGACCTACCGTCTTACACCAAAGACACGATCCATCTACTACAGATAATAGACAACTTGACCATACCTGACTCTGCTCTTTTGGTTACCATTGACGTAGAGTGTCTGTATAACAGCATCCCACATGACGCAGGAGTAGCAGCTGTCGAACGGGTGTTAAGGCAAAGAGCTACCACTGATTGGAAGTTCAATGCCTTCATACTCCAAATGTTGGAATTAATTTTAAAACATAATGTTTTTCTTTTCAAGGGCTCCCACTACCTCCAGGTGCAGGGGGTGGCTATGGGGACATGTTGTGCTCCCTCATATGCCAACCTGTACCTGGGGGAGTGGGAGAAGGCCTTTTTGCTAGGGGAGGGATCGTCTGTGTACTCTGACCACATTTGTTTGTGGCAGAGGTACATAGACGATATCTTCATCATCTGGGATGGCCCTGAAGATAGACTCAAGGAATGTTTGAGTTCTATGAATCAAAACCTCTTCAATCTTTTCTTTACTATGACTTATCACTCCAAGGAAGTCAACTTCCTGGATATTACCATTTCCAAAGATCGAACTGGAACACTTTCGAGTAATTTGTATAGAAAAGAGACAGCAGGGAATACTCTGCTACACGCAAATAGCTTCCACCCAGAACCATTGAAGAAATCCATACCCTTCAGTCAATTCTTAAGACTCAAAAGAAACTGTAGCTCCTATGAGAATTTCCAACAGGAATCTAACAAACTCACTGCCAGATTGAGAGAAAGGGGGTACACAAAAACAGCCCTCAAAAAGGCTTTCAACCGCGTAAAAAACCTTGACAGACGAAATTTAATCTTCAAAAAGAAACATCCCACCAGAGAAGACAACTCAACTAGAATTATCATGAAATTCTCCAATGAACATCAACAAATTAGAAAAATCATCTCCAAACACTGGTCAATCCTTACAGAGGATCCCATCTTAAGTGAGTTGGTCACTCCTAGACCCCAAATCACTTATAAAAAATCCGGCTCTATAGGAAACATACTCACACAGAGTGAGTATAAAGGAAATGCAAGCATAGATCCCTGCAGAACCTGGGGCACATATCCATGTGGATCATGCACACAATGCAGAGTTATTGGCAGGAGAACCATGATTACATTACCCAATGGGGAAGATTTTCAATTACGACACTTCGCGAACTGCAGAACACGAGGAGTCGTCTATCTGATGCAATGTAAATGTGGGGCTTTCTACGTGGGGAAAACCCAACAGGAATTCACCAAGAGAGTTGAGAAGCACATGCACAGTATGGGTATTGGTAACCTTTACCTACCACTGGGTAGGCATGTAGCAAAACATCATAATTACAGGATGCCCAAGGTAAACTTTACGGTCATAGACAGACTACACATACCCACCAGGGGGGGGGGTGACTGGAACAAGGTCCTGCTCCAGCGCGAAATGCGCTGGATCAGGCGCCTTAGGGCCACCACCCCCCCTGGTTTAAATGAAACAGGGAGCTTTAGGCCTTTTTTGGAGGGCTTTAGATCGGGTAAAACCGACTAAGGGTACTTGCTGTACCTACCTTGTCTATAACTCAGATCATTCACTCCCCCTCTCCCCTCCCCCTCCCCCTCCCCCTTTTCTTTTCTCCCCCCCATTTTATCCTTTTATCACCTGCCCCATAGGTGCCATTCAAACATTAGTTGGAGATTGCTTGGCCTTTTTTGGGGGGTTTTCTAATCTTCACTAATTATATCTGTATATCATTAGTCTTGAGTAACACACTCAATCTGTGACTATATTTAACAAGGATGGGGTTTATAGCCTCTCAAAAAATATCACTGTGTGGAATTACTCTATAGTTGGATTATATACAATTATCTTCTTTTTTTTTTGTGATATTTATCTATTCATTATGTTTCTGTCAATGCCACTGCATGCCTTGGTTGGTTTTCCCTGTGTTCTGCCGTCCCCATGGGTTACTTCCTCCCGGGGGGGGCTGAGTCATGCGGGGATCACGGGTTCCCCGACATGCCCTGAAAGGCTCTATATCTACCCGACACAGGGGGGCCCCGCAGTTTCACTCCGGGGCCCTCTTATTTGCCCTGCCCTGCCTTTTTCTCCAGGCGGGTACATCTGTGTCGGTGGTTACTAGTTCTATCTCCCCCCTCTCACTCTTTATCGCCATATCCATCTTGGCGAGGGAAGGGAGGGGGGATCTTATATGGTCTAGTGCATATATTAAAGGCCCATATCTACCATTTAATTTGTAAATCTTTCTCTTTCTTACCCCCTGGGGTTTTAAACCCCCCCCCCTTTTTAGGGGGGGAGATTTCACCTGGGAGACTTTGCCATCTCTGGGGGACCAGTGGAATGGGTGTATATCCAGTGTCCATCCACCGTGGGTTTAGTTTTATTCCATACCATGGTGGACATTTCCTTCATGAGGGCATGGTCCCTCTCCTGTATGGTGGCTGGTTTCCACTAGTTTCCCACCTTTTCACTTTTTTAGACACACTGCTACGGAGGCAATCACGGGGTGCGCGACATCATATCGCGCACGCGCAGGCCTCTGAGCAGATTTGGTTGCCTTGGCAGCGTCCGGCGTCCTCACGTCGACTGCTCCCATGGTAATAAACACGGGCTAGCCGCGTATCAGGCCACGCGTCCTTACGCTGGATTCTCCTGACAGCAGCAATCACATGCAAGCTGCGCCATTGGCCAGCGCGGCGCCTTGCCTCCGCCCACCTGCCGACCCACACCATATATATAGGACGCCAGAGACGGCAAATGGCGCCATTCTTCCCGAGACATCCCCTTGTGGATATCTGGGCTACCGCTGGCTCTGGCTTCACGAATCCTCCCCTTTCCAAGCTAGGCGATCTACTTAATAGTAAGTATCTTACTACATACCTAGAAGAAACGGGATCTCCCTATTTGGGAGGTCCATTTTATGCCTGGCTTTAACTTTAAGGGGGGACTCTTTAGGTGGTATCTACTAGCGGGGTGGCCCGCATTTCATTGAAGGATACCACTTATGTTTATTCTCTGCCCTATTTCAGACAGCCATCAATTTTTCAAGGCTGAGGAAGCCATATGTTGGGATTTTTTGATTACATATCCAGCCGCCTTGTAGAGGAATAGGACAGTCCAGGTCATCTTGGGTGTGGGGTATTTCCGATCCCTGGCGTGCATTATGCTTTTTTTTGTTTAGATTGTGATGTAGTTTCCCTGAAGAAGACTTGACTCTGCTAAATGTTGAAACGCGTTGGAAATTCCACTACCCCATATTCGAGTGGCCATTTAGGGTGACCGTATTGGGTAGTGTGACACATCACTCTCTGCTTCACACCAAATTCATCTATATGCAAACTCTTTACTACAACTGCTATCGGATGTATATATAGAATTATTTCTATGTCCTGAATTTTTATTTCTATTTGTATCTATATGTTTAATGCTATGTTTATAATTTAAAATTTATGTTTTTATTTTGAATGATACTTAATAAATTGGATTTTACTCTAAACAAACTTAAAACGCATTGCCTTAAAAATCCCATTAGAGGTTTATATATTTTTTCACATGTACCTGGGATGATGGCAATGACACATCCACACCACCAAGGTCACATCTATATATATATCTATTTCTATTGTTTGCTGTGTTGATTTGGATTTTTGGAAGATTGGGATGCAAGGTGTCTCCCCTACATACAGAGCTCGCTTCAGTTCCTATCCCATGCGTGGGTCTGATACCGTAGACACCCACGAACCTCCAGTTTCTGTGGACCTATATAGGATTCACTACACATTTATGGACTTTTTCTCCTTTATGTGTTTATTTGTTTAATTTCATCACATTTTTTACTTATTTGCCTAAAGTTTTGTAACTCAGCACTTATCACATAAGATGTTCAAGCACATATTTTAGCGCTGCATGTGTTTCATATCATTCTTCTTTCTACATTGTCCACCACATTGTTACATGCTGGCAGCTATTTCTTGCACTAAGTTTTTTGTATTAGCGCAATTATTGATTTGTTATATTTTGAGCATACTATATCTCACCCCCCATAGTGTTTAGCAGGACATGGAGGAGGAGGGAGGGGAATGTTATTTGCCACTGTGTATACGCCCACATGTGGGACTCTACAGTCATGTGGGCTGCTCAGATAAGACAAAGAAGGAAATGAAGAGCTTAGAAAGGGACTGAAATATGAGCATGCTCAGTAGAGGACACCAGCTGGTCTACATAATCTTAACCTGCAGTGGGGACACAGAGAGGATGGGAGGGACAGCTGAAGACAGGATCAACCAATTACATTCCACTCTAGACTAAACAAATGCTTTAGTGGCTTTGTGAGTATGGACACCCTGTTATATAGCATGTAATTAAAGTTTTTCCATAGTCTGGGTTTAATAACACTTTAATTGAAAAAAGGTAAAAAACGCTCAAGTTACCCCCAAGCACTTAAACTCCCCCCAAAAACTGAGTCCCCACATGACATGTTGCGAGCATGGCATTACAGACATTAGATAGAGCCAATGATCATAGGAAATAACTGTATGAGATACATTTTTCGTCATGGTTGCACAAATGAATGTCACCTTCCTTCAACTATATATTTTTTAACCACCTCAATACCAGGCATTTTCACCCCCTTCCTGCCCAAGCCATTTTTCAGCTTTCAGCGCTGTCACATTTTGAATGACAATTGCGCGGTCATACAACACTGTACCCAGATGAAATTGTTATCATTTTTTCCCCACAAATAAAGTTTTCTTTTGGTGGTATTTGATCGCCTCTGCGGTTTTTATTTTTTGCGCTATAAACAAAAGAAGAGTGACAAGTTTGAAAAAAAAACACAATATTTTTTACTTTACTATCCAATTTTTCTTTTTCTTTAAAACAAATTTTTTCCTCAGGTTAGGCCAATACGTATTCTTCTACATATTTTTGGTAAAAAAAAAAAAAAAATCGCAATACGCATATATTGATTGGTTTGCGCAAAAGTTATAGCGTCTACAAAATAGGGGATAGATTTATAGCATTTTTATTATTTTTTTTTTTTTTTTTTACTAGTAATGGCGGAGATCTGCAATTTTTATCGTGACTGCGATATTGCGGCGGACATATCGGACACATTTTTGGGACCATTCACATTTATACAGCGATCCGTGCTATAAAAATGCATTGATTACTGTATAAATGTGACTGGCAGGGAAGGGGTTAACACTAGGGGGTGATCGAGGGGTTAATTACATTTCCTAGGGGGTGTTTCTAACTGTAGGGGGAGGGGACTCACAAGGGGAGGAGACCGATCGGTATTCCTCTGTACTGGGAACACACGATCGGTCTCCTCTCACCTGACAGGACGTGGATCTGTGTGTTTACACACACAGATCCACAGTCCTGCTGTGTTATCGGGTAAACGCGGGTGCCCAGCGGACATCGCAGCCGCCGGGCACACGCACTGGGTGCCCAGTGACACGGCGTGCACGTGTGCGATTGCCGGCGGCAGCGCGCGCTTCCCCTGGTGGGCCGGGAAAGCGAGGGCATCAAATGACGCCCTCCCGCAACGAGGGCTGCGCCGCATGGCCGTCAACTGACAGCCGGTGGTCGGCAAGCAGTTAAATAGACCTCTAAGTCTCCACAGCACACAATGTACTCAGCCAATGAAAGGTAATGACTCCATTTTTATTTTTCTACTGCTATCAATGGCCAACACGGTACAACTCTTCATCCATGTCTTTGGTGATCTCTGATCTCCTTATGAACTGTTTCTTACATGATGAAGATCAGCCATGGAGTACATCTGAGGTGTATATCAGGGTGTGCTTCTTCCACACATGTCCAGCAACATTCATATAGAAGACATTTCCCGCACTCAAGGCACCATTACACCTCGAGGGTTGTGTGGGATCCCTGATGTACAGGAAGACAGGACTTCAGTGAGGAACAATTCCCTCACTCAGGACAGGAAAGTGGCTTCTCCCCTATATGTGATTTCTGATGTCTGTAAAGATTGGATGTCTGTGAAAAACATTTTCCGCACTCAGGACAGGAATACGGCTTTTCCCCCGTGTGAGATCTCTTATGTTTGTAAAGACTGGAATGCCCTAAAAAACATTTCCCGCACTCAGAACATGAATACGGCTTTTCCCCTGTGTGACACCTCTGATGTTGGACAAGTTCTGATCTTTGTGCAAAACATTTCCCGCACTCAGAACAGGAATACGGCTTTTCCCCGGTGTGCAGTTTCTGATGTCTGCGAAGGTTGGACTTCACTGAAAAACACTTCCCACACTCAGGGCAGGAATATGACTTTTTTTCCATGTGAGATAATTGATGTGTGACAAGCTGTAATTTTAGTACAAAATATTTCCCACACTCGGGACAGGAAAATGGCTTCTGCACTGCATGAGATCTCTGATGTGTAGACAGATGAGACTTCTTTAAAAAACATTTCCCGCACTCAGGACAAGGATGTGGCTTCTCCTCCGTGTGAGATCTTTTATGCTCATCAAGATTGAATTTAAAATGGAAACACTTCCCGCACTCAGTACAGGAAAACCTCTTATCTGTTGGAAGGACGGCACCGTCCCTCACAGTCTGAGGTTCCTCAGGATAAGAGGAATACGATGGTCCATCTACACTGTGTGGTGCCGGATGGACATTTGAGGTAGTCGGGTTTTCTCCTGGACTATACTGTGTGATGTCCTCATCTTCTACTTTACAGTCTGGAGACAAAGTGAGACAATCCTCTGAGGTTTTCCTCATCTCCCGTCCATCTACTAAAATAGAAATAAAAAGATTATTAATAGACATGAGCAGATTGGTTCCCCTAAACCAGGACTCCGCCCATATCGGGCAGCTTTGTCTCTGAGGATCTTACAATTCCACCCTCAAGGTAACTAGTAAATGGGTCCTCTGATCTCCTACCAGTTCATTTCTTTATTCATGGACCTTAGTCAGAGAGTAAGGAAACAACGAGAACTGTCTTTTATAGGAGTGACAGTGATGAGGGGATTATAGGATGAGTGTCCCCACCCCCTCTATCACTCATTGCCATATTCCAAACACAAGAAGTCCTGCACTTCCTTATTTAGTCCATGATTTAGTCATGAATAACAGCGGGGCTGAGCCCCACCAGAGGTCAGAGAGTGAGGATGGGGGGAGAACAACCAAGATGAAGACTGGACTGATCCTGAAGACCACCATCATTGGGTTATTACTCCTCCCTCATTATCACTTTCTGTTTAAGGTTCCAAAGTTTGAGAATGTTATCACATTATTATCAACATGTAAAAGTCTGTGCTCCAATCAAATCATCAGATATAAAACGTACAGCTGGTAAGAAATGGGTGTAACCAAAGAGAATACATATTATGTTTATATATAGCAGAGGGTAGATGATAGAGAGCAAAAGTCAAGAGTATGTAATGCACAACATATTGTATATGATACAACAATTAGGACTATATAAAGTGCAAGAAAACAATGGTATGTAAAAACAGAGCATATAATATAAGGGTCAGGACTCCTAATATTGGTATTCAGTAATCAATGGTAGTTTGAGTGTTTACTTAAGACAAGTTGCAGAGGTCTCACACCGCTGCCTCCCATTTTCTGAGACTGTCAGGAACCATAAACCGGGCATAAACAGAAAGTGCAGTCAAAATCACACCTTTAATAAAATAGAAAAAACAACACAGCCTAAGGGATATAGTCAAAAATAGAAGCCAGCGTTTGGAAGCCAGAGCGGGTAATCAGACGAGCCAGGGTCAGGGGACCAGAAGTCAGTGTTGTTGGGAGCCAAAAATCAGGATCAGGAATCAGAAGAGAAGTCAGTCAGGCCAAGTCATAACAGGAACACAACAGACACACACTGGAGATGTTGACCACCCGAGGGCACAGAGGGAATGAGCAAGGCAGTTTAAATAGCAAAAAGGGGCTGGCTGTAGGCTGGACTAATGAGGCAGGTAATGGTAACCAGGTGAGTCGCTTTGGAAACAATGAGTGGCTGGTAATTAACCGACAGCTGAGCAGCTTCTGTGCACTGAAAGAAAAGAGCAGCTAGTAAATAGCAGAAGCCCAGCCCTGACAGTGCCCACTCCTGTACGACCCCTCCCCCTTTGCGGGGCACAAGGCTTGAGGGTAAAACGTCTATGGAAAGCACAGAGGAGGGCAGGAGCATGTACATCTGAGGAAGAGACCTAAGAGCGTTCCTCCAGATGATAGATTGTATCTCATATTCCTCATGGTTGGTAACCTGAATCGGGCGAGGGTGTGGTACCGAGGTGGTATAGTGATTGCACACCAAAAGTTTTAATAAGGAAACATGGAATACGTTGGAAATACACATGTTGGAAGGAAGATCTAATGCGTAAGCCACTGGATTAACCTTACGGAGTATGCAGAAAGGCTCAATATACCGAGGCGCCAGTTTTAGTGAGGGAACACAGAGTCGGAGGTTACAGGAAGACAGCCAGACCCTCTTCCCACTTTGGTAGGAGGGCGCAGGTAGGTGTCGGCGGTCAGCATGGAGTCTGTACCTCACTCTGGAGCATTGCAAAGATTTTTGGACCTGCACCAAAGTGAAACAGAGTTCCCGAAGACGTTCCTCTAATGCAGGAATTCCCTGCGGAATGTGTCAGCGAACATGGATGGCTGGAACCCATAGTTTACAATAAACGGAGATAATCAGGAAGCGTCATTGATGGCTCTATTGTGAGCAAACTCTGCCCAATGTAACAGGTCCGACCAGTTGTAATGGTGGTCAGAAATACAGCAACGTAGGAACTGCTTCAAGGCTTGGTTGGCCCATTCGGCGGGCCCCATTGGACTGCCGGTTATATGCCGAGGAGAAGGAAAGCTGAATTCCCAACTGTGCACAAAAGGCTTGCCAAAACCTGGACACAAACTGGCTACCCCTTTCCAAGATGATAACTTTAGGTAACCCATGTAGCCGAAAGACCTCCCGAGCAAAAATGTATGCCAGTTCTTTGGACATAGGCAACTTGCTTAGCGGAATACAATGTGACATTTTCGAGAACCGGTCGACCACCATAAGAATAATTGTGTTGCCCTGGGCGTTGGGTAAATCCACAATAAAATCAACAGACAAGTGGGTCCAAGGCCTCTCCCCACCGGGGACATAGTAGCGGTCATGAGGTTTTTCAGGAGGAGCATGGATCTGAGAGGACAGAATTCTCTTACCCAGGTAAAGTGAGAACAGGGTGAATAGTGGCCAAAATATGGTCCTAAGGTATCACAGGAGTAGGAACAGACTCATCTTCCCTTATATTTTGTATACCGGGTAAGAATGAGACTATGTAATTGAAGCTTGACAAAAAAAAGGGCCCACTGAGCCTTTCTGGGAGATAAACGTTTTGGCTCAGACAAGAATGATATCATAGATTGCTATAGTCAGTCAAAATTAAGACCGGCACAGTAGTACCCTCGAGGAAATGCCTCCTCCTCCATTCTTTAAGAGCTTAAATGATGGCTAATAATTCTCTGTCCCCAATCTCGTAATTGCATTTTTTAAAATTTCTTAGAAAAGTAGCCACAAGGATGCATAGAGCTCTCAGAGGTAGGATGTTGAGAGAGAAATGTGCCTACTAACTCCAGTCTCTGACGCATCAACTTCAAGAATGAAGGGTAACATAGGATCAGGATGTGCCAGCACTGGAGCTGTAGCAAAAGTAGCCTTGAGGGAATCAAAGGCTTTAATGGAATCCGGAGACCAATTCTGTGGGTTAGCGTCTTTCCTGGTCATATCAGTCAAGGGTTTGACCAGAGAGGAGAAATTACGAATACATTTCTGATTATTGGCAAAGCCAAGAAAACGTTGTAGCGGACGTAGACCTAGGGGGCGAGGCCACTGTAAGACTGCAGGTAGTTTCTCTGGGTCCATCGAAAACCCGGCAGCAGAAATAACATAACCCAAAAATTTAATCTGTTCAAGATGAACAGATGAACCCCTGGGATAGTGAATCTGCAACATACTCCTCCATAGCCTTATCCTCTGAGACAGACAGAGGGTAAACCCGGGCACGAGGAGGAATGGCACCAGGTTGAAGGTCAATTGTGCAGTCATAAGGCCGATGTGGCCGCAAAATACCTGCAGCGGTATCGAGTGCTTAGACACAAAGTCACTATATATGAAAAAGCCTGCAGCCCTCGAATCGATAAGTGCCTGGTTATTGATGGAAAACTCAGACCAGGAAAGGGTAATCGGTACTAGAGGCTTATGACGGCCTCCCGTGATCGCACCCACCGTGCATTTGGAAGCCAGAGCAGGTAATCAAACGAGCCAAGATGAGGAGGCCAGAAGTCAGCGTTGTCAGGAGCCAAAAATCAGGAGCAGGAATCAGAAGAGAAGTCAGCCAGGCCAAGTCATACACAGGAACACATTTTCTGTGTTAGCAGCAGCCAGGTGGAGGTGCATTTTGCAACTATTTACATAAACATTGTATTTTTGCACATTTTTTTTTACAGGTTCCACAATATTTTTATCACTATTTTCTAATTTTATATGAGATTGCGCTGATAGAAACTTTGTATTGTATTCAGTGTTAATGACTTTACCTGAGCTGATCTCTGTAGGAGTGTCCTCCTCTATAAATGTCCTCGTTATTCCATCCTCCTCCATAGACTGCTGATCATCCCTCACATACGTCTCTTCTTCTTCTGCTTTAACCTCAACTTTTATATCAATCAGATCTTTACCCTAAACCAAAGAAGGATTGACAATAAGATCTGTAAAATATCAATTTTTAATATTGTAACAACGCATTAAAGAAACACACATCATCTCCATGAGTCCATGTTCTAGATGCTCCATCCCACCAACCTTGTAATGGTGAGGGATGGTGTGATCTTCCTGTGTGGAATCCCGGGAATACAGAGGACGGGGACATCTCTCTGGTGGGTTCCTGGTATTAGGTAGCTCCATTATATCCTTGTGTCCTTCTGAAAACTCCTCCATCACCCCATACTCCTCATCCTCCTCTTTATACTCTTCTTTAACAACAATATTATCATCCCCGAGGTTTCCACTCTGAAAGATATTATAAAAAAATCAAGGTAACAAACATGCTGTGCATAAATCAGAACTACCAATAATTGACAAATTCAATCATCTACCTGATGATGGTGAGGGATGGTGTGAACTTCCTGTGTGGAATCCCGGGAATACAGAGGACGGGGACATCTCTCTGGTGGGTTTCTGTAGCTGGACGATTCTATCATGATGTCCTGGTACAGATTTTTGTGTTTCAGAAACTCAGACTCCTCCATCACCCCATCCTCCTCTTTTATCTCTTCTTTAACCTCAACTTTAGAATCTCTCAGGTTTCCACTCTGAACATAAATAAAAAATTATATAAATGGTAACAATGCAGATAATGTACAGATCCTAATGATACTATCAGTGATTGTTCCTCATCTACCTGATGATGGAGAGGGATGGTGTGACCTTCCTGTGTGGAATCCCGGGAATACAGAGGACGGGGACATCTCTCTGGTGGGTTCCCATTACTGGATCCATCTGTAGGAAACACACACACTGACTGAATACATTGTTTCTATGTGTTTATCAGATGATGGGGGATCTAGGTGGACCCTCTGTACTGCTCTCTCCTTTACAATAAAGTCTCCTCTTACCCGGTGATGTGAGGGGCGGCTGATTGTCCATCATGACGTCCTTGTAGAGATCCTTGTGTCCTTCTAAATACTCCCACTCCTCCATGGAGAAATAGACAGTGACATCCTGACACCTTATAGGAACCTGACACACACAATGATACAGTCACCATCCAGACACATCCCTTGTCTGTTACTGGATAATGTCCCAGAATTCCCAGCACCGCTCACCTCTCTTCGATGATCTCTCTGGTGACTTCTAGAATCTTCTTTTTATTTCTCTATCCTATCAGGGAGGGAGGTGGAGGCAATGTGATGGTCATATGATCTCCAGACTTCACAGGAGGAAAACGCTAGATCTGAACACAAATGGTGAAATTAAATAATATTCCCAGAATCCTCCTCACCTCACCATTCAGGTGTCTAGTGTACTAAAGCCCTACTTCAGCCAGGTTAAAAGCTTGTTGCAGGCATTCTGACATCATTACATTCAACACAGGATTAATAGTCCATCCACATTCTATAGAAATAAAAAAATGTGGCGCTACATAAAACAATAGCTTAAAACTAAATAAAATAGTCCATGAAAGCCAATGAAAATTAGAGATGAGATGAAGCCTCCACCAAAACTTCCGTGTGTAACGGATGAACACACCACACCCAAGTGCTATCAATCTGCTTAACAGAAGGATATGAAAAACAAGCGATGTATTTATAAGGTAAAAAAGGCTCAGCAGTAAATCCAATTGGCACACTCCATCATGGACAGACAGCCCGTATGGATAAAAGGTACGTTTTATTGTAGTCTACTTACAGGCGTCAATAGAACAACATCACAGAGTAAAAGAAAAGGTCCGCGGCTCAACAGCGTGCTTGCATCAGCCAGACTGACATGTTTCATCCTATGTGGATATCATCCACATTCTATACCCATCAGAAAAAGGGGGGGTGGGGGGTGGATGGAGGGACATTGGGAGGAGGAGCTTTGAGGTCAGTGTGATGTCAGAGGATTCTCTGACTCTGGTTGGAGGGACATTGGGAGGAGTAGCTGTGAGGTCAGTGTGATGTCATAGGATTCTCTGACTCTGGTTGGAGGGACATTGGGAGGAGGAGCTGTGAGGTCAGTGTGATGTCAGAGGATTCTCTGACTCTGGTTGGAGGGACATTGGGAGGAGGAGCTGTGAGGTCAGTGTGATGTCATAGGATTCTCTGACTCTGGTTGCAGGGACATTGGGAGGAGGAGCTGTGAGGTCAGTGTGATGTCAGAGGA